>NC_056630.2:27317485-27917485 GCF_002870075.4 Lactuca sativa | reverse complement strand
ACACCAAGTTACTGGTGCTTTTACATATTATCAATGTGCAACCGATTAACAAGATACAACTAACACATCTCGGTTTCAAGAATATAAGATGTTATCGTCTCACCAATCACTCGTGATACAATTTCATGGAGTGATCCAAGTGAGCGTGGGTTTAATCCAATGCTCAAATCATATTCATAAGCACTCATGAACGTTGCAGCAAACATTTGCTTATGTCTAATTCTCTTAAGACAATCCACACACCAATTCATGACAGTCTTCATTCATATCTACTTCCAACATATGAACGACTGTGGCCCGTTTGAATAATTCGATTATTCTTAATAAACTCAATTATTCTGGAAGTCAAAACATGCAAATGTGAAACACAAGAATAATACTAATCCCATATGGCCTCAACCCTTTGAGCATAAATAAAACACCTTTTATTTATCACCATATTGATTACTCATTATTTGTAGTTTCGGGTAATCAACTTCTTACTTGAATTACAACACTTGTCCCATGCTCCTAGCATGCACACAATGTTTACCTATGGTTCTTACTTTATGAAATAGATCACATTGAACACATTTCCAATCATTCTCATTTTACAACTCCAAATCCGTTTTTCATAAGTCAAAGAATATCAAATTCTTGCTACTTATAGAATATGCTAGATTCTAACATTCTATGCAACTATCCTTTCATAATATTACTGCACCAAAGTCACAAAGACTATTGCCAATGATATTACAAAGTCCTCTATCGGAGATTGTTACAAGACAATTCCATAGACGTGATGTCTCTCACTCAAAGTACATTCTTTGAACATCCTTTTGCATAGAAGTTTCTAATTTAGTCATAGATTTCTCAATATTCAATTCACAATATGGACACACTTCCATATGTTCCATATGACAACTCATTCTTAATAGAATCTTATCTATTCGTAATGATGTCGATATGGTCCATCCAATATGGAAACATTTCCATATTTTCCAATACTATACTTCCAACTACTCACAAGCGACCAATCCTCGTCGAACTTGGATTGTCCTTTGATAGTTGTTTAATTATTTTAGTCAAAACCAATTCTAGTCCCTTTTCCCTCTAAATGCGCTCGACATTTGGAAAATTTTAGAATGGTCAAACATTAAAGCATTTGCAATCGATCCAATACCTGAAGCGTATGGGACAGGACGCATAATGTTTTATTTGCTATGTTCTCAAAATTCGAGTTGTGAAGAGGGATGCCGTAATCATAATCGAAATTTTAAGAACACACTATGTACCTTTGACTAAATTTATTAACATTTCTCAACCTAATCATTTAGATTTGAAATGAAGCATAATATTCTCTCCCTTAATTATAGCAAAACAACCTTTCAACTCTTACAACTTTGCAAATTATGACTCTTGTTTTCTATAATTAATATTGCTAACCTTGCAATACTTTCCTTAATAATCATACAATCATAACATTTATGCTCCCACTATCATGATGATTATTATAAAACATAACACTTATGCTCCCACTAGCTTCGACATGTATTCATAAACATCTTAACTTTCAGAAAACAATACTTATTGAATTTCTTAAGTTCATGTTTCTAATACTTAGTGCTTTGATAATCCTTTATCAATGCTTCTTGAACTTATACACCTTTGCCTTCGATAGTTCATATGTGTTTCTAAACAATTAAGATTAATTGCCAAACCTCACAATTCAAATTATGGAAAGGGATGTCGTAATCATGATTGAATTTGAGAATGCAATTTTACAATCACTATCTTCTTAAAATCTCTCTTAGTGAAAGCATTTCTTCACAATCATTTTCATGAAGGAGGAAATCTTATGACACTTAGATTTGAGCGGTGTATGTGTTCTTATCCATGTGAATTTGTTAAAACTAAAGTTTACGACAAATTCAAACTCATATGTACCGAACTTTCTTAGTCTTGATTTCTTGCCTTTATGGTAGCACAGCTGCCCACCATGTCTTCCAAGTAGTTAAGCAGCTCACCTTTTTCTTATCAATGTACCTTTCATTGATTAAGGTGCTTTGCCTTTTATGCGTTCAAAATGAGAACTCATAGAACTCTCATGCATAATTAACTCGATTGGATTGGCACAGAGTCAAAATAATGTCATCACGATAGGTTGTAAACCTTAACTCGTGTGCTAGTGATGATCGATAAGGTTTATTTGATTTGTTCTTGAAACCTTTCAAGACCATTAAGACTCCCACTGACTCCTTGACATATACGACTCTCTTGCCAAAACATTTCTTGACAAACAAATATTCAAGAGTTTGTGTAGCTTTTACCAAAACACTTCATATATTGGTACTAGTTGGTCTTTGTCTTATCTAAAATATCACAACTTACCACATTTATTGAATGTTATAAACCTTCTTAATACCTTTCACTCACTGTCACAATCTTAACTTTAAGATTTGTTATTGGAACGAAGTATGATTGACTTATTGATTTAACCATTTCTTCAATTCTTGATTCCTCTTCTTAGACATACAATTGTACTAAGACTCACTTAGAGGATCAATTGAGATATGGTTCTTAATCATTAAGACCTATCATAAAGCATAAAAGGTACTCTACCTTCTTCTTAGAATGGAGAAACTTTTATCTCTCTGCCTACTTGATTCTTGTTATTCGTTCTGCTATTGATCTAAACCCTTTAATCAATTCAAAATTACACTTAATCTTGTAAGTATAATCATATTTACTAAACCTTTAGTAAATCATGACGAATATCATTGTTACTCTTATGGTTGACTTGATCAACACGCAACATTGTGTGCTCGATCTCTTAGTCCTTCACTTGACACTTTGTCAATGAATTTGTCTAATTTCCAAATATGAATTTTCTCATTCATCGTGCAACCAAGTTGCGTGATTCCAAATTTCTGTCCAATTGAAACTTTGGGCGATGAGAAACTCTCCCTATTTGGTAAATCCTCAACTTTCCATAAATAACACAATAAGAACCAAATCCATTATTGCTAATAATAGAAACATTTTAACATCAATTTTTCATACACGCCATTGCAAGGATAAATAAATAAAATTTAAAATCGAAATTTATTTTATTGCGGAAAAATTTGTCCTTACAATGCAATTCATTGAAAAACTTATGCTAATACATCTTTCCTAGCAATCTAATTCTAACTCTAAGTAGTAGCTCAAGAATCTAATCTTCGAGAAACGCGATCGAAATCCATTCCTTCACGGTTAGATTCTGCTCACTTCTTCCCTTAAGCTTCCTTTCTTTTCTTCGATCCTACAAAACATCCATTGTAATCTTATCATATTATGTATTAAGAATCTAGAATAGAAGCTTAAAAGAGTTAGTAAATGGATTTTACCTATATTAGAGCCATACGTTTCGACTCTCCCATCTCTTAGATCTCTTAGGTAAATGGGGCAGCTTCGTCTCCAATGCCCCTTCTCTTGGCAATAAAAACAGATCGGCTCTTTTGGAACAGCACATGGAACTACTTCAGACATTGCCTTTCTCTTATGATCAAACTTTTCGATCATAGCATGTCTTTCGTTGCCATTGTCTATATCCATAGAGGTCTCGAAGGCAGATTCACCAATCAACTTTGCTTTTCTATTGCGCCAAATCATTGCTGATTCAGCAGCAATAAGCATATAGGTGAGATCTATGAGGGCCACGTCGTAGTTCATCATATAGTACTCTCTTACGAACTCACTATATGAGTTGGGAAGTGACTGAAGAACCCAATCAACAGCCATTTCCTCACAGACAACGGATCCCAACATTCTTAACCTATCAATGTGTGACTTCGTCCCTAGGACGTGTGCACACACGGACTTTCCTTCTTTATGTTTACTTGCCAAAAGGGCTTGAGTGATCTTGAACTTTTCAAGCCTTTGAACTTGTGGGTTAGGGAGAATAATTTGAGGAGGAGGAGGAAGTGAAGCATGATCTCTTGTTCCTCGATCGAATCGTGGAATATCATCTTCATGTGGAATGCTTGTTCCACGGGATTTGAGAAGACCATAGTTCTCAAACTTTGACATCTACAATACGGGAGAAAACGAATTCAAGTTAGTTGATTGATTGAGTCCTTAGTAAATCACCCAAATGAGATACTAAGGCTAGGACCCAACACAATATTCTACAACTCGGGAGAGGGATGCCGTAACCCTAATTGCAGAATATTTGAAGGTAAGTGAATGACGATTCACTAATTTCCACCATGAAAAACGAAAAAAAAAATTTAAGTTTTAAATCTATGAAAACTCCTAGATCCTTTGAGATTCATTGAACTTTCAATGACATGTTTAAATCTCGATATGCCCCTCTTGTTTGTGACTGGGATGCCGAGGATCACAAAGCGGGTGTGAATAACCATGCAAACTACATGGTGCCCTCACATGTTACAGTCACCTATTCGATGTGCCGGTAAACCACACACGCTCCACCGAACTATGACAAACATTGAGTCACCCTTTGCTACCTTTGCTTAGACCCATTTAGTGTGCCGATTAACCACACACGCTCCACTAACGTCTTCGCAAGGGCACAAAGTGTAATTTCATGGAATTGCATCAATTCACTTTTGCCTAAGTAACTAAGATTGGGAATTTTATGAAAACATTTAGTTACTTTAGTAATTCATTATACTTATAATGGAAGGTTTCATCCTATCCTACCCGTTCGGCTAACGACCCTCCACTAGTCAAGAGTGCGGTGGGTAAGAGTGGATACCCATTCAATCGCCATTTTATAGGCAATTTCCTTAAACACCCCTTATAGACCAGCTTCGTGAATGAGGCCTACTAACGGTAAGACTGACTTTAGTTATACATATATATATAATGTTAGACTTTTAATGTTATATATAGTATAGGGTGTATTTTAAAACTTTTAAAATACTATGTGGTTAACTTTAACAATTACACTTTTAATTCTATTAAATGGTTAACCTAAACTTTTATGGATTTATTAAACCTCTTTTAATTATACACCTTAATTAATTAATAAAACCATAAGGGTGTGATTTGAACTTTTTCAAAACAATAGTAGAGTTTTAGAATTTAACATTTCTAATTAAACTTTTAATCAACCTTTAAATTCCAAAACTTGAGGACAAGTTTTGAAACATTTCAAACCATAAGGGTTTAGAATTTAATTATGCATCAAAATTAAACTATTTAATCAAAATTTAAATTCCAAAACTTGAGGGCAAGTTTTGAAACCTTTTTCAAAACATTAGGGTTTCAACTATTTAAATTTCAAAACAACAAAACTTTTGGGTTCAAATTTAAACTATAAAACCTAAAGGGCAAAATATGAAACTTTTCATAACTACAAGGATAAAATAACAAATAATTCAAATTAACATTTAATCACATAATTATCCATATTTGATTTATTTAATGATTTCTTGCAAAACAATTTATCAAATTACTCAAAATAATTAATCAATTATCTTATAAGGAAACAATTATCTTATTAATTGATAAATATCTTCAATTAGATCAAAAATATAGTCAAATATATCATATAATCGGATTAATATTGATCTAATATGATAAGGTAACTATCCATAAGCAAAAACAGCAAGAAATCCCGAAGTACCCTCCATCTGACGAGCTGACTCGTCGAGTCACCTTGGACTCGGCGAGTTCAGCTATGGACTCCGCGAGTCCAGCCTCCAAAACACCAAAAAACGAATTTTTTTAGATATATCAAGCATCAATACAATAGAAACCAATCAAGGCTCTGATACCACTGATGGGTTTTGGTCATAAGACATCCTATGTGCTCATACAAACCCTAAAGCTTGGATCTAGGTTTCTCTATTGTACATACTTTGAATCCAAGACTTTGAACCCTAATTCTAGCATATGGAAATCAGAATTCACATGTAATTAGGTTTAAGAACATACCTTGATTGTTATATAGCAATAACAATCCAATTCCTCCTTGAATTGACCTTGGAAAGCTGAGAGTCACAAGTGTCACTCCTCTAATGGCTTACAAACACCATAAGCAAGTGGAGAAGGTATAAAGAGAGAGGAGGGAGGTTAGAATTCGTCCTTAGGACCTCTTGGGAAGGGTTGGACGAATTCCTAAGCCCTATGGGGTTTATATAGGTGTAAAGATTAGGGTTTTAGTCCTTATCCTTATCTAGTTGCTTGCCCACCAAGCAACCATAAGATAAGTCTTAGAAACCCTTATCCTAGTCGAATTCTAAGGGATTTACACCTCAAATTCGTTCACCATATATATAAGATAATCCTTACCTTATTTTGTAATTATCACATAATTACAATTCAGCCCCTCTAGTTTAATTAATTACACTTGATCACAAAATTAATTCTTAATTAATTATTGACCAATATTAATTAAACAAATATGATTTCTCCTTTAATATATTATTCTTATAACATATTAATAAATCATAATAACCTCTCTCTCTCTTTATTTATTTCTCCATTCAAGTTGCTTTGGTGAAGGCAACCCAAAAGGACCATGCACCATCGGGTCAAGTACATACCAAAATAGTTATGGACTTAGACACTAATCCAACAGTATTAACCCTTCTCATCCTCCCCCCCCCCCTTCTAAAAGCGGAGTGAGGATAGGATATTTTGTTGGCTTGTGAGATCTTACTTTTGGCATTTGTTTTCACAAGTGCTAAGGTCGAGATTTATTTGGAGATGGCCCTGTGTGGTCACTATCAGGGCAAGCTTTGCCATCGGGAGATCGATCTTGTAGAGGCTCTTCCTCCTCTTGTGTCTGAAAGGCACATGCAAGAGCATGCTAGATTACCCTTGGTGGAAGGAGGAAATGAAGGTTCTAGCGGGCCTGTGTCGCCTTCCTAGCTGATCGTTGGGGTTGTTTCCCCAATTCGCTCACCAGTTTCTGTTCCTTCCGGTTCACCTATGGGGGTGCAAGAAGGAAGAGGTAGTGCTCCTACTCAGAAAAGGTGGAGATTGTGTGTGGTGCCGTCGTCGGATGAGGAGACAGAATCTGACGATACGTGTCTTCGTCCTTATAAAGCTCGTAGGACTGTATCTGTGGTCAGACTTCTTAGTGGTATCGAGGGTATTCTCAACGGTCAATTTTCTGTGCCTGGGCAAAAAGAGGTAGTGGTGGTGCCTAGTTATCCAAAGGTGTCACCATCACCGTCCGCTGGTTCGCCCTTGCTTAACCCTGGTTTCGACTCTATATTTGGGGGTGCGTCGAGTTCACCTGGAGGTTCTTTCGGGCGCAAGAAACCTTTCCTGGTTGATGAAACAGGAACCTCATCTCACTCCCCAACTTTCGAGGCCTACGCTCAGGGCTGGGCGATTACTAGGGACTCCTTACTGTCAGAAGACGCTACCGCCTAGATAGGAGTAGATGTGCTCATCCTCCGGCCACGATGAGCTCGCTTGCGGGCCAATCAAGTGCTCGTATGACTGGTGACCTTTGTTACGTTGTGACCCAAACCTATGCCCTTATGGTTGCAGCCGCCGACCAGGTTCGCCGTGTTGGTGCGAATCAGGGGCAGTTGAAAATATTGCAGGGTGCCTTGGTAGGCATGAGGGAGGAGGTTCGTGTTTCAGAGGCGGGTCGCCAGGTTCTTGTTGATCAGAACAACATTGTGGCCTACGAGAAGGCCACTTTAGAGGATCAAGTGGCCACTTTGGAGGACCGGTCAGAGCGACTTGAGGACCAAGTGAGCTCTCTCACTCGAGAGAAGGATGTGTTGGCAAACAGTCTGGCAAGGTGTGAATGTCAATTGTCTTGAGCCTGTGTTGAAGGTGCCGTCGCTTGAGGTAATTTGCAATGGGTGTTGTAAAAGGGGTGGTTCGCGTGATCGACAAGGTTATCGAGAGCGCGAAATTTGCCAGCGGGGTCCGAGGTGTTCGTGAGGCATGTGAGGCCCTTGGATTTGAAAGGGGGAAACGACCGGCTGGTTGCTCTACAAGTGTCAGAGAACCTGAAGTCCCAGATCCTGACCGTGTTACAAGAAGGGCTGAAGAGATGGATGCCGCTTTATCGTCCCTGGCTGAGACGTATTCCGCAGGCCTCTTTTGCTTGGGGAAGCTGGATTATGACAGCTTCTGCCAGTTTTTGTTGGATTAGTGTCTAAGTCCATAACTATTTTGGTATGTACTTGACCCGATCGTGCATGGTCCTTTTGGGTTGCCTTCACCAAAGCAACTTGATAGGATGAATTATGGAGAGAAAGGATTAAATATGATTTATTAATATATTATGAGGATAATATATTAAAGGAGAAATCATATAGTTTAATTAATATTAGTCAAGAATTAATTGGTAATTAGTTTTGTGACTAAAAGAGATTAATTAAACTTAAGGGATTAGAACTATCAATTGTATGATAGTTGAATATTGAGCTAATGGACTCCATATTAAAGGGGTGGACGAATTCTATGGGGAAACCCATTAGAAATCGTCCAAAGGCCTTTAAGGGAGGAGCCCATGGGTTGCTTAGGGCCTAAGCATCCAAATTAGGGTTTCCATGTTAGATAACCCTAATAGCCTCACTAATTAAGGAACCCTTAAGCCCCAAAAACGTGGTGAACTAATTGGTTAGGGTTTCCACACGTTTTGGGCAGCCTCCTTCTCTTCTCCTCTTCATCCTTTTGCTCTTGGTGTTTGTGAACCATTAGAGGAGTGACATTTGTGACTCTAAGCTTTCTAAAGTCAATACAAGAAGGATTTGAGATTGTTATTGCTACATAACAATCAAGGTATGATCTAAACCCTTATTTATATGTTATATTGATTATCATATTCTAGATCTAAGGCCTATAGTCTTGAATGAATTACATGTACAATAGAGAAACCTAGATCCAAGCATTAGGGTTTGTATGAGCACATAGGATGTTCTTATGCCCAAAACCCATCAGTGGTATCAAAGCCTAGATTGGTTTCTATTGTATTGATGCATATTTGATCGAAATCAGCACTAAAAATCGAAAATTTTGGGTTATGAGTGTTTGACTCACCGAGTCACTTGGTGCACTCGCCGATTCAGGTGTACTCGACGAGTCCAAGTCCAGACTCGACGAGTCGAAACGTCTGATAGCTAATTTTCGCGATTTCTTGCTTTTTTGGGTTTGGATAATTACCATACACATGTTTTTGTTATAAAATTCGAATTTTATCAATATTTGGTGATTATCCTTACCTAAATAGAAGATAATTGTCAAAATATAGATAATCAATTGTTTTATTAGATAATATTTGATTATTTGTAATTTAGATTTGAATTATCTTGTATGAAAAGTTTCAATTTTCCCTTTTAGGTTTTATAGTTTAAATTTGAACTTAAAAGTTTTGTTTTGAAATTTAAATAGTTGAAACCCTAATGTTTTGAAAAGGTTTCAAAACTTGCCCTCAAGTTTTGGAATTTAAATTTTGATTAAAAGTTTAATTTTGATGTATATTTAAATTCTAAACCCTAATGTTTTGAAATGTTTCAAAACTTGCCCTCAAGTTTTGGGATTTAAAAATTGATTAAAAGGTTTAATTTAGGAATGTTAAATTCTAAAACCCTAGTGATGTTTTGAAAAGTTCATATCACACCCTTATGTTTTATTAATTAATTAAGGTGTATAATTAAAAGAGGTTTAATAAATCCATAAAAGTTTTGGTTTACAAATTAATTGAATTAAAAGTATAATTGTTAAATTTGACCACCTAGTATTTTAAAAGTGTAAAATACACCCTATACTATACTATACTATATATATATATATATATATATATATATATATATATATATATATATATATATATATATATATATATAACATTAAAAGTCTAACATTATATATATGTATGAGTAAAAGTCAGTCTTACCGTTAGTAGGCCTCATTCACGAAGCTGGTCTATAGGAGGTGTTTAAGGAAATTGCCTATAAAATGGCGATTGAATGGGTATCCACTCTTACCCACCACACTCTTGACTAGTGGAGGGTTGTTAGCCAAACGGGTAGGATAGGACAAAACTTTCCATTATAAGTATAATGAAGTACAAAAGTAACTAAATGTTTTACAAATTCCCAATATTAGTTACTTTAGGCAAAAGTGAATTGATGCAATTCCATGAAATTACACTTTGTGCCCTTGCAAAGACGTTAGTGGAGCATGTGTGGTTTACCGGCACACTAAATGGTTCTAAGTAAAGGTAGCAAAGGGTGACTCAATGTTTGTCATAGTTCGGTGGAGCGTGGTTGGTTTAACGGCACATCGAATGGGTAACTGTAACATGTGAGGGCACCATGTAAGTTTGCATGGTTATTCACATCTGCTTTGTGATCCTCGGCATCCCAGTCACAAACTAGAGGGGCATATCGAGATTTAAACATGCCATTGAAAAGTTCAATGAATCTCAAAGGATCTAGGAGTTTTCAAAGCATTTAAAACTTAATTAGTTTTTCGTTTTTCATGGTGGAAAATTAGTGAATCGTCATTCACTTACCTTCAAATGTTCTGCAATTTGGGTTACGGCATCCCTCTCCCGAGTTGTGGAATATTGTGTTGGGTCCTAGCCTTAATATCGTATTTGGGTGATTTATAAAGGACTCAATCTATCAACTAACTTGAATTTATTTTTTCTCCCGTTTTGTAGATGTCAATGTACGACAACTATGGTCTTCCCAAATCCCGTGGAACAAGCATTCCACACGAAGATGATATTCCACGATTCGATCGAGGAACAAGAGATCATGCTTCACTTCCTCCTCCTCCTCCAATTATTCTCCCTAACCCGCAAGATCGAAGAATTGAAAGGTTCAATGTCACTAAATCCCTATTGGAAATGAAACATGAAGATGGTAAACCCGTGTGTGCCCACGTTCTAGGAATGAAATCACTCATCGATAGGTTGATAATGTTGGGTGCGTCATTCCCTGATGAGTTGGCTATAGGTTTGGTTCTACAGTCACTCCCTGAATCATATAATGAGTTCAAAAGAAAGTATTATATGATGGATCATGACGCAAACCTCATTGACCTAAATTACATGCTCATTACTGCTGAATCAGAAATGATTTGGCAAAGCAATGGAGCATATTTGTTGGGAAAGTCAACCAACCATGCTTCCGAGGACGTTCTAGGAGAACCGACCTGCGTTTTCTGCCAAGAGAAAGGGCGTTGGATACAAGTCTGCCCTAAGAGCCTGAAGAGTCCAAAAGATGGGAGAGTCAAAGAGTATGGATGTGCTTCAGGTAAAATCCGCTATCTAACTCCATTAAGTTCCTATTCGTTGATTCTTAATACATGATGTGATAAGATTGCATTTGAATGTTTTGCAGGATCAGTGAAAAGAGAGGAAGCTTGATGAGAGAGCGAGATGAATCTAATCACGAATAAGTGGATCTCGATCGCATGGTTTGAAGATTAGATTTTGAGCTTAGAAAGTTATGATAGACTAGGAGATCGAGTACACAAAGTTGTGTGTTGATCAAGTCCACTACAAGGGTAACAAAGATATTCGTCATGATTTACTAAAGGATTAGTAAATATGATTATGCTTATAAGATTAAGTGTAATTCTGAATTGATTGAAAAGGGTTTAAATCAATAGCGGAACGAATAAGAAGAATCAAGTAGGCAGAAAGATAAAAGTTTCTCTATTCTAAGAAGAAGGGAGAGTACCTTTTATGTTTTATGATATGACTTAATGATTAAGAACCGTATCTCAATTGATCCTCTAAAAAAATCTTAGTACAAGTGTATGTATAAGAAGAGGAATCAAGAATTGAAGAAATGGTTAAATCAAGAAGTCAATCATACTTCATTCCAAAACAAGTATTAGAGTTAAGATTGTGACATTAAGTGACAAGTCTTAGAAAGGTTTATAACATTCATCAAATGTAGAATTTGGAAAAAGGCTTTCCTATTCTCACACATTTGAAATTGGAAAGTTGTGATGTCTTGGATAAGACAAAGACCAACTAGGACCAATTTTATGAAATGTTTTGTCTTGATAAAGGCTACACTAACTCTTGAATATTTGTTTGTCAAGAAATGTTTATTGACAAGAGAATCTTATATGTCAAGGAGTCAGTGGGAGTCTTAATGATCTTGAAAGGTTTCAAGAACAAATCAAGAATAAACATTATCGATCATCACTAGCACACGAGTAGAGGTTTACAACCTATCGTGTTGATATTACCTTGTTTCTGTGCCGTTCCAATTGAGTTAATTATGCATGTGAGCCCTATGAGTTCTCATTTGAATGCATAAAAGGCAAGGACCTTGATCAATTGAAAGTACATTGATAGGAAAGGGTGAGCTGCTTAACTACTTGGAAGACATGGTGGGCAGCTGTGTTACCATAAGGCAAGAAATCAAGATTAAGAAAGTTCGGTCCATATGAGTTTGAATTTGTCGTAAACTTTGGTTTTGACAAATTCACATGGATAGGAACACATACACCATTAAAATCTAAGTGTCATAAGATTCCCTCCTTCATGAAAATGACTGTGAGGAAATGCTTTCACTAAGAAAGATTTTAAGAAGATAGTAATTGTAAAAAAATTGTATTCTCGAATTCGATTATGGTTACGGTATCCCTTTCCATGATTCGAATTATGAGATTTGGCAATTAGTCTGAATTGTTTAAGACACACATATGAGCTATCTAAGGCAAAGGTGTATAAGTTTAAGAAGCATTGATAAAAGATTATCAAAGCATTGGGTATTAGAAATATTAACTTAAAGAAATTCAATAGGCATTGTTTTTCTGAAAGTTAAGTTGTTTCTGAATACATGTCAAAGCTAGTAGGAGCATAAGTGTTATGTTTATAATAATCATCGTGATAGTGGGAGCATAAATGTTATGATTGCATGATTATTAAGGCAAGTATTGCAAGTTAGCAATATTAATTATAGAAAACAAGAGTTATACTTTGCAAAGTCGCAATGGTTGTAAAGTTGTTTTGCTATAATTAAGGGAGAAAATATTATGCTTCATTTCAAATCTAAAGGATTAGGTTATAGAATGTTAATAAATTTAGTCAATGAAACATAGTGCGTTCTTAAAATTTCGATTATGATTACGGCATTCCTCTTCATAATTCGAATTGTGAGAAAGTAGCACATAAAATATTATGGCAGAAGATTGATAAAGTATCAGATCTTTATGTAAGACATTATGCATCGTGTCCAATACGCTTCGGGTTTAGGATCGATGGCAAATGCTATAATATTTGACCATTCTAAAATTTTCCAAATGTCTAGCGCATTTAGAGGGAAAAGGACAAGAATCGGTTTTGACTAAGATAATTAGACAACTATCAAAGGACAATCCAAAGTTCGCCAAGGATTGGTCGCTTGTGAATAGTTGGAAGTATGATACTGGAAGGACCATATCGACATTATTAATAATAGAAAGAATTCTATTAAGAATGAGTTGTCATATGAAAAATATGGAAACGTTTCCATATTGGGAATTGGATATTGAGAATCAATGTCTAGATTAGAAACTTTTATGCAAAAGGATGTTCAAAGGAATGTACATTGAGTGAGAGACATCACATCTAAGGAATTGTATTGTAACAATTCCGATAGAGGACTTTGTAATTTCATTGGCAATAGTCATGGTGACTTTAGTGCAGTGACATTACATAAGGATCATTGCATAAAATGTTAGAATCTAGCATATTCTATAAGTGGAAAGAATTTGACATTCTTTTACTTGTGAAAAGGATTAGAAGTTGTGAAATGAGTATGATTGGAAATGTGTTCATTTGATCTATTTCACAAAGTAAGAACCATAGGTAAACATTGTGTGCATGCTAAGAGCATAGGACAAGTGTGGTAATATTGTTGGATTAGTGTCTAAGTCCATAACTATTTTGGTATGTACTTGACCCGATGGTGCATGGTCCTTTTGGGTTGCCTTCACCAAAGCAACTTGATTGGAGAAATAAATAAAGAGAGAGAGGTTATTATGATTTATTAATATGTTATAAGAATAATATATTAAAGGAGAAATCATATTTGTTTAATTAATATTGGTCAATAATTAATTAAGAATTAGTTTTGTGATCAAATGTAATTAATTAAACTAGAGGGGCTGAATTGTAATTATGTGATAGTTACAAAATAAGGTAAGGATTATCTTATATATATGGTGAACGAATTTGAGGTGTAAATCCCTTAGAATTCGACTAGGATAAGGGTTTCTAAGACTTATCTTATGGTTGCTTGGTGGGCAAACAACTAGATAAGGATAAGGACTAAAACCCTAATCTTTACACCTATATAAACCCCATATGGCTTAGGAATTCGTCCAACCCTTCCCAAGAGGTCCTAAGGACGAATTCTAACCTCCCTCCTCTCTCTTTATACCTTCTCCACTTGCTTATGGTGTTTGTAAGCCATTAGAGGAGTGACACTTGTGACTCTCAGCTTTCCAAGGTCAATTCAAGGAGGAATTGGATTGTTATTGCTATATAACAATCAAGGTATGTTCTTAAACCTATTTACATGTGAATTCTGATTTCAATATGCTAGAATTAGGGTTCAAAGTCTTGGATTCAAAGTATGTACAATAGAGAAACCTAGATCCGAGCTTTAGGGTTTGTATGAGCACATAGTATGTCTTATGACCAAAACCCATCAGTGGTATCAGAGCCATGATTGGTTTCTATTGTATTGATGCTTGATATATCTAAAAAATTCGTTTTTTTGGTGTTTTGGAGGCTGGACTCGCCGAGTCCATAGCTGAACTCGCCGAGTCCAAGGTGACTCGACGAGTCCAAGCCTGACTCGACGAGTCAGCTCGTCAGATGGAGGGTACTTCGGGATTTCTTGCTGTTTTTGCTTATGGATAGTTACCTTATCATGTTAGATCAATATTAATCCGATTATATGATATATTTGACTATATTTTTGATCTAATTGAAGATATTTATCAATTAATAAGATAATTGTTTCCTTATAAGATAATTGATTAATTATTTTAAGAAATTGATAAATTATTTTGCAAGAAATCATCAAATATGGATAATTATGTGATTAAATGTTAATTTGAATTATTTGTTATTTGATCCTTGTTGTTATGAAAAGTTTCATATTTTGCCCTTTAGGTTTTATAGTTTAAATTTGAACCCAAAAGTTTTGTTGTTTTGAAATTTAAATAGTTGAAACCCTAATGTTTTGAAAAAGGTTTCAAAACTTGCCCTCAAGTTTTGGAATTTAAATTTTGATTAAATAGTTTAATTTTGATGCATATTTAAATTCTAAACCCTAATGTGTTGAAATGTTTCAAAACTTGCCCTCAAGTTTTGGAATTTAAAAGTTGATTAAAAGTTTAATTAGGAATGTTAAATTCTAAAACTCTAGTATTGTTTTGAAAAAGTTCACATCACACCCTTATGGTTTTATTAATTAATTAGGGTGTATAATTAAAAGAGGTTTAATAAATCCATAAAAGTTTAGGTTAACCATTTAATAGAATTAAAAGTGTAATTGTTAAAGTTAACCACATAGTATTTTAAAAGTTATAAAATACACCCTATACTATATATAACATTAAAAGTCTAACATTATATATATGTATAACTAAAAGTCAGTCGTACCGTTAGTAGGCCTCATTCACGAAGCTGGTCTATAAGGGGTGTTTAAGGAAATTGCCTATAAAATGACGATTGAATGGGTATCCACTCTTACCCACCGCACTCTTGACTAGTGGAGGGTCGTTAGCCGAACGGGTAGGATAGGACGAAACCTTCCATTATAAGTATAATGAATTACTAAAGTAACTAAATGTTTTCATAAAATTCTCAATCTTAGTTACTTAGGCAAAAGTGAATTGATGCAATTCCATGAAATTACACTTTGTGCCCTTGCGAAGACGTTAGTGGAGCGTGTGTGGTTAACCGGCACACTAAATGGGTCTAAGAAAAGGTAGCAAAGGGTGACTCAATGTTTGTCATAGTTCGGTGGAGCGTGTGTGGTTTACTGGCACATCGAATAGGTGACTGTAACATGTGAGGGCACCATGTAAGTTTGCATGGTTATTCACACCCGCTTTGTGATCCTCGGCATCCCAGTCACAAACAAGAGGGGCATATCGAGATTTAAACATGCCATTGAAAGTTCAATGAATCTCAAAGGATCTAGGAGTTTTCATTGATTTAAAACTTAAATTTCTTTTTCGTTTTTCATGGTGGAAATTAGTGAATCGTTATTCACTTACCTTCAAATATTCTGCAACTAGATTACGGCATCCCTTTTCTAGGTTGTAGCGTATTGTGTTGGGTCCTAGCCTTGGAATTTCATTTGGGTGATCTACCAAGGACTCAATCTATCAACTAACTTGAATTCGTTTTTCTCCCATTTTGTAGATGTCAAAGTTCGACAACTATGGTCTTCTCAAATCCCGTGGAACAAGCATTCCACATGAAGATGATATTCCACGATTCGATCGAGGAACAAGAAATCATGCTTCACTTCCTCCTCCTCCTCCAATTATTCTCCCTAACCCACAAGTTCAAAGGCTTGAAAAGTTCAAGATCACTCAAGCCCTTTTGGCAAGTAAACATAAAGAAGGAAAGTTCGTGTGTGCACATGTCCTAGGGATGAAGTCACACATTGATAAGTTAAGAATGTTGGGATGCGTTGTCTGTGAGAAAACGGCTGTTGATTGGGTTCTTCAGTCACTTCCCAACTCATATAGTGAGTTCGTAAGAGAGTACTATATGATGAACTACGACGTGACCCTTATAGATCTCACATATATGCTTGTTGCTGCTGAATCTGCAATGATTTGGCGCAATAGAAAAGCAAAGTTGATTGGTGAATCTGCCTTCGAGACCTCTATGGATATAGACAATGGCAACGAAAGACATGCTATGATCGAAAAGTTTGATCATAAGAGAAAGGCGATGTCTGAAGTAGTTCCATGTCCTGTTCCAAAAGAGTCGATTTGCTTTTATTGCCAAGAGAAAGGGCATTGGAGACGAATCAGCCCTATTTACCTAAGAGATCTAAGAGATGGGAGAGTCGAAACGTATGGTCTAAATTTAGGTAAAATCCATTGACTAACTCCTTTAGGCTTCTATTCTAGATTCTTAATACATAATGTGATCAGATTACAATTGATGTTTTGTAGGATCAAAGAAAAGAAAGGAAGCTTAAGGAAGAAGTGAGCAGAATCTAACCGTGAAGGAATGGATTTCGATCGCGTTTCTCGAAGATTAGATTCTTGAGCTACTACTTAGAGTTATAATTAGATTGCTAAGAAAGATGTATTAGCATAAGTTTTTCAATGAATTGCATTGTAAGGACAAATTTTTCCGCAATAAAATAAATTTTGATTTTAAATTTTATTTATTTATCCTTGCAATGGCGTGTATGAAAAATTGATGTTAAAATGTTTCTATTATTAGCAATAATTGGATTTGGTTCTTATTGTGTTATTTATGGAAAGTTGACAATTTACCAAATGGGGAGAGTTTCTCATCGCCCAAGTTTCAATTGGACAGAAACTTGGAATCATGCAACTTGATTGCACGATGAATGAGAAATTTCGTATTTGGAAATTAGACTAATTTGTTCACAAAGAGTCAAGTGAAGGACTAGGAGATCGAGTACACAAAGTTGTGTGATCAAAGTCCACCATAAGAGTAACGAGATATTCGTCATGATTTACTAAAGGTTTAGTAAATATGATTATACTTATAAGATTAAGTGTAATTCTGAATTGTTTGAAAAGGTTTAAATCAATAGTAGAACGAATAACAAGAATCAAGTAGGCAGAAAGATAAAAGTTTCTCCATTCTAAGAAGAAGGGAGAGTACCTTTTATGCTTTATGATAGGTCTTAATGATTAAGAACCATATCTCAATTGATCCTCTAAGTGAGTCTTGGTACAATTGTATGTCCAAGAAGAGGAATCAAAGATTGAAGAAATGGTCAAATCAAGAAGTCAATCATACTTCGTTCCAAAACAAGTCTTAGAGTTAAGATTGTGATAATGAGTGAAAAGTATTAAGAAGGTTTAAAACATTCATTAAATGTGGTAAGTTGTGATAAGACAAAGATCAACTAGGACCAATTTATGAGGAGTTTTTGATAAAAGCTACACTAACTCTTGAATATTTGTTTGTCAAGAAATGGTTATTGAAAAGAGAACCTTATATGTCAAGGAGTCAGTGGGAGTCTTAATGGTCTTGAAAGGTTTCAAGAACAAATCAAATAAACCTTATCGATCATCACTAGCACACGAGTTGAGGTTTACAACTTATCGTGTTGACATTATTTTGATTCTGTGCCAATCCAATCGAGTTAATTATGCATGTGAGTTCTATGAGTTCTCATTTTGAACGCATAAAAGGCAAAGCACCTTAATCAATGAAAGGTACATTGATAGGAAAGGGTTTGCTGCTTAACTTCTTGGAAGACATGGTGGGCAGCTGTGCTACCATAAAGGCAAGAAATCGAGATCAAGAAAGTTCGATCCATAAGAGTTTGAATTTGTCGTAAACTTTGGTTTTGACAAATTCACATGGATAGGAACACATACACCGCTCAAATCTAAGTGTCATAAGATTTCCTCCTTCATGAAAATGATTGTGAGGAAATGCTTTCACTAAGAAAGATTTAAGAAGATAGTGATTGTAAAATTGCATTCTCGAATTCGATTATGGTTATGGTATCCCTTTCCATAATTTGAATTGTGAGGTTTGGCAATTAATCTTAATTGTTTAGACACACATATAAACTATCAAAGGCAAAGGTGTATAAGTTCAAGAAGCATTGATAAAGGATTATCAAAGCACTAAGTATTAGAAACATGATCTTAAGAAATTCAATAAGTATTGTTTTCTGAAAGTTAAGATGTTTATGAATACATGTCGAAGCTAGTGGGAGCATAAGTGTTATGTTTTATAATAATCATCATGATAGTGGGAGCATAAATGTTATGATTGTATGATTATTAAGGAAAGTATTGCAAGGTTAGCAATATTAATTATAGAAAACAAGAGTCATACTTTGCAAAGTTGTAAGAGTTGAAAGGTTGTTTTGCTATAATTAAGGGAGAGAATATTATGCTTCATTTCAAATATAAAGGATTAGGTTGAGAAATGTTAATAATATTAGTCAAAGGTACATAGTGTGTTCTTAAAATTTCGATTATGATTACGGCATCTCTTTTCACAATTCGAATTTTGAGAACATAGCAAATAAAACATTATGCGTCGTGTCCCATACGCTTCGGGTATAGGATCGATTGCAAATGCTTAATGTTTGACCATTCTAAAATTTTCCAAATGTCGAGCGCATTTAGAGGGAAAAGGGACTAGAATTAGTTTTGACTAAAAACAATTAAACAACTATCAAAGGACAACCCAAAGTTCGACGAGGATTGGTCGCTTGTGAATAGTTGGAAGTATAGTATTGGAAAATATGGAAATGTTTCCATATTGGATGGACCATATCGACATCGTTACGAATAGATAAGATTCTATTAAGAATGAGTTGTCATATTGAACATATGGAAGTGTGTCCATATTGGGAATTGAATATTGAGAAATCTGTGATTAGATTAGAAACTTCTATGCAAAAGGATGTTCAAAGAATGTACTTTGAGTGAGAGACATCACGTCTATGGAATTGTCTTGTAACAATCTCCGATAGAAGACTTTGTAATATCATTGGCAATAGTCTTTGTGACTTTGGTGCAGTGACATTACGAAAGGATCATTGCATAAAGTGTTAGAATCTAGCATATTCTATAAGTAGCAAGAATTGATATTCTTACACTTATGGAAAAAGGATTTGGAGTTGTAAAATGAGAAAGATTGGAAATGTGCTCAATTTGTCTATTTCACAAAAGTAAGAACCATAGGTAAACATTGTGTGCATGCTAGGAGCATGGGACAAGTGTTGGAATTCAAGTAAGAAGTTGATTACCCGAAACGACAAATAATGAGTAATCAATATGGTGATAAATAAAAGGCGTTTTATTTATACTCAAAGGTTTGAGGCCATATGGGATTAGTATTATTCTTATGTTTCACATTTGCATGTTTTGACTTCCAGAATAATTAAGTTTATTAAGAATAATCGAATTATTCAAACGGGCCACAGTTGTTCATATGTTGGAAGTAGATATGAATGAAGACTGTCGTGAATTGGTGTGTGGATTGTCTAAAGAGCATTAGACATAAGCAAATGTTTGCAGCAACGTTCATGAGTGCTTATGAATATGATTTGAGCATTGGATTAAACCCACGCTCACTTGGATCACTCCATGAATTGTATCACGAGTGATTAATGAGACGATAACATCTTATATTCTTGAAACCGAGATGTGTGAGTTGTATCTTGCGAATCGGTTGCACATTGATAATATGTAAACGCACTAGTAACTTGGTGTTATAAAACATATTGTTGTGTGTGATTCGGTGAGTGAGTGCAAGCAAGCATTGAATCAAAGTTTATCCGTTCCTTTTATTCAAAGTAGGATAAAAGTGATATCTTTGGGCCCCTCGATGGTTTAGTGATGACAAACGTAAATGCTCGGCCGGGCTAGGGCTAATTTGATTTGTTCAATTAGTCAGTCGTCATAAATCGGAAATTGAGATATAGTACAAAGAGAATGATTTGAAATCATATCTCATATGATATCTAGAATGGAGGAATATATGATCCCTTATCTAAGGACACGCGTATTTGATATGATCAGAGTTGACAGCGGCTTTGGAAAGCTACGATTGCAGATCGGGATCCGAAGTCATACGCAGAATAGTTATTAGACTTATCCAAGTGGGAGACTGTTGGATTAGTGTCTAAGTCCATAACTATTTTGGTATGTACTTGACCCGATGGTGCATGGTCCTTTTGGGTTGCCTTCACCAAAGCAACTTGATTGGAGAAATAAATAAAGAGAGAGAGGTTATTATGATTTATTAATATGTTATAAGAATAATATATTAAAGGAGAAATCATATTTGTTTAATTAATATTGGTCAATAATTAATTAAGAATTAGTTTTGTGATCAAATGTAATTAATTAAACTAGAGGGGCTGAATTGTAATTATGTGATAGTTACAAAATAAGGTAAGGATTATCTTATATATATGGTGAACGAATTTGAGGTGTAAATCCCTTAGAATTCGACTAGGATAAGGGTTTCTAAGACTTATCTTATGGTTGCTTGGTGGGCAAGCAACTAGATAAGGATAAGGACTAAAACCCTAATCTTTACACCTATATAAACCCCATATGGCTTAGGAATTCGTCCAACCCTTCCCAAGAGGTCCTAAGGACGAATTCTAACCTCCCTCCTCTCTCTTTATACCTTCTCCACTTGCTTATGGTGTTTGTAAGCCATTAGAGGAGTGACACTTGTGACTCTCAGCTTTCCAAGGTCAATTCAAGGAGGAATTGGATTGTTATTGCTATATAACAATCAAGGTATGTTCTTAAACCTATTTACATGTGAATTCTGATTTCAATATGCTAGAATTAGGGTTCAAAGTCTTGGATTCAAAGTATGTACAATAGAGAAACCTAGATCCGAGCTTTAGGGTTTGTATGAGCACATAGGATGTCTTATGACCAAAACCCATCAAATATGTCACACCCCCAAACCAGAACGGCGGAAACGTTCGGGGGCGGAGGACGTCATATTCAGTATCATAACAGTTCATAGAAAGGAAAGTACACACCACCATACATATATAAATGTTTTAAAAATGTTTACATAATTGTATTCATTACATGTTCAAAAGATAAATACATAAACATCTTTCAAAAGAAGTAATTAACGCCAGCGCGTTAATCCCCAAAAGTTGATTTCCAAACCTGCTTAGCGGGTCCCTGAGAATACAAGTTATTTCAAAGAGAAAGTGTCAACAATTAAGTTGGTGAGTTCATAAGTGGTTTAGAGAAATTGTATGCCATTCCAAATTGAGTGTATGTTTTCCAAGAAAATCCCTTATTTTCTTATAAAAGTATGAAATGCATGAGAATATTTATATTGTAAAATGTAGATAGTTGAATCAAGAAAATCCCTTATTTTCCTATTAGTTGTTTGTTTTGTATACAGGAAAATCCCATATTTTCCTAAAGTAATAGTTAGTCTAATGACCAAGACTAAAAACCGAAAGCAAATGACATGCTTTAGAAGATTGAAGCATAGATTTATATAATAAAACCTATAAGAAGATTGCAGTTTGTTAGATGAATAATAGTTTTAATAGCTACTCATTCATCAATCAGAAGTACTATAATAATTGTATATCCGATGAGTTTTATAACCATACTAAACATAATATGCCTGTAGCGACGTTCTTCAGGCGTCATAGCGTTATGACAAACTGTCACCCCAAAGGACGGACTGTAGCTAACAGTCACGGCGCGAGATCATGACTTCCCGTATAGATCTAAACACATTTGACACGTTCTCCGAACGGGAGACTCAGGTTATAGACAGGACTTGTAGTGATACCTTCTAGCGAAAGGCAGTATGTGAAGGTGTACATGTCTCACGGATTCTCAACTAAGTCTGTATTAAAGTAATAGTTTTGTATGCAAAGATTATCCTTTTTCACAATGTTTGACAAAGCATAAATCACAAGTTCTTAAAATGTATAAAACGGTTTAGCAACGAAGGATACTTTGGAATTACTAAATACTTTGTATAAATCTAGTGCATGCAAAGTATGACAAGAGTTTTCACATAGTAGTAATGAATCACAAGTGATTCATTTGATAAAAACGAGTAAAGTGAAACTTTAGTAAATACACGATAATAACCATATGTTTACTTGTATTCCCCCCTAAAAGAGTATAAAAAGCATTTAAAACGTATTTAAAGTGTGTTTGTAGGGGTATGAACTCACTTGATAGATTGAAGAAGGTGTGACGAAAACCGAGCAAAACTTTGACTTGAAAAATCGGATTTTCTCGGGAATCTCGGGAGCGTAAAACTTCCTTCGGGGCTTGAGTATGAGAACCGGGGCTTCGGGATAATTATTGCACGGAAAACGAGGCAAAACACAAGAAAAACGAGAGAAAATGAGCAAGTTTCCCCGAAACCCTCGCATCCCTTTTATAGTGGCTGAGAGGCCTCGGTACGCTGGGCGTACGAGGTTACGTGGGGCGTACTTGTGCGTCATGCGTGACCGAGTCCTCGACTGCCTCGGCTTCGGATGGGACGGGGCATAGTCTCGCATAGGGGCGACGTGGACGAACCGGAGCCTAGTCCTTGAGTACGCTGGGCGTACGAGGGTACGCCGGGCGTAACTCGGATGGACCTGGTGACTCACCCTTCGGATAATACCGATTTTTGGATTAAATTTATATATTAGTTATTTATCAAACTTCAATAATTCATAACTCCTTCATACGAACTCCGTTTTCGACGTTCTTTATACCCACGCGTAGGTGAGACTATGATCTACAACTTTCGTTTTGATTCCGTCGGCAAATTTTGAAATTATTTTTATTATTTATTTTGAAAAGGTCAGGGTAAGAAAAGTTCGTTAATAATTCATAACTTTTTCATACGATGTCAGATTTGGGCGTTCTTTTTATGTATGTTTGCAGTTTAATGATATCTATGACTTTCATTTAGACACCTAAGGTCAAAAAGTATTTTATTGAAACTTCGCAATTTTACGTATCTCCGTATTGCTGGTTTTTGTCTTAAAACTTAGAATGGTCATAACTTCTTCGTTATAACTCGGATTTTAGTGTTCTTTATATGTTTGGAAACCTTAAGACGATATCTACTACATAGTGTACTCCAAACAGAGCTTTTGAATATTTCATTTTTCGATGATATTCTTATTACTTTACAAAGAGGTTACAAGACTCGATTTTAATGACCTGAAATATCGGGTTGTTACATAATAATTCAAGTAAGAAGTTGATTACCCGAAACGAAAAATAATGAATAATCGACATGGTGATAAATAAAAGGTGTTTTATTTATACTCAAAGGTTTGAGGCCATATGAGATTAGTATTATTCATTTGTTTCACTTTGCATGTTTTGACTTCTTGAATAATTTAATTGGTTGAGAACAGTCAAATTATTCAAACGGGCCACAGTCGTTCATATGATGGAAGTAGATATGAATGAAGACTGTCGTGAATTGGTGTGTGGATTGTCTAAAGAGCGTTAGACATAAGCAAATGTTTGCTGCAACGTTCATGAGTGCTTATGAATATGATTTGAGCATTGGATTAAACCCACACTCACTTGGATCACTTCATGGATAGTATCACGAGTGATTAGTGAGACGATAACCTCTTATATTCTTGAAACCGAGATGTGTGAGTTGTATCTTGCGAATCGGTTGCACATTGATAATATGTAAATGCACTAGTAACTTGGTGTTATAAAACATATTGTTGTGTGTGATTCGGTGAGAGAGTGCAAGCGAGCATTGAGTCAAAGTTTATCCGTTCCTTTTATCAAAAGTAGGATAAAAGCGATATCTATGGGCCCCTCGATGATTTAGTGATGGCACCTAAGTGCTTGGCCAAGCCGGGACTAAATTGATGTGTTCAATTGTAGTCTGTTGTCAGTCATCATAAATCTGAATTCGGGAAACAGCACATAGACAGAGAGAATGATTTAGATCCATGTCTCAGTCTATACGATATCTAGAATGGAGGAATATATGATCCCTTATCTAAAGGACACGCGTATCTGATAAGATCAGAATTGACAACGGCTTTGGAAAGCTACGATTGCAGATCAGGATCTGAAGTCATACGCATAATAGTTATTAGACTTATCCAAGTGGGAGACTGTTGGATTAGTGTCTAAGTCCATAACTATTTTGGTATGTACTTGACCCAATGGTGCATGGTCCTTTTGGGTTGCCTGCACCAAAGCAACTTGATAGGATGAATTATGGAGAGAAAGGATTAAATATGATTTATTAATATATTATGAGGATAATATATTAAAGGAGAAATCATATAGTTTAATTAATATTAGTCAAGAATTAATTGGTAATTAGTTTTGTGACAAAAATAGATTAATTAAACTTAAGGGACTAGAACTATCAATTGTATGATAGTTGAATATTGAGCTAATGGACTCCATATTAAAGGGGTGGACGAATTCTATGGGGAAACCCATTAGAAATCGTCTGAAGGCCTTTAAGGGAGGAGCCCATGGGTTGCTTAGGGCCTAAGCATCCAAATTAGGGTTTCCATGTTAGATAACCCTAATAGCCTCACTATTTAAGGAACCCTTAAGCCCCAAAAACGTGGTGAACTAATTGGTTAGGGTTTCCACATGTTTTGGGCAGCCTCCTTCTCTTCTCCTCTTCATCCTTTTGCTCTTGGTGTTTGTGAACCATTAGAGGAGTGACATTTGTGACTCTAAGCTTTCTAAAGTCAATACAAGAAGGATTTGAGATTGTTATTGCTACATAACAATCAAGGTATGATCTAAACCCTTATTTATATGTTATATTGATTATCATATTCTAGATCTAGGGTTTATAGTCTTGGATGAATTGCATGTACAATAGAGAAACCTAGATCCAAGCATTAGGGTTTGTATGAGCACATAGGATGTTCTTATGGCCAAAAGCCATCAATTTTGTGGTAGGTCGAGTCCATGAGGTTCTTCTTTAGAATCTGATGGATGATTTTGTGTCTTTCCCTTTTGATTGTTGTGTAGTTGCCTTCTTCATACTCTAAGGGCTGATTTTGTTTTCTTTCATTTTCTTACACATTGTTGTGGTATGTTAGCATATATATTATGGTTTGTCCTGTGGTACATTTAAGCACACTCCCTTGTTTTAGGGTTTGTGTTAATTGGCTAATGTGTGCTTCAGACATCATATGGTTGTTATCATTAAGCCATACTCCATTGATTTGCATGCTTAGTTAGGCTTATTGTGTGAAGCCGTAAAATTTTAGGCACTGTTGTGGACTTGTATGGTCTATCTGCTAATACATAGGCCGAGTTCGTCACCTCAAGACCTTTTACTGTTATGATATCAGGGGAAAGGTTATGAATCTTTTAGAACCCCTTGTATTGTGCCATTAATTTTGATTAATACATTATAAGTTTTGAGATGTTATTGTCACATTGAAGGTAAAGATTATGACTCTTTTAAGACCTATGGTTGCATCCTTGCATTGATTTTGCTCAAGTAGCATAGGTGATCAGTCGTTGTTGCTACTTGGAAAATATGTACAACCTCTATGCTTTGTGTTTTTTCAATACAAAATTCTGGAAAGCTTTTTCAAAATGCAGATTATATTATTTCTTGAAAAGGAAAGAAAGACTTAACACAATAGAACCTGAATGTGTAAGTGTCGGGCGTATGCCTGGTCTTCGCTTCGGCACCTGGAGTGTGGTTATCTAGGTGGAGTTCGACCATACTCCTTTTTCTAGGCCTCTGCTTTATTTTGGATTGAGTGTTCTGCTATGGCTACCTCACTTCTGTTGTGTTTCTGAGCCTCGTCTGCGGCAAAGTGCTTCTTGATGGGGTTCCTTCCTGTCGCTGCTGGCGGTGCCCAACGTGAGAGAGATGAACTTTGTTGTTCATACTGTGGAGGTGCATGTACTTTCCTTTCTTCTCGACACAGTGCGGGATGCAACCGTGGGAAGCGCCTCCCCGTGGCCTGGTGAGAGTGCCACCCGCACTGTCTGTTGTGTATATCAGCCTTGCGTCTCATGTCGTTGCATGGGGTGCCGTTTAGTGCGTCAGGGGTACCTGTTAATTTTCTCCCATAGGGAAGTTTGTAGATTGGCACCCTACCCCTGGATTCGGTGCTTCTGGTGCCTATTTCCTTCATTCCTCTGGGTTTTGGTTTATACTCTGCATTGGCCAAAATGTACTTTGAGTTTCGAATCTCTCTCTGGTCGATTACGGTTCGGCCATCGGTTATGGGCCTGCCTTGTGCCTTGACCTGTGAGTAGGCACTTTTTTGCTTTGCAATTTTCGCTTCATAGTTTGGGTGATTCATCGTTAGGTCAGCAGGTTCTTCCTTTTAGGGGAGAGGTGTTGTGAGTCGGCTGAATGTACCTATTTGTCTTTTCCTGGGCTCGCGGGTCAGCTCTTGTGCAACTTTTTGCTGTGGATTTTCCACCTTCTGGCGACCTTCGCTCTGAGGTAATTGGGTTTCTCGTTTCATCCCTCGTTGGGCGTCCATCTATTACCCGGCTTGGTTGCCACTACCATTACCGATCCGTCATCCGTGCTGAATTTGAGGACACCGTGAAAGATAGACGGGATTGACTGTGGCTGGAACAGTGTGGCCGGCCTAGTAGGATATTGTGATCAGTTGGGAGGTCAATGACCGATAATTCGAGTGACCTTGTTATTTGTTTTGTTCCATCATGACTAATCAATGTAAATGGGAGCGTTACTGTTCCTATTGGCCAGATGCCATGACTGGTGAACCCAACTAACAGGCCCTAGCGTGGTAACTGGATGTGCTTTTTCCATTCAATTGGTAACTATTAAAGGCAGTGTTCGTAAATCATGTTGACCCTGCTTTCGGCATCGATGTATACTTGTTCAACACGGTTTTGGCTAATGAAACCGGTGATGTGTAGAGGATCGTTCGGATCCCAGTGCTTTGGTCGGGGATTGTGCATTGAAAATGTTATATTGAGGATGTCTTGATGGTATACCTGCATGCCCACGCGTTAGCTCTAGCGATTGCTACATGGGCGGGGCCATGTGATAGTAAGTATCTCGACCCTTCTTTCGTTATCCTTGCTCCTATCTTTTTGATGTTTGGGATGGTGTTTTTCCCCATCAAATCTCGCCCTGAGGTCCTTCGATATGTCGACTATATTTCCCACTAGTTGTTTCTCATCAATCTCTCGCTTCAATACTGTACACTCGCTGGTGTCGTGTGTTTTGCTTCGATGGTACTCACAGAACTTGGTATTTTCTTTGCTCTCCTTGCCTGGAGTCTTATTGATGGCGTGGACATTGTTGTGGCTACTTCTGTTATCATCCCTGTTGAATGGTCTATACCGTCGTGATATGTGCATGGAATGACTGTTGTGCCACTGATGGTTGTCGTCTTGCTTTTCTTGTTGAACCAGGCTTGGTAGGGGTGCCATTTCCTCCTGTTTGAGGTAAGCGTTGGTCACGGCCTTAAAATTGGCCTCTTTTCATTCCTCCCCCTCAATTTGATGCAGGTATTTTTCCACACGGAACTTGAGTTCGTCCCTGGATCGGGGAACTATTCCTTTCATTTTTCTTGATAGGGGTCCAGGAAGCAGACCTTGGGCAAAAACTCCTGTCACCAGGAATTCTTCATTTCCCGGGACATTCAGGGTAGCTAGCATGAACCGATCTTAGTAGCCACATATCGACTCTCCTTCTTTTTGTTTGCACGCCATCACAGAGTTGGCATCTCCTTTTTCTTTTCTCAATTGCATGAAGTTGTTGAGGAAAAGGTATTTCAGTTGCTCAAAGCTTGAGATACTGTCTGGCCTTAGATACTTGAACCACTTTCCTGCGTTTCCTGTTACGGTAGAAGGGAAATACGTGCAGGTGAAGCGGCGATCCAGCTTAAGAGATGTCATCATCCACTAGTAGTTATCGATGTGGTCATCTGGGTCTGTAGTGCCGTCATACTTTGGCATGTTTGGAATCATCGTAGTGTGCGGGATCTCGTATTGCAGGAGCTCATGGCTGAAGTTGGAACTTGCGCTTCACATAGGGGTGTCCATGTATCAATATGGCATACCACCATGAGTCATGTGTTGTTGCATCTGGTACGAGCTCGCATACATCTGGTTATACATGGCCGCCTACAAGATGTATGGCTCATACTGTTATAGGTTTGGTTGCAATCCAAGGTTCTGGATTGCATATTGCCCTGCCAGAGGAACTAGATATGGGCTTGCTCCTGTGTACTGTTGTGTGTACGGGTGGAACGGCTGACCAGCTGTCATGAAGGGATTGAATTCGGGTGCTACTGAGAACTGGACGCCGGATCCATAAGGGCCAGGTACCTGGCTGGATGAAGTCCGCATGCATGTTACTTGCGGCTGAGACAGTGCAGGGGTTGCACCTGGCGTTTGATGTACATGCTGGTTGAAGCTTGGCGGTTGTTATGCAAATATCGGTACATGAGACAACCCTGACATGGCGGCGTGTGGGTGAACCATCGAGGAATATTGTGGTTGTGGCTGAATGGTGTGAGGGATCCAGGTTCCAATGCCAAAAACGTGAGGGAAGCATTTTTGTTACGATGCAGGGATCTCTGTTTGTTGCGTTGTGATGATTTGTGGAGTTGTGGTTACTATTGCTATTTATGGGGTTGTGTTGGTTGTTAGGTGCCATAGATTGGCGATGTAAGTTGTCGTTGTTTCGGCTGCAGAACTAGACGGTGTCTATGAGACCGGTGTGCGGTTTTAGGTGTGCTCCTCCTGAACGGAAGTTTTCCCGCCATCAAGTGACTGCATTGGGCACAACGGGCTTTTTGCCGCTACTCTCGATGTCACTGGGATATCACCTGCCATTGTTGCTTTTTGGGTTTGTTTCGTGGATGTATCGTTCTAAAGATACGCCCGGATGGCGCCAAATGTTGTGATATGCTAGAAAGGATGGAATCGGAGCCATAGAGGGGATTTGTATGAGTATCATCTCCTGTTATCGCAGTGCAAAAGAGAGAAATGACCATTAGTCAACTTCCGGGAGGAGTTTCCGGGACGAAGCTCCGACTATCAAGTCAGTATGAGATCTGAGAAAGATGGTAGAAGATTACAGGGAAGAGAGAATTTTGTCCCTTTCCTTGTCAGGAAGATGGATCCTTTTATACATGTTTTAGAGGTGTGTTCCTCAACCGATTCTGTTGAGGATTCCTTTATGAGGTGCAACGTAACAGACCCATATTGAAGGGTCCTTCATCACACCTTTTGCCTCATTCACTCATTGGCTAGGAGGGAATCTCTGAAGGGTTTTGAGCACTCTAAAAACCTTATGGTGCACATGCAACCCTAGATGCTTTGGATCTATGTTTTCTCTAATTATACATGCAATTTTATTTTCCAAATAACACATCCTAACTAGCATACAATTTTGACAATTGAACAAAATAACTAGTTAGATAACTTACCTCTTAGTAGGACTTGTAGTTCTTGTCCTTCAAAAGCTTTAGCACCTCAAATGTGATGCCCCTAATGTGTAACAAACACCAAGTGCAAAAAGAGGCTTGCTATAATAAGTTGCTTAGCATAAAATCGATTCACACTCTCCAAGAATGTATGTGGCAACCGATTTTAGCTCTAGGGTGTTCTATTTATAGTGTGACAAGTGCTAGGGTTACATCCATGCAAACCCTAATGCACCATGACTCTTCATATTACTTAGGCTCCATGGGTTTAACCACCATGGACTATCTATGTTGGTTTAGCTCATCCTAAATAACCATGGATCATTGGTCCACACTATAAGAATCATTGATTTACCAAATCAGTCCCCATATATTTAATTAGTCTCTTTTGATCAATAAATTAATTCCAAATATTCTTGATCAATACTAATTAAATAATATGATTTCATATTAATATATTATACTTTTAATGTATTAACAAATCACAAATAACCTTATTCTCAAAAGTCTATCCTATCAAGTTGCATTGATGAAGGCAACCTAAAAGGACCATGTTACTCTCGGGTCAAGTACATACCAATTATAGTTATGGGCTTAGACACCAACTAGAAATCGTAGCTCTTAAAAGCCGTTGTCGAACTCTGACCTAGTCAGTGACGCGTACTTTAGATAAGGGATCATAAAATCCTCTGTTCTTCAAGATATCAGCCGGAAAAATACATGGAACAATGTCATACTTATTGTCCAATAGTTTGTTCTCGATTTTTGATTTGTTTGACATTGAACATAATTGAACACATCAATTTAGTCTCGACCGGGTCCGACACATAAGTCAAAACAAACTCATCGAGGGGCCCAAGATATCGCTTTTAATCCTCCAAGAATTAAAAGGAACATATAAACTTCGACATTATATGCTTGTAATAACTATTCATCAAATCATACATAACAGTGCGTTTTATAACATCAAGTTACTGATACGTTTCCGCACTATCAATGTACAACCAACTCATAGTCAACAACTCATATATCTTGGTTTGAAGACTTATATGATATTATCATCTCAAGATCACTCGAGATAAATTCCATGAAGTGATTCAAGTGAGCGTGGGTTTAATCCAATACTTAGACCTTATGAGCACTCATGAATGTTGTAGAAAACTTCTGCTATGTTTAATACACTTCAGACAATCTACAAGCCAAATTCATGACACTCTTGTCTGAATACCTACTTCCTAAGTATGATCGATTATGGATAGTTTGAATAATATAATTATTCTGAAAGTCAAAACATGCAAAATGAAACAATACCTCTAATGAAATCCTGGTACATAAACACGATCTTGCTTGGTATGAGGGCCATAATACGTTTAGCATCGTGTACCAGAAATGTAATAGGAGACCTTATGTAGTCATTGCACTTAGACTAATACCTCTAACCAAAAAGGGTTGAAGTTAAGTTCCTTTGATTGAACATATGTGTTTATAGGATATTTAGTTTTGAGTGAAGAAATAATAATAACTTGGCAACCCTTTTTGTAAAATGCCCTTGCATCTATGACTCGGGTTCCCATGTCCATTCGGAACCCTTCTGATGTTTCCACTGAACTTTGACTAAAGAGACCACCTTGTTACACAAGGTCTTTGTTTTCTGGTCAAGGATTGTCACTGGTATCTCCAAATAATTCAGGTGATCATCAACTTGAATATCCCTAAGGGAATAACTACTGAATCATTAGTCATGCACTTCCGAAGCTACGAATAATGGAAATTGTTGTGGATCTGGTTGAGCTCCTCAGGCGAATCCAATCTGTATGCTACCTTGCCAACCCTGGCTACCACCCGAAACGACACAATATATCGGGGTCCCAACATGCCCCTCTTCCTGAAGCGTATTAGACCCTTATACAGTGTTACCTTTAGTAAGACCATGTCCCCGACCTGAAACTCCAAATCGGATCGACGCTTGTCGGCATAACTCTTCTACCGACTATGAGTTGTCTGAAGTCTCTACCTAATCGTTGGATGTGCTCTGTCATCCGAAGGACTACATCAGTCCTTCCCATGACCCTATAACCAACCCCAACACGTTGGGGTGCGACACTTCCTCCTATAGAGGAGCACGAAAGGCGGCTCAGTGATATTGGAGTGGTAGTTGTTGTTGTACGAAAACTTAGCTAAAGAAAGGTAGGAGTCCCAAATCCCACCAAAATCAATGTTACAAGCTCTCAACATCTCCTCAAGTTTATGTATGGTCCGCTCACTCTGACCGTCCTTCTGCGGATGATAAACAGTGATGTGATTCAACCTCGTACCCAGTTCCTCGTGGAACTTCTGCCAGAAATGAGATGTGAACCTAACATCTTGATCAGATATAATGGTGACTAGAATACCATGTCGAGAAACAATCTCGCGGATAACTAAGAAATGGTCACTCTTGGTCAACAGATCCAATATCACCCAAATTTCATTACGCCTCTTAGTCATACAAGGTAATTTGGTGATGAAATCCATAGTAATATGTTCCTATTTCCACATGGGAACCTACAGTGGCTGCAACTTGACATGCAATCTTTGGTCTTCGGACTTGACCATCCGACATGTTAAGCACCTCTCCACATACCATGCTATCTCCCTCTTCATGCATGGCTAGCAGTAGCCAGTCCTCAAATCCTGGTTCATCTTGGTGGCTCCAGGATGTATTGAAAACCTAGACTTGTGTGCCTCCTCCAATACAGTCTATTTGATCCCACCAAAATCTGGCACCCAAACCCGTCTGCACTGGGCCAATAATCCACGAATGTCAGTAGCAAACCTGTCTATCTCACCCCTAAGCCTCTCTTGCTTCTAGTTTTCCTTCTTGACTCCCTCGGCCTGAGCCTCCTTAATCAAATCCAATAATGGTGAATCAATCGAGATCCTCATACATATGCCTTTAATCGCAGAACTAGCCATCTTGCGGGTCAAAGCATCATCCACCACATTGGCTTTCCTGGGATGATACATAATCTCACAATCATAATCCTTGACCACGTCAAGACACCTATGCTATCTCATATTTAGATTTGGCTGATCCATGAGATATCACAAACTCTTATGATCCGCGTAAATAGTACACCGAACCCCATACAAGTAATGCCACCAAATCTTGAGAGCAAACACCACTGCCCCCAAGTCCAAATCATAAGTCGGATAACGGACCTCATGCGGCTTCAACTGTCGAGAAGCATAAACATTAACTCTACTATGTTGCATAATCACTGCGCCTAAACCCGTGATGGATGCATCACAAAATACCAAAAAATCCTCAACACCCTTAGGGTGGGTCGACATTGGGGCCTCACAAAATGTCCATCTCAGTGTCTCGAATGTCACCTACTGCTTAGGGCCTCAATGGAAATCCATGCCCTTCCTCGTCAGACGAGTGAGGGGTACTACAATCTTGGAGAAGTCATGAATAAATCTCCGACAATACCCTGCTAAAATTAAGAAACTCCTGATCTCTGAGGGAGACTTTGGAACCTCCCACTGCTTCACGGCCTCAATTTTGGCCGGATCGACCAAAATCTTGTTTTGGTTAACGAGGTGTCCTAAGAACTGGACCTCTCGTAACCAAAACTCAGACTTTGAGAACTTGGAGTACAACCGTTCTCGCCTTAAAACTCCTAGAGGCTCTCGTAGGTGCTCCTCATGCTACTCCCTGGTCTTGGAATACACCAAGATATCATCAATGAAAACAATAATTGATCGATCGAGCATCGGCATGCATACCCAATTCATCAAATCCATAAATGTCGCATGCGCATTGGTGAGTGTAAAGGGCATCACCACAAACTCTTAATGACCATAACGAAACGGGGTCTTCTCCACGTCCTTCTCTCTAACCCTCATCTGATGATACCCTAATCTCATATCGATCTTGGAGAACCAAGATGCACCCTGCAATTGATCGAAGAGGTCGTCAATCTGCAGAAGGGGATAATGGTTCTTCACCGTCAACTTGTTCAAATCTCGTTAATCAATGGCACATTCAGTGTGAACCATCGTTTTTCTTGATGAATAAAATCGATGCTCCCCACGACAAGCTTCTTGGTCTAATAAACTGTTTGACCAATAGCTCCTGGTGCTGAGAGGACAACTCCTGCATCTCTGGTGGTGCCAATTAGTACGACGACTTAGCAATTGGGGCCGCACCCGGAACCAAATCAATCTTGAACTCGACCTGCCTCTCCAGACACACACCAGGGAACTCCTCCGGGAACACATCAATAAATTCTATGACAAATGTCACATCTTAAACCGAAACATGCTTCCCAACTCGGGCATCAACCACATAAGCAAGGTAACCCATACACCCATGCTAAATATATTGTCGAACTCCGGCAACAAAACAAACGGCTGATCCTAATCTAGTACCCTCACCATAAATACCTAGTTCTCCCCCACTTAGGGTTCAAACTACTACCAGCTGACCCTCCCAATCGATCATAGCCCTGAATCTACTCCGCCAGTCCATCATTGTAATCAAACATACATTTCCTATGGGAATAGGGATCAGATCAATCGAGTAAGGCATCCTAAAAATCACCAAAATATAATCCCGAAAAACACTCGATGCAGAAATCTCGTGTTCATTGGCAATAGAAACCCGCAACGGACACTCCAGCTCTCCAAGGGTAATATCGAAACCCCTTCTAAAAGACTGAGATACAAAGGACCGACTCGCACCTGAGTCGAATAAACCAAGAGCAGACATAGAGTTCACTAAGAAGGTACCTAGCAGAAGCATAAACATAACCATACCATAAAATAATTGACATAATAATAAATGGAAACATACCAATAACGACATCCGGCGCAGCCCATGGCTACTTCGATGATGTAATACATAGGGTCAACAATTGTAACTTATTTTTAAGTAATGAAGAGCAATTATTTGAATATTATATGATTTATGTGATTTATGTGCTACATATGTGCACATAATGATGTAATAAAATAATAATAAAAATATGCGTCAAAAATAAAATAAAATAATAATAAAAATATGTATCAAAAATAAAATAATAAATATACCCAATATCTAAGAAAAAAATGAAGTATCCGTAACAAGGATTCCGAGGATATAAGGAACGCTGAAATTCAACTTATAACAAAAAAGTTATGACCCGTCGAAATTTCACGACTAAACCGGCATGACGCCGTGTATCGTAAAAAGTGAATTTTTGGTAAACTAATTTTTAATCTTTGAAATCTTAACGAAAGTCATAGTATTCATTAAATTGAGAACGTACATAAAAAAACGTCCAAATCTGACTTTGTTATAAGAGTTGTGATTTTTCTAAGATTTGGCATAAGAGTATGTAGCCTAGAAATCGTATTTTAGATCGATCGATTTTTAGCCGAAACAATGTAAAAAAGAATCAAAGATCTCGTTAATAGGAGCTCAACGATATAAATACAGTCGAAAGCGGACGTCGGATGATAAAGTTATGATTTTTAATGAACTTTAACTGTCTAATCCTGTTAAAATATAACTCTACAGATAAAGTCAAAATTAGCCGACGGAGTCTAAACGAAAGTTGTAGATCCCGTCGCTACCTACGTGTGTAATTTAGAAGATATCTAATTTATGGGTTAAATTTCGATGCTGATACATGGCGAGATCTCAACCCCACCTTCTTCCCCATGGCTTCGTATGCGATGCTGATACGTGGAGCTGGTACGCCTAGCGTAGGGCTTGGTACGCCCCGCGTACCATGAACTCCCAACGTACATCTTAGTTACGCCCCACATAACCTGTATCCCTAGACTATAAATAGAGGCGTAAATCACCTATTTTCTTCACATCTTTCCAATTCTCTTCTCCCAAATACCCCCAAACCTTCTAAGTTTTTCCCTAGCACTTCCCAAGTGTTAGAAGCGAGTCCCGGGGAGCCAGAAGGCTCCGAGAAGAAGAGCTTTCGCCTCAAAAGTTCTGCTTGTGCAGAACCCGGTTCCTCGCTAAACCCCCTTGTAAGTGATTTATGATTACCATACTTTAAGTATAACTTATGTTTAAGTTTATTATCATTATTATGAACCTATAAACAAGATTTATCAGTGATTCAAAGTCGTTATACTAATTGATCTACTTATGGGGATGATGTCTAGGTTGTGATTTAGTGAGGTGGTTAAAGTGGGCTTTCCAAATAGTATACTTCGTATACCAAACGGACCCTACCTCTGATATAATCCTACCCGGTTGTTCATTACTTGATAGATCATGAAGTAGACTTTGAGTTAATAAAGAATCTATACTAATAATTAGTCGCAATAAATATTAGACTAAAATCTAGTAATAATGATACTAGGTTTCATGGAAGGAAAAGAAAATTGTTAGAAGCGAAGCGCTACCAAAATTTTGAGTCATCACTTTAACAAGTGTGGATAGTTACTTTCATCTTACACATAGATATGAAGTATTTAATATAAATTACGTGTTATACGTGTATATTATCCATGTTCTTGATATCTATGTTAGATGAATGATGTATACATGTTTTTACTTCATATAAATTGTATATGTATTTTATACATATCAATATGTTGGGGAAAGATGGGTAGATGAAAAAGATGATGAGAGATGAAACAAAATGATGAGAGACATTGGTGTTGAAAGTTGACCCAATCATCTAGCAGAGTATAGATGACAACCACAAACTATTCTAGATAGTCTAGTGGAAGCTAGCAGGCTTGCAATCTGTAGGTGTTTGTGAACAATGTGTTCACCCGGTGTACTCCATCCCCCTCATGGTTGCCTTACCGACATATATTGCTGAGGAATCTCTAAGCAATATTGTCTTCATGATGATGGTCCTTAGGCTAGGTCCCTTAAATTAGATGCTTTAGGGACAGAAAGTGAGGATAACCAGAGTGGGTAATCGGGTTGAATGATTTGATGAAATTAAAGAAGTTAATTATTGTGGGTTGAAAACCTTATGTGCTCACCAGACTCCCAAGTCTGACCACTTAGTTTCTCATATTACAGGTAGTGGCAAAAGAGTACAAGAGTGTTGACCTATTGAGAGATCTATTTATTATAGGACATTAGAATAATAGATATTTGTAAGGCTTGTAGTATTTCTGTTTATGCTTATGCACTGTATTAACAATGACATTCCAACATTTTTAATATACTTAAAATACATTTCTTTGGAAATGATTTGATAATATATTTATCATATTTTTGGGAACAAATTCCGCAACATATTTCTTCAAAAGTATACTCTGATTTTTAAATAATGCATAAACAAAACAGTCTTTTCTGGACGTGAAAGTGGGGACGTCATAGTTGGTTTTAGAGAATTAGTTTAAGCGAACTAGGAATTTGTAGGATTTCTAGACTAAACCTTAGAATGCAAAGCGATGATTGTGAGATGCGTGTCTGATATACATAGACACGAGTCGTAGCTTATTTTAGGAACGATGCCTAAATTTCTTTTATGTGCTAAATGATTTATGTTATTATTTGATCGGATCTATGGTCTATTGCCGACCAGATCCGGAAACTTTATGTGTTCACATTTCCAAACGTTCGATTACGATATTAGAACTTGCATGTAACTTTTCGGAGAAACATGGAGGATTTAAACGTCTATCATAAATAAAGATCTAAATTCTCTTGCTTTGGTGTATAGATCGACATGGCGAGAACCTGAAGCAGATTCGGAAACGCTAATGGAAATGCTAATGCTAATCAGCAACCTGTGATTGAGCGTGCACCTGAGGTAGCAGCTGCACCCGAGCCAATCAAGCTGACAGGAGTACAAGCAATGATGCAAATGATGTTGTATCGTCAGATGGAAGAGACTAGGCGTCTACTTCAACAGAATATGGATGAACCTACTGTACCCATCATACAACCTGAACTGAACATTGAATAGTCAGGGGAAGGAAAATTAAACTTTCAGTCAAGATGAGCTGCGTATGGTTAGAAGAAACCAACACAATGGAAGGAATGACGGACGTGGATGTAAGTACAAGGATTTCATGGCATCCAAGCCACCGAGTCTTTCTGGAAGCTCAACACTGATGGAAGTCATGAATTGGATCTCCGAGATGGAGATGATGTTTGAAAGTTGCGACATCAGCAACAAACAGAAGACCGCTTTCACGGTTACACTGTTAAAGACTGGGATATTAAGCTGGTGGAAGCTACTAGCTGATACCATGCCCAAGGGAGAAGCTAGCAAGATGTCTTGGGAAGACTTTTTAGTGAAACTAAAAATGCAGTACTCCTCTGAGCAGGATCTGCTAGAGATCAAAAACGAGTTTCAGAACCTAAAGAAGGGAAGAATGAGCATCACCGAGTATGTTGCAAGTTTTACGGAGAAAATGAAGCTTATTCCTTATTTAGGTCCAACTGAACTCTCCAAGGTCAACAAGTTTGCCAATGGATTACCAACAGACTTTGGTCCAATGGTCAGACAAGCAACCATCTTGAAAGCCGCCTTCTAGGTAACTAAGAATGTTGAGACCCAGATAAGGGACAAGGGTCTTGAGAGAACTGAGGTAGGAGAGAAAAGGAAGTTTGATGGATCTTCAAGGTCCAACAAGAAAAGAAAATTCTCAAAGTCTGGTTCTAAAAAGTTTGAAGGAGGAGGAGGTGAAGCAAGATGGTGTGATATGTGCAAAAAGAAACACTTTGGAAAATATGGCGAGGAGGTGACCTGTTTCAAGTGTGGAAATTCTGGGCATTATGCCAATCAGTGCACATTCAACAAGAAGGTGTGTTTCAGATGCAATGAATAAGTGCATATTTCTAGGGACTGCCCAAAGAAAAAGGAGGAAGTAAGTCCTAATGTTCTACCGAGGCCAAAGGCAAGGGCATTCTAGATGACCTTGGAAGCAGCAAGGGGTGAAGCAAATCTCGTTTCAGGTACCTTTCTTTTAAATGGATTGCCGACCAATATATTGTTTGACTCTGGAGCAAATTACTCCTTTATATCGCATAAATTTGGTGGATGACTAGCATTGCCTGTAGATAAACTTTATAATGCTCTAGTTGTAGAAGTTGTCAGTGACAAATTCATACCTGTTAGCGATTGCATTAAAAAATCATCATCGAATTGAACAGGAATAAATTCCATGAAGAGTTGTTGCCCATTGAGTTGAACGGTTTCGACATCGTACTGGGAATGGATTGGCTTAGTGCAAACAATGCCGAGATACTATGCAGGAAAAAGATGGTGAGAGTAAACCCACCTGGAAAAGAGTCATTTATGGTGTACGGGGACAAACGTAGAGTAAACTCTGGAATCATTTCCTTAATGAAAGCCAGAAAATGTTCGTCAAAAGGATACACATCATACTTGGTATTTGTGATCGATGCAAAGAAGGAGAAGAAAGAGATACAAAGAATACTAGTGGTGTGTGACTATCCAGAAGTTTTTCCCAAAGATCTTCCTAGATTTCTCCCTGATAGACAAGTAGAGTTTCAAATAGAATTGTTGTCAGGATCGACGCCAATAGCGAAAGAACCATACCGATTAGCACCAACAAAGATATAGGAGCTTACGATGCAACTTTAGGAGTTGTTGGACAACGGTTTCATTAGACCTAGTTCATCACCCTGGTGAGCTCCGGTATAATTCGTAAAAAAGAAGGATGGGAGCATGAGGATGTGCATATACTATAGAGATATGAACAAGGCAATGGTAAAGAACAAGTATCCATTACCAAGGATTGACGACCTATTCGATTAGCTACAAGGTTCGAGCTATTTCTCAAAGATTGATCTTAGGTCAGGATATCATTAGCTGAAGGTGAGAGAGCAAGATATTGAGAAGATCTCATTCAGAACAAGATACAGACACTATGAGTTCTTGGTTATGTCATTTGGAATAACCAATGCTCCAGTAGCATTTATGAATTTGATGAACAGATTTTGTAAACCATTCCTCGATAAATCCATACTAGTGTTCATAGATGACATTTTGATTTACTCAAAGAGCCAGTAGGAGCATGGAAAGCACTTATGAGAAGTATTGGAAGCTTTAAAGAAGGAGAAGTTGTATGCAAAGTTCTCCAAATTTGATTTTTGGATTCGACAAGTCCAATTCTTGGGTCATTTGGTTAACCAAGAAGGAATAATGGTCGACCAAGCAAAGATTGAAGCTGTGATGAAATGGGAACGACCAAAAAGTCCCATTGAGATTCGAAGCTTTTTGGGATTAGCTGGATATTACCAAAGGTTTATCCAAGGCTTTTTTTTTATAGCTACTCCATTGATAACTTTGACCCATAAAGGAGCTACATATACATGGACTGAGAAATATGAAGAAGCATCCGAGAAATTAAAGTAGTTGTGTGAAGCACCGATTCTTTCTTTACCTGACAGAGTTGAAGACTTTGCAGTCTATAGCGATGCATCTGGAGTTGGGTTAGGTTGTGTTCTGACTCAAAGAGATAAATGAATAGCATATACATCTTGAAAATTGGAAAAGCACGAGAAGAACTACCACACTCATGATCTGGAGTTGGCAGCGGTAGTATTCACATTAAGGATATGGAGGCATTATCTTTATGGCACAAAGTGCAAACTCTTCACCCATCATAAAAGTCTCAAGTATCTCTTTAATAAAAAAAGAATTGAATATGAGACAACGACGTTGGCTAAAGTTACTCAAGGATTATGACTGCGAGATACTTTACCACCCAGGTAAAGCAAATGTCGTAGATGATGTTCTAAGTCAAAAAGTAAACCCAGAAATAAAAAGGCCAAGATCATTAAGAATAGAAGTTATCTCAACGATTGTGGAAAACATTAAGAAAGCTCAAGAAGAGTCTTTGGAGAAAACTGACCGAAAGGAAGAACGTTTAGGCAAAACGTTGGTGTTCGGTACAAATAGTCAAGGGTTGAAGGTATTCTAATATAGGATTTGGGTACCTAAGATGTAAGGAATAAGAGACCTTCTAATGGAAGAAGCTCACAAGACCATGTACTCGATTCATCCCGGCAGCACTAAGATGTATACAGATCTGAAACCCTACTACTGGTGGCCGACGTTGAAGCTTGATGTTGCAAAATATGTGGGAGATTGTGTAACATGTGCGAGAGTTAAAGCACAACATCAGAAACCATATGGGAGTTTAGAACCTTTACCTGTACCCATGGGTAAATGGGAAGACATCACTATGGATTTTGTGACTAAACTGTCCAGGACGAAGAACGCTCACGACATGATTTGGGTAGTCGTGGATCATATCACAAAGAGTGCACACTTCATAGCAGCCAGTACGAGGTGTGTTGGATTAGTTTCTAAGTCGATAACTATTTTGGTATGTACTTGACCCGATTATGAGCATGGTCATTTTGGGTTGCCTTCACCATAGCAATATGTAGGATGAATTAAGAAGAGAAAGGTTTAATTATGATTTATTAATATATTATGAGAATAATATATTAAAGGAGAAATCATATTGTTTAATTAATATTAGTCAAGAGTTAATTGATAATTAATTATGTGGCTAAAAGAGATTAATTAAATATAGGGGACTAGACTGCAATTATTGGATAATTGAGTTATTGGGCTAAGGAATGCTAAAGGAACAAGGGGTGAACGAAATTATGATGGGAGCCCATCATATTTTCGTTCATGGCCTTACCCAGAAGGTTCAATGGGCTGCTTAGAGTTTAAGTTGTCCATTAGGGTTTTAACTGAAACCCTAGCAGCCCACACAAGTATATAAAGGACCCCTTAGGCCCCAAAAACGAGGGTAACTGAATCCTTAGGGTTTCTAGACGTTTTTGGGTGCCTCCTCTCTTCTCCTTCTTCACCTAGTTGCTTAGTGGTGTTTGTGACTCCATTAGAGGTGCAGCACTTGAGGCACTAAGCTTTTGAAGCCAATCAAAGCAAGGAATTGATTGTTATTGCAATATAACAATCAAAGGTAAATACTAAACCCTTATTTCAGTTCTTATATGATAGATCTAGGGTTTAGGCCTTTGGATATTCAATTGCATGTTCATTAGACAAACTAGATCCAAAAGCTATTAGGGTTTGCATGTACACCATAGGATTGATGTTTTGCTCAAAACCCATCATTGGTATTAGAGCCTAGGGCTATTTGTTTGATGTAGTTGATGCTTTGGTTGATTATTCTTGCTTAAAATCGAAATTTTTTTGGTTCTGGAGGATGGGCTCGCCGAGTCCATGGCTGAACTCGCTGACTCCATAGTGAACTCGATGAGTCCTAGCTAGACTCGACGAGTCGGAGTCGCAGATGGAGAAAATTTTGGGATTTTGACCTGTTTTGGTTGTAGATAATTCCCTAAAGTGTTTTATATTAATAAAATCTGATTTTTATCAATATTTGAAGTTTATCCTTGCCAAAATTGAAGATAATTGTCAAATTTAGATAATCATTTGTTTTATTTGATAAATATTGATTATTTGTAATTTGGATTTGAATTATCTTGTGAAAAAGTTTCGAATTGCACCCTTTAGGTTTTATAGTTTAAATTTGAAATTAAAAGTTTTGTTTTTGAAATTTAAATAGTTAAACCTCAATGTTTTGAAAAGTTTCAAAACTTACCCTCAAGTTTTGGAATTTAAATTTTTTGATTAAAAGTTTAATTTTGAAATGTTTAAATTCTAAACCCTAATGTTTTGAAATGTTTCAGAACTTGCCCTCAAGTTTTGGAATTTAAAAGTTGATTAAAAATTTAATTTTGAAATGTTAAATTCTAAAACCCTAGTAATTTGAAAAGTTCAAATCACACCCTTATGGTTTTATTAATTAATTAAAGTGTATAATTAAAAGAGATTTAATAAACCCATAAAGTTTTGGTTTACATTTAATTAAATTAAAAGTATAATTTACTAAATTAAACCACCCAGTATTTTAAAGGTGTAAAATATACCCTATACTATATATAACATTAAAAGTCTAATATTATATATATATGTATGAGTAAATAGTCAGTCTTACCGTTAGTAGCCCTCATTCACGAAGTTGGTCTATAAGGTGTGTTTAAGGAAATTGCCTATAAAATGGCGATTGAATGGTTATCCACTCTTACCCACCGCACTCTTGACTAGTGGAGGGTCGTTAGCCGAACGAGTAGGATAGGACAGAAACCTTCCATTATAAGTATAATGAAGTACAAAGTAACTACATGCTTTTACAAATTCCCAAATTCTAGTTACTTTAGGCAAAATGTGAAATTGTATGCTAATCTATGGAATTACACTTCATACCCTTGTCAAACGTTAGTGGAGCATGTGTGGTTAACCGACACACTAATTTAGGGATGACATTGGTAGCGAATGGTGGCTCGATGCTTATCATAGATCAATGGAGCGTGTGTGGCTAACCGACACATTGATTAGGTGATAGTGGCATTGGGTGCATCACGTGATTCGTATGGTTATTCACACCTTATTTGTGATCCTTGGCATCCCAGTCACAAACTTGAATGGCATAATCGAGATTAAACATGCCATTGAAAAGTTCAATGAATCTCAAAAGATGTAGGAGTTTCAATTCATTTAACACTTAAACTTCCTTTTTGTTTTTCATGGTGGAAATTGGTAAATCGTCATTTACCTACCTTCAAATATTTTGTGACTAGATTACGGCATCCCTCTTCTAGGTTGTAAAGTATTGTGTTGGATCCTAGCCTTGATGTTTCATTTGGGTGTTACATCAAGATTTCTAATCAACTTAACTTGAATTTTCTCACATTTTGTAGATGTCTAAATCTTACAATGGTCTTCCCAAATCCTTTGGAACAAGCTTTCCAAATGAAGATGACGTTCCGAGATACGATCAAGGAAATGAGAGTCATGCTTCACCCCCTCCACCTCCTCCAATTGTTCTCCATGACCCACAAGTTCAAATGCTTGAAAAGTTCAAGCGTACTCTAGCCTTTTTGGCAAATAGACACGAAGATGGGAAACCTATGTGTGCACACGTCTTAGAGATGAAGTCACACATTAACAGGTTAAAGATGTTGGGTGTCAATATCTCAGAGATGTTAGCTGTTTAATGGGTTCTTCAGTCACTTCCTGAATCATATAGTGAGTTCGTTAGTGAGTACTATATGATGGATCACGACGTGACCCTCATTGATCTCACCCATTTGCTTATAGCTGCTGAATCAACAATGATTTGGCGTGCTGGTCAAGCAAATTTTTCTGGTGAATAAAACTCCCAAACTTCAATGGACATTGAAAATTATGACATTGGAGATCCAGAAAAGGTAAACTCTGAGATAGTTCCTTATGTCATTCCAAAAGAGTCCATTTGCTTTTATTGCCAAGAGAAGGGGCATTGGAGACGAAGCTACCCAAACTACCTGAGAGATCTAAGAGATGGAGAGTCAAGACGTATGGCTCTACTTCAGGTAAAATCCATTATCTGACTCTTTTAAGTTCATATTCTATATTCTTAATACATGATGTGATAAGATTACATTTTGATGTTTTGTAGGATCGAAGAAAAGAGAGGAAGCTTAAGGGAAGAAGTGAGCTAAATCTAATTGTAAAGAAATGGATTCCGATCGCATTGCTTGAAGATTAGATTCTTGAGCTACTACTTGGAGTTAGAATAGATTGCTAAGAGATATGTAATGACATAGTTTTTCGATTGAATTGCATTGTAAGGACAGATGTTTTCCGCAATAAAATGAATTTTCATTTTATCTTCTTTATCCTTGCAATGGCGTGTATGAAAAATTGATGTTTGAAGGTTTCTATTACTAGCAATAATGGATTTGATTCTTAATTAGGTCATTTGTGGAAATCTCAAGAGTTTACCAAATAGGGAGAGTTTCTCATCGCCCAAGTTTCAAGTGGATAGAAACTTGGAATCATGCAACATGTATTGTATGATGAAAGAAAAACTTTCACATTTGGGAAATTTAGACTGATTCTTTGACAAAGTGTCAATTGAAGGAGTAGGAGATCGAGTACACTAGGTCGTATGTTGATCAAGTCTACCACAAGAGTGAAGCAGATATTCGTCATGATTTACTAAAGTTTAGTAAATATGGTTATACTTATAAGATTAAGTGTAATTCTGAGTTAATTGAAAAGGTTTCAATAAATAGCAGAACAATTAAAGAAGAATCAAGTAGACAGAAATATAAAAGTTTCTCTATTCTAAGAAGAAGGGAGAGTACCTTTTATTGTGTTTTATGATAGGTCTTAATGATTAAGAACCATATCTCAATTGATTCTCTAAGTGAGTCTTAGTACATTTGTATGTCTAAGAAGAGGAATCGGGAATTGTGGAATTGGTTAAATCAAGAAGTCAATCATACTTCATTCCAATATCGAATCTTAGAGTCATACTCCAAGATTACGGATTGAGTGACAAGTCTTAAGTAGGTTTATAACACTCATCAAATGTGGAATTTGGAAAAGGTTTTCTTATTCTTGCATATTTGAAATTGGTAAGTTGTGATGTCTTGGATAAGACAAAGACCAACTAGGACCAATTTGTGAGGTGTTTTGTCTTGATAAAAGTTGCACTAACTCTTGAATATTTGTTTGTCAAGAAATGTTTCTTGATAAGAGAACCTTATATGTCAAGGAGTCAGTGGGAGTTTTAATGTTTTTGAAAAAGTTTCAAGAACAAATCAAGAATAAACTTTATTGATCATCACTAGTACACGACTTAAGGTTTACAACCTATCGTGTTGACATTATTTTGTTTATGTGTCATTCCAATTGAGTTAATTATGCATGTGAATTCTATGAGTTCTCATTTGAATGCATAAAGACAAAATACCTTGATCGATGGAAAGTACATTGATATGTGAGGATAAGTTGCTAAACTACTTGGAAGACATGGTGGGCACTCGTGTTACCATAAGGCAAGAAATCAAGATTAAGAAAGTTCAGTCCATATGAGTTTGGATTTGTCACCAACTTTGGATTTGGTAAATTCACATGGATAGGAACTCATACACCATAAAATCTAAGTGTCATAAGATTCCCTCCTTCGTGAAAATGACTGTGAGGAAATGCTTTCACTAAGAGAGATTTTAAGAAGATAGCAATTGTGAAAATTGTATTCTCAAATTCGATTATGGTTACGGCATCCCTTTCCATAGTTCGAATTGTGAGATTTGGAAATTAGTTTGAACATTTGGAACTTAGTAACATAAGTTCTGAATTGTTTAAACACACATATGAGCTATCTAATTCAAAGGTGTATAAGTTTAAGAAGCTTAGATAAACGCTTATCGAAGCATCTGGTATTAGAAATATGAATTTCAGAAATTCAATAGGCATTGTTTTCTGGAAGTTCATTTGTTTTCTGAATACATGTCAAAGCTAGTGGGAGCATAATTGTTATGCTTATTTGATAACAATCATCATGATAGTGGGAGCATAAGTGTTATTCTTGTGTGATTATTATGGCGAGTATTGCAAGTTAGCAATATTAATTATAGAAAACCAAAGATTCAATTTGCAAAGTTGCATGGGTTGAAAAGTTGTTTAGCTGTAATTAAGGGAGAGAATATTCTACTTCGTTTCAAAATCTAAAGCTTAGATTGAGAAATTTTAATAAATTTAGTCGAAGGATACATAGTGTGTTCTTAAATTTCGATTATGATTACGGCATCCCTCTTCATAGTTCGAATTGTGAGAACGTGACACATAAAATATTATGGCAAAAGATTGGTAAAGTATCATATCTTTATGTAAGACATTATGCATCGTGTCCCATACGCTTCGGATATAGGATCGATTACAAATGCTATAATATTTGACCATTCTAACATTTTCCAAATGTCTAGCGCATTAAGAGGGAAAAAGGACTAGAATCGGTTTTGACTAAAATAATTAAACAACTATCAAAGGACGATCCAAAGTTCGCTGAGGATTGGTCACTTGTGAGTAGTTGAAAGTATGGTATTGGATGGACCATATCGACATTATTATGAATAGATAAGATTCTATTAAGAACGAGTTGTCATATGGCAAATGTGGAAATGTTTCCATATTGAGAGTTGGATATTGAGAGTCTATGTCTAGATTAGAATCTTTTATGCAAGAACAATGTTCAAAAGAATGTACTTTGAATGTGAGACTTCACGTCTATGGATTTGTCTTGTAACTATTTCCGATAGAGTATTTTATAATTTCAATGGCCAAGTCTTGGTGACTTTTGTGCTATGACTTTGCGAAAGGATCGTTGCATAAAATGTTAGAATCTAGGATATTCTACCATAGGAAACATAGTGTGCATGCTTTGTGCATGGGAAAGCTATTGTTGTAATTTGAGTAATAAGTTGATTTTCTGAAACAGTAAACGATGAATAATGAGTAATCAATATGGTGTTTAAACAAAAGTGTTTTATTTACTCCCACAAGTTTGGGGCCATATAGTATTAAGTATTATTGATGTGTTTCAGTTTGCATGTTTTGACTTCCAGAATAACTAGGTTATTCGAACCTCCACAGTCGGTCATACGTTGGAAGTAAGTATGAAGGAAGACTGTCATGAAGAGTCTGTAGATTGTATGAAGAGTTTAGACATAGCACAAGTTTGATGCAGGGTTCATGAGTGCTTTGATAAGATTAGAGTATTGGATTAAACCCGCGCTCACTTGGATCACTTCATGAATTATCACGAGTGATTATTGAGACGATAATATTGTATATTCTTGAAACCGAGACGTGTGAGTTGCTATTTGCTGGTCGGTTGTGCATTGATAATAAGTAAACGCACTAGTAACTTGGTGTTATAAAACTTATTGTTGTGTGTGATTCGATGAGTGAATGCAAGCGAGCATATGAGTCGAAGTCTATCCATTCCTTTTACCCAAAGTAGGATAAAAGTGATATTTGTGGGCCTCTCGATGATTTGGTGATGACACCTAAGCGCTTGGCCAAGCCGAGACTAAGTTGATGTGTTCAATTGTAGTCTGTTGTCAGTCGTCATAAATCGGAAGTCGGGAAATAGTATAGAGAGAATGATTAAAATTCATGTCTTATGTCTATACGATATCTTGAGAATGGAGGAATATATAATTCCTTATATAAAAGACACGCGTATATGATAAGATCAGAGTTGACAGCGGCTTTTGAAAGCTACGATTGCTGATCAGGTTCTGAAGTCATACGGAAAATAGTTATTAGACTTATCCAAGTAGGAGACTGTTGGATTAGTGTCTAAGTCCATAACTATTTTGGTATGTACTTGACCCGATTATGAGCATGGCCCTTTTGGGTTGCCTTCACCATAGCAATATGTAGGATGTATTAAGAAGAGAAAGGTTTAATTATGATTTATTAATATATTATGAGAATAATATATTAAAGGAGAAATCATATTGTTTAATTAATATTAGTCAAGAGTTAATTGATAATTAATTATGTGGCTAAAAGAGATTAATTAAATATAGGGGACTAGACTGCAATTATTGGATAATTGAGTTATTGGGCTAAGGAATGCTAAAGGAACAAGGGGTGAATGAAATTATGATGGGAGCCCATCATATTTTCGTTCATGGCCTTATCCAAAAGGTTCCATGGGCTGCTTAGAGTTTAAGCTGTCCATTAGGGTTTTGACTGAAACCCTAGCAGCCCACACAAGTATATAAAGGACCCCTTAGGCCCCAAAAACGGGGTAACTGAATCCTTAGGGTTTCTAGACGTTTTTGGGTGCCTCCTCTCTTCTCCTTCTTCACGTAGTTGCTTAGTGGTGTTTGTGACTCCATGGGAGGTGCAACACTTGAGGCACTAAGCTTTTGAAGCCAATCAAAGCAAGGAATTGATTGTTATTGCAATATAACAATCAAAGGTAATTACTAAACCCTTATTTTAGTTCTTATATGATAGATCTAGGGTTTATAGCTTTGGATATTCAATTGCATGTTCATTAGACAAACTAGATCCAAAAGCTATTAGGGTTTGCATGTACACCATAGGATTGATGTTTTGCTCAAAACCTATCAAGGTGGTCTATGGATAAGGTTGCAAATGCTTACATGAAGGAGATAGTAAGACTTCATGGTGTTCCATTAACCAATGTATCAGATCATGACAGTCGTTTCACATCAAGATTTTGGAAGAGTCTAGAAGAGGAAATAGGTACAAAGTTGTGTTTAAGTAAAACCTACCATCCGCAGATTGATGGTCAGACCGAAAGGACAATTCAACACTGGAAGATATGTTAAGAGCATGTACCCCTAGAATTTCAAGGTAAATAGGATGAGCATTTACCCTTGGTAGAGTTTTCCTACAACAATAGTTACCATTCAAGCATTAAGAGGGCACCTTATCGAGCATTGTAAGGACAGAAGTGTCATACGCCGTCTTGTTGGCTTGAGGCTGGAGAAAAGCAGTTTATGGGTCCCGAAATAGTCCATCAGACTGCTAAAAAGCTAAAAGTGATTAGAGAAATGATGGTAACAGCTCAGAATTGCCAAATGAGCAATGCTGGCAAAAAGCGACGACCAATGACATTTGAAGTTGGAGATTCGGTATTGCTCAAACTCTCACTGTGGAAGGGGCTTATAAGATTTGGAAGGAGGGGAAAGTTGAGTCTAAGATTATTGGACCATTCAAGGTTCTTTAGAGGATTGGGAATGAAGCTTACAAGCTGGAATTGCCATAGGAACTGGATGGTATTCATAACACTTTCCATGCATGTTATTTGAGGAAGTATACGGGAGAAGTTCCTGATATAATTCCAATTTCGGAGTTAAAGATGGATGAAAATAAGAGGTTAATCGAAGAGCCTAAAGCAATTGTTGACCGTAAGACAAAGAAGTTAGTGCTTGTGCGATGGAAACATACGAATGGGCCAAAACTCACCTGGGAAACAGAGAGTGACATGATGAGTCTCTATCCACATATGTTGGCTGATGCATGATTCCGAAACGGAATCATCCTAAGGAGAAGAGAATTGTAACTCCCGCATTTTTGGCTATGCATTAATAGTATGATATAATAGTTAGGGTCAACAACTGTAACCTATTTTGAAGTAATGAAGAGGAATTATTTGAGTATCATGTGATTTATGGGTTACATATATGTTTACAACGATGTAATAAAATAATATTAAAAATATGTGTCAAAAATAAATTAATAAATAGACCCAATATCAATTAAGAAAGTTGAAGTATCTGTAACAAGGATTTTGGGGATATAAGGAACGCTGAAATCCGACTTATAACGAAGAAGTTATTACCGTCGAAGTTTCACGACTAAACCGCGACAACGTCGTGTCGTAAAAAGTGAATTTGTGATAAAGTACTTTTTAGCCTTAGAAATCTAAACAAAAGTCGTAGTATACTTTAAACCAAGAACGTACATAAAAGAACGTCCAAATCTGACTTCGTTAGAGGAAGTTGTGATTTTTCTAAGATTTGGTATAACAGTATGCAGTCCGGAAATCGAATTTTAGATCGGTCGATTTTTAGCTGACACAATCTAAATGATTATCGAAAATCTCGTTAATAGGAGCCCAACAATATAATGAAAGTCAAAATCGAAAATTTTGTTAACGGACTTTAACTGTCTAAGCCTGTTAAAATATAACTTTAAAAATAAAGTCAAAATTAGCCGACGGAGTCTAAACTAAAGTTGTAGATCACGTCGCTACCTATGAATAGATATAAAGAACATAAAAAATGGAACTCATATGCGAAAGTTATGGAATTTAGAAGAAAATTAATTTATGGGTTAAGTTCCGAAGCTAACACGTGGTGAGATCTCAGCCCCACCTTCTTTCACACGGCTTCGCATGCGACGCTCACACATGCAGCTGGTACGTCCAACGTAGCTCTGTGTACACCCCACGTACCGTGTATGCCCAACGTACAAGGTACGCTCCACGTAACTTGTTTCCTCAGCCTATAAATAGAGGCGCAAATCACCCATTTTGTAACACCCGAAATCAGAAAGGTCAAGAAAGGAAAGGAAAAACCCTAAGTTAAAGAGGGTTGACTCGTCGAGTCCAGGGAGGAACTCGGCGAGTCGGAGTGGGATCCGGGTGTAAAGCAAGTGACCGACTCGGCGAGTCGGCAAGTGGACTCGGCGAGTCAGGTCTGGGTTGGGAAACCCTAATTTCGGGGCTTGGTACCCTATTTAAGCATCTTAATCTCTTCCCTAGGGCTCATTTGTGGCCCTATAGTCCAGAACCAGAAACCCTAAGCCTCCATTGTTGCTCAATAAAGCTTTCTTGCCAATTTGGGTGATTTGAAGGAACAAGGAGGAAGGCACACATTGGGGATTCTAGAATTGGCAGTAGATCCGGAGTTTGTGAGGTCTTTCAGAGCTTTTGAAGGTAATGAGTCGCTACCTTCCCTCTTTTGCATATAGATCAACCTTTATCATGGGATTTGGGGCTTTTAGGACAAGTTTATGAACCATTTCGAGTTAGAAGCCCAGATCTGAAGTTGCTACTTCAGATCTATGTGTATCTTGGCCTAGAGAATCATAAAGCATCAGTCTATGGGTTGATTGTTGAGCCCCTTTGTCTCAAACCCTAGTTTATAGTGATTTGAGCCTAGATCTCGTTAGCTACACGTAAAGTTTGCCACTTTACGTAAGGAATAGGCTTTAGAAGAGTGGATCTACAATTTGGAGTTCATGCATGACTCAAAAGTCCTCTGCATGTATGTAGATCTATATGGACTCAGCGAGTCCTTCGAGTGGACTCGGCGAGTAGCATGAAGATGAGGAGGAACTCGACGAGTGGGATGAACAACTCGTCGAGTCAGATGAAGTTAAGCATGAACTTGGCGAGTTGGAAGAACAACTCGATGAGTTGGTTGAAGATTGCCTTGGACTCGGCGAGTCTATTAGTGGACTCGGCGAGTCAGGTCGCGAAACCCTAATCCCTTCAAGTTGAGATTCGAATCAGTGAGTCGGGTGGAGACTCAGCGAGTTGGACAGGTCAGGACTCGGAAATAGTTGGACTCGGTGAATCATGGACTGACTCGGCGAGTCGAGTCGCGAATAGTAAGACCTGAGCATATGAACTCGGCGAGTCATTAGGTGGACTCGGCGAGTAGGGTTGACCTGGAAGGTTGACTTTGACCAGGAATTTGACTTTGACCAAAGTTGACCTTGTTGACTTTTAGAGGACTGTCAGACTAAGTGTCATATTGATATTGGTAGCTCGAAGAGCTGGAGGAGCAGCGGCTCAGGGGATTGTCGATCAGCAGCCAGAGGATTATCGGCGGAGCTCAACAGTTCAGGTGAGTTTCCTTCCAATATGAACGGGTCTAAGGCCACAATGCCGGCCCGTTTAGCTAGCAGTAGTTTCCGGATTTTGATCTGATGCAGTAGTTAGTATGTTTGATGCCTTCATGGCTCAGACAGGATTTATGTGTTATGTGTTCCGGGCTACGGTCCGATGCAGTATGCAGTATATGTGTGTTCATGCTACTTGATATGTTTATGTTATGTGATGTTCAGTTAGTTCCGGACTTCGGTCCGATGCAGGGGGCAAGGCCCCAGTTAGTCCGGACTTCGGTCCGATGTAGGGGACAAGGTCCCAGTCAGTTAGTCCGGACTTCGGTCCGATGCAGGGGACAAGGTCCCAGTCAGTTTCCGGACTTCGGTCCGATGCAGGGGGCAAGGCCCCAGTTAGTCCAGACTTCAGTCCGATGCAGGGGACAAGGTCCCAGTCAGTTTCCGGACTTCGGTCCGATGCAGGGGGCAAGGCCCCAGTTAGTCCGGACCTCGGTCCGATGCAGTGGGCAAGGCCCGGTATTTGCTTTATATGTTATTGCATGGTATGTGGTAGATTGGGGGAGGTCACTAAGCTTCGTGCTTACGGTTTTCAGTTTTGGTTTTAGGTACTCATTTTTCAAAAGAGGAGCTCGGGAAGATTGCAGTGCACACACCATAGTCAGTTAGCCTGGGAATGTTTGAATCTGATAATGAGATTATGTTTTGAATTAATACTCTAAAAATTATGTTATGACTTATGATACAATTTTGTAAATACGGTTTTAGTAATGTTTTAAAAGAATTTTTTAGTCGTGATTTTTGGGTCGTTGCAGATTTTCTTCACACCTTTCCAATTCTCTTCTCCCAAATACCCCAAACCTTTTTAGTTTTTCCCTAGCACTTCCTAAGTGTTAGAAGTGAGTCCCAGAGAGGCAGAAGGCTCCAAGAAGAAGAGATTTCGTCTCAGAAGTTCTGCCAGCGCGGAGCCTGGTTCCTCACTAAACCCCCTTGTAAGTGAGTTATGCTTACCCTACTTTAAGTATAACTTATGTTTAAGTTCATTATCATTATTATGAACCTATAAACAAGATTTATCAATGATTCAAAGTCATTATACTGATTGATCTACTTACGGGGATGATGTCTAGGCTGTTATTTAGTGAGGAGTTTAAAGTGGGCTTTCCAAACAATATACTACGTATACCAAACAGACCCTACCTCAGATATGATCCTAGCTGGTTGTTCCTTACTTGATAGATCATGAAGTAGACTTTGAGTTAATAATGAATCTAGACTAATAATTAATCTCAACAAATACTAGACTAAAATCTAGTAATAATGATACTAGGTTTCGTCGAAGGAAAAGAAAATTGTTAGAGGTAAAGCGTTGCCCAAATTTCGAGTCATCACTTTAACAACTGAGTGCAGAGTTACTTTCATCTTACACATAGATATGAAGTGTTTAATATAAATTACGTGCTATACATGTATATTATCTATGTTCTTGATATCTATGTTGGATGAACGTTGTATACATGTTTTTTTACTTGATTTAAATTGTATATGTATTTTATAGCTATCAATATGTTGGGGAAAGATGGGTAGATGAAATAGATGATGAGAGATTAAATAAAATGATGAGAGACCTCAATGTTGAAAGTTGACCCAGTCATCAAGCGGAGTATAGATGACGATCACAGACTATTCTAGATAGTTTAGTGGAAGGCTAGCAGGCTCGCAACCTGTAGGTGTTTTGTGAACAATGTGTTCACCAGGTGTACTCCATCCCCCTTATGGTTGCCTTACTAATATATTCCTGAGGAATCCCCTAAGCAGTATTGTCTTCATGATGATGATCCTTAGGCTAGGTCCCTTGAATTTGATGCTTTAGGGATAGAAAGTAGGGATAACGAGAACGGGTAATCGGGTTGGATGATTTGATGAAATTAAAGAGATTAATTATTGTGGGTTGAAAAAAACCTATGTCCTCACTAGGCTCCCAAGCCTTACCCACTAAGTTTCTTGTATTACAAGTAATGGCAAAAGAGCACATGAGTGTTGATCTGATGAAAGACCTATGGATTATAGAACAATAGAATAATAGATATTTGTAAGGCTTGTAATATTTCTGTTTATGCTTATGCACTGCATTGAAAATGACATCCCAACGTTTTTAATATAATTAAAATACATTTCTTCATAAATGCTTTGATAATGTCTTTATCATATTTTTGGGAACAAATTTTGGAACATATTTCTTCAAAAGGATACTTTGATTTTTAAATAAAGCATATACAAATCAGTCTTTTATGAACGTGAAATTGGGGATGTTACAATTGGCATCAGAGCATTAGTTTAAGTAAACTAGGAATTTGTAGGATTTCTAGACTTAAACTTAGAATGTTAAGCGATGATTGTGAGATGCGTGCCTGCTATATATAGTCACGAGCACTAGCTTATTTTAGGAACGATGCCTAAATTGCTTTTATGTGCTAAATGATTTATGTTATTATTTGATCGAGTCTATGGTCTATTGCTAAAATTGGGGATGTCACACATTTCTTGCCACATTTGTGGCATCCAAAATAAGATCGGAAAGCACCATCATGAACCTTGCCGCACTTTCCTTAAGTGAGGCCCCCTGGCCCCCAGATCTCAACTCAGCAGCCTTAAACCGCTTCGCCGCAGGCTGCGTATGCACCGGAGTCTGCCTTCGCTCCCTTACCTAGAGCTCCATCTCAATCTCCCGCTTCCTTGCGGCTTCCTGAAGCTCCAAAAGTTTACCATAGCACTAAGTGGACATGAACTGGCGGATGTCCATCTTGAGCATGCTCAAGTACCAGGTCATTTGAGCTTGCTTCGGAACAACAAAATTAGGATAGAAAAGAGCCCTATCAGTAAACATCTTAGTGATATCAGTCACCGAATCAGTCACATTCCTCAGATCCAAATACTTAAGAGCCAACCTCTCCCTCTCCACCAATGGAACATACCTCATGTGAAACATCTCAGAGAACTGCTCCCATGTCACAACAACCCTCTGCTTAGGAGTGTACAAGCCAGTGACCAACCTCCACCAGTCCTTCGCCTCTGACCGTAAAAGGTTCAGGGCGCACTTGACCTTCTGTTCAGCAGGGCAGGAGCATTTAAACAAACACCCCTCAACATCAGACAACCACCTCATTGCAATGATTGGGTCCTAAACTCCATTAAACACCGGGGGATTCGTATTATCGAAGTCCCGGTACTGGGAAGCTCTCCCGATGAATCCCCACGGTTGCAATAGTTGTGGTAGCTGCAACAACAACAACCTCAGAAAGTGCAGCATAACGATCGTCGAAAAGCTGAATCATGGCGGTCTTGATAGACCCAAACAACTTCAGAATTGATCCACGGACAACGGTAACCACCTTAGCATAGATCATCTCCAGAATCCAATCCTCGGTCAACCCTGACCTATCCTGGCCACCCACTCCGACTCTTGAACCTGATCCCCTCGTGAGCACCATACTAAAAAAACAGAATATATCAAACAAGATGCATTTCATGCCATACAAGTTATTCTAAAGTATAGGAAACCCTAGGGGTCGTGACTTCCTTGCTACATGTACGGGTCTTGTCCTTCCGGTAGTATAGGAACATACTACCTTCCACACCTACCCGTATTTTTCTTAAAGGATCATCAAAACTGCAATAACAGCACAACTCCTAGGATACACATACATACTATCCTCGCTCCCAAGATAATGGGTAGACATTCCTCAAATGGCCGGCTGCTCACACCTAAACTCATCCATGAAACTTTCACCAATCCTGCAACACTCATGTATGCTAATCATACATAACACTGGATCCTATAGACAGTCGGATACTTGATTCTACTCTAAGCCCACAACTATACAAGGAATGAGAAATAAGGCTAAACCAAACATTCTCATGCTATAAAATCTTAGTTATGTACAACTATGATGCATCTACTAAGCAACTACAATAATGATGTCAGTTTCATACTAGAACTAACCCTAGGCTATCAGGTGTTATATATCATGTAATTTTATCATACAGTTCTTGAAGATTCCTAGCCTATCACTAGCATGCAGTTCTATCATAAACATAATATCAATTACAGTGTGGGTAATTTGGGGTATACTTTCTTGCTCCGGTTGATCGTACACGTCGCATCCTTCCTTGGTTACTTTTGAAAACCATTTTAAAATTTTTCAGTTCCCTAGTTTGAGTCTGGATTCACACAAATGTTCACCCAATTCTCTCAAACCAAGGCTCAAATACTAACTTGTAACCTCCCAAAAATCATAAAAATTTAAAATTTTCAATAACTACCGTTATCCATAATTGTTTACAAGAAAATCTATTGTTTTAAAAGTAAAATCATATAAGAGTGCCTAAAAGTCAATATCATGAAAATAGGAAGATGTGCATGATCAGACCTTCGCTTTCCCACGATCCTCTGAAGTACCTGGAACAATAAACTAAAATCGTAAGCCAAATCTTAGTGAGTTCCCCCAAAGTACCAGCATACAACATAACAAACAAAGCATGCAAATACGAGCCATCAGCCTGAATGGACTGCCTCGCAGGACCTAAAGCCAATCTGGAGTGATCTACGCGCCTTTGGCCTAACTGGACCGCCTCACAAGGCCTACAGCCTATCCGAACCGCCCCGTGTGTCTTGGCCTTCAACACAAAGTAGGACCGCTTCAACCCAACCACAATATGTCAACATATGTAACAAAAAAACATAAACACGGAACCATCAAATACAGATAACCATATATATATCCACTAATTAATCATATACCAGCATTACACTACCTATAACCATGATACATAATCTAGTTGGCAGGCATTGGTGCCTTCGACCCATGAGTACCGTGAGGAAAACTCACCTCTCAATCCAAACAAAAGTTGAATAAATCTCTTCTCCGAAAACCGACTCTACCTGCCACCAATTATTCGAAACATTACCCAACTTAAAATTAATATCAAATTTCCCAAAACACCCTTTGGTTAAAATTGGTCAAACTCAACAAACCATCCGAGTCAACCCAGCCTCGTACACGGGGCGTACACCGTTTGACCGAGGAGTCAGGACATAGACTGCATACGCACAACATACCATTTGGTACGCCCAGCGTACGCACCAAGTTAGCAACTTATCAATAAGAGCTTAATGTATCAAGAATTTTCGTCTAAAACCATATATGTGCCTAAAATAACATTATAAGTCATAAAGTTTCCAGCTTTATGTCTTTGCATGGCTAGAAGTGCTTAATAGCAACAAACCTTAACTTCTTAATCCATTAGGACATCCTATCACATGCATAGGGAAGACCTAAGAGCCAAGATCACATTTTTATGCTCCTAGACGTCTCAAAACATCTGAAAAGACAACTTATATGAGCTAGAGCATGCCAAATGCATAAAGGTCAAGACTTGGGACCAAAATGCTCCATGAATCAAGACTAACAAGATGTAAGGAAACGTAAGCCAAGTTAAAGACTTTATATCACTAAATTATACCAAAAGGTGATGTTATTCTGGATCTAAAAAGTCCCCGTACTCCAAGGTGTTCTTCTTTTCTTCCTTTCTCCTTCAAGGCTACCAAAACACACACACATACATACACACACACACACACAAAGCTCAAAAAGGCTCTAGATGGATTAGGGTTTGCTTTGGAAAGTAAAAGTGGGTTGGAGGCTGATGAAGGAATGAGCCTTGGGGAGATAATGTTGCATATAAAGGGTCCAAACCCTAAAAATTAGGGTTTGAGGATCATGCATGTACGCCTCACGTATGCTATGTACGCCCAACGTACGTGACCTCCGACCAAAATTACAAAAATGACACTATGGGTCATTTTGCAATATTTCTCATACACAAGGGCTAAAATACAATTAATCTTCATACTTAGGGTTAAAATTGGAAATACCTCATCATCAGAATGTTACAATTCTCCCCCACTTGACCTAGACTTCGTCCTCGAAGTCCGTTGCTGCGAACAACTACGGAAAATGCTCTCGCATCTCTAACTCGGGCCCATGTCCATTCGGAACCCTTCTGATGTTGCCACTGAACTTTGACTAAAGAAACCACCTTTTTGCACAAGATCTTCGTCTTCCGGTCCAGGATTGCCATTGGTCTTTCCACATAATTCAGGCGATCATCAACCTGAATATCCCCTAAGGGAACAAATGTTGAATCATCAACCACGCACTTCCGAAGCTGTGAAACATGGAAAGTGTTGTGGATCTGGCTGAGCTCCTCAGGCAAATAGGATGTTGTTGGCAACTTGACCCTCATCAGTGTTTTGTCCATATCTCACGACTCGTAATTCCGATTGATGAGATTCAAAATAATCTAAAACTTAAATAAAAGTTCGAACGACTTTCGTGTTTTGAGAATATGCTGATTCCCAACGAACATGACGTGGTGATCACCACCACAACATGGTGAATGGAATCTTTAAATTCTTCATGCTGACTTAGAGAATATAGGATAAACACGAGGACCACGACATGGTGGTGTCTAACCACGACGTGGTGGCCTAAATTTGGCAAGTGTATATATTCCGAGCATTAGGTCGATTATTGATGAAGAAAAACCCTTCCAAGAACCCTTTGGGTTCGGAGGATTGGAAGCTAGATGGCTGATTGGAGCAAGGATTTGAAGATTCAAGAGCTACTGTATCGAGATTTCACTTCAGGTTTGCTTGATGATCTTATCTTGCATTCTTTTGGTGATGTTTTCTTCTTTAGTTTACTGAATATGGTGTAAAAACCTTTACTTTCACTATATATTGATGAAACCTTGTTGATATGCTTTGATTTCCTTAGTAGGATTAATTAAATTTGGTTTTTACTTGTGTTCGATTGATTGTTTTACCTTTCGTGTTAAAGTTATGATTTTTATGGTTTATTGTTGAGTATTATTAGGATTAGATGATCATTCTATCCTGATGTACTTGAATCATATTAATCTATGATCATTAGGTTTCTATGACTAAGACTTTGATCATAAGCCTAGGGTTAGATAATATTAATCGGTGATTTTGATTGTGTTAGAGAACATTAGATATACATGCTATGTTTAGATTGATTATCATGATCATTGAAAAGAAATCACTAGATCATATCGTTCATAGTTCGAATATACTTAATTAATTATGTGTTCAATAATCGCATGCTCGTTGTGTTAGTTCATTAATTATTAGTACTTGGAATCCGATCAAGATAACCAGCCATATTACAATTCGGTAATCAATTTATTAATACATTACACTTCTAATAAATCAAACATAAACACTTGAGAGATTCGTATTCTAGTGGAGGTGATTCAAAACGAGGGAAAAAAACATACAGTTCGTTGGTATGCTCATTTAAAATAAGTTTGTTGTTGATCTTATATATATATATATATATATATATATATATATATATATATATATATATATATATATATATATATATATATATACTAATTAATTAAACTTTAATAGTTAGAACACAAAATTATTAATCAATTATAATCGTTAATTTAAATAAATATGTGAAATTATATCACCTTATAATTTGTATTAATTTTATTTTAATTTTTATTGCATTGTTATTAATTTATTGTAAATAAAGTGAAAATTTTAAAATTTGAAATAGAGAATTAATAGGTTGACAAGTGGCATGCATTAATTAAGATGTTTAATAGGGTGACACATGACACAAAAAGAATAAAATGTGTATTAATTAGGAGACCTAATATGATGACAAATGTCAAAAGGATATTAAAACTATTCTTTTATTAGAATAGGGATATATATATATATATATATATATATATATATATATATATATATATATATATATATATATATATATATATATATATATATATATATATATGGAGTTGGCTAAAGAGACACCTCATTTGGCTATTTATACAACTCTACAACCAATCATTGCATAATAATTATTTTTAAATTATGATTATCTCCTAATTTTTAACATGCCCTTTATTATTCACAAATTTAATCCTTAAAGATTAATTGGGTCAAATTTAGTCCCTAAAAATTAGTTGTATCAATTTAGAACCTTTTTTTTTTCATAAATTTGTTCATGCAATACAATTATAAAATATTATAATCGATAAAATTTATATTATTTTTTGGAACTTCTATTGGTACATTCACTAAATCTACTTTTAAAATTATATAATTTTTTTACTTATGTACCCACCAAATCTATTCTTAAATTTATATATTTTAAAGTTTTTCTTGTTTTACAATTGATAAGGGGGACATATTATCGCTTTTTAAAGTTTTTCTTGTTTTATATTTTTTTTACTTATCTTGTTTTACAATTGATAAGGGGGACACATTTTTATCGTTTTTTAAAGTTTTTATTGTTTTATAATATTTTTTACTTATCTACCCACTACATCTATATTTAAATTTATATATTTTAAAGTTTTTCTTATTTTACAATTGATAAGGGGACATATTTTTATTGTTTATGGCCATAAAGTTTTAAACCAAGAAGTGTTCAAAATGCATATGATGATTACTTATTACTTTTGATTTTTTAAACAAAAAGTTATTATAATGAATATCATAAATACGTTATTAATAAATGAAAATTGACTCAACAACAATAATCTAATTTAACAAAATCATCTTCAAATACAAGACATAAATAATACTCTTCAACAATCCTCTATAGTTATAAAATCACACTTACAAGGTTTCAGTTGTCTATAACTTTGCAGACGTGACATAAACATCGTTTCCCATCCAGCTGCACACGGAGCTCTATGGCGGATCCAGTAAGCCGAAATGATAAGCATTGGAAAATCTTCTTTTAATTGTACCATAACATAATGATTACCATGTACAATTGAAATTGTAATAATCCGATGGTCCAAAAATTCTTCCGGACCTTTCCAAAGAGGAAAGAAAGTTAAGGAACCATGATTGGTTAAGAAAGTAAGGACCACACCAAACCTATTAGCACTCAGAATACCTGTTTCAGGCATAAGCACCCAATATTTCGTAGGTGCACTCGGTCCGAAGAAATACAACAAAGTCCACAATTCATGGATTCCATATTTTAAAACCGTTGCATATACATTGGATGCACTCTGTAACTCGTCTACTAGTTGTTCTCGAACGTAGAGCTATTGATCTTCGCCATACCCGAGACCAACAAATATTGATCGAAATCCACAATGTCCATCACCTTAACATTTTGTATACGTGAGACGTATGGATGAAACACGAGTGGAATTTGATCCATTAGTGGATGAATGTAGCATGACTGAGGCTCTCGGTTCAAATCCAAAAATTCATTTAAGTCTTGAATTGCTTCATTCGAATCTAGAATTGCTTCATTCAAGTCTGGAATTGCATCATTCATGTCTAGAATTGCTTCATCGAATTCTGGAATTGCTTCATTCATGTCTGGAATTGCGGTAACATATGAACTATGTCTTGTTGGCTCCTTGTTTATCCATGTTGAATTCAATCCGTCATATTTTGATGTGGTTGAATAGCTACGTCTTCTGGGAGCTTGATTTGTAGAATCAACTCGTTTTTGTTGTTTTTTCTTCAAGTTTGGTCGTCCACGGGTATTTTTTTGAATTGCGGGTTCCTTAATGTGTGTTTTACTTGGTAGGAAAATATCTCTTAGCTTTTTTATCATACTTTTTTTCCTGCTTTTGACTGTTGATAGAAGTTTTCTTTAATCATTTCTAAATCATCCTCACAACGAATATCCTCATCTGCTACATAAATTGACTCTGATAAATCAAACTTTCTCCAGAATATATCTATCGAATCTAATGGAATATACCTACCTGTATTGAAATACCATTAATATATAAAAATTGAATATATTAATTTAATTTAAAAAAAATACTTGTTGAATATACTCACCCGAGTTCCAGTAAACGGATAACATGCAAGCACATGATAAGCCACAACTATGTTGTAGTTTACAACCACAGTTTGATGAGTCAATTTGATTTTCACTCAACCGATAAGGTTCCCCAACTAGTTTATCGAGAGCTTCATGTGACACTGAACCCTGTAATAATTTAAAACATGGCAAGTCGTGTTCCCGTTTACGAACAATTCTACTCTTTTCAAGACTATCATGTATCGATGGAAGTTGAGACCTTACAAATCAAGCAAGACAACCAATAAATTTATCAAGAGAAGTATTTGTGTCATCCAAGAACTTCTTTAGATTTGAATGTGCGCTCTCAACTCTATTCATAGTTCGTTGTCCAAAGTTGAGATGTTGATCGATCCACATTATACGAAAGGATTTCCACTCATCGTGTATCTTGAATGGTCTCCTCCAACGCTTTCTAATATTTTCAGTAATATTCCATCTACAAAGTAACCGAGTGGCACCGGGGAAAACTTGCTGACATGCGTTCATCAGTGCCAATTCCCTGTCTGTGGCTATAATGCGTGGGTGCATGCACTTGTCTAGTGTGGACTTTAGACACGTTAACACCAAATTATAGTTCTCCTCCTTTTCATGAATGATAAAGGCAAAAGCTATGCTAAATGTCTTGTTGGTTGAAGTTGTACCAACAATCTGAACAAAAGGCATACCATATTTGTTGGTCTTGTATGTTGCATCTATAATCAAAACGTGTGGAAATGTCTTCCATATATTCAACGACTGTGGATGAATGAACAAAAGATTTTCCAATTCATTTGAAATATTGTTTACAGAGAACTCCGTAACAAAATGTTTCTCATTCAAAATTTCCATTAAAACCTACATTTAAATACTGTTAATTAATAAAAAATTTAATATAAAAATTAAATTTAAAATACTACTTGTTCGATATACTAACCTGCATTGGAGTTTTCCGTAATTTCGGGACGAGCGAAGCTTGAGACACTCATTGTATATGGTTTTTAGTGTAGAAACATTATTCTCGTCGCGCTCCTTTAGTATCGAGAGTATGTCATGTGGTGTAACATTCTGATTTGTCAAGTCAGCCACCAATTGTTTCTCGTGTTCTTTCAACCGCCTAGCAAAAGCATGTCCCTCCATATATTGTGCAGGTGGATGATTATGTTGATCACATATCACCCTAAGAGTCCAACCGTCATATTTTTTGATATACGAACCTACCAATTGAAAGTTAAAATTGATTTTTTTGGTTCCAGAATTTTTAATTGTTGCTTTGCTTTCGTATTCACGACCACGGTCACAAATAAGTGTAATATAAGACACTTCACCATTTTTTGCCTTTGATCTTCTCATCACGATGACATAACCAAGAGAGAATGCAATGCTTTGCACCCATTCCATCAACTCATCACGAGACTCAAACACCTATTTAAAAAAAACGTTGTTAACAAGTTGTAACACAATGATAAAAAATGTTAACCAACATTTGAATTATACCCGCTTGGTAGAAAACGATGATGTCGCTATCGTGTTCTCAATGCCGTCATTTAAATTATTTAAATTATGTCGCTATCGTGTTCTCACCACCACCACCATCAGAAACGACACACCACCAATGTCGTCGTCTCTTTCCTGTCGACCATTGCCGCCGTCTCTTTACCTCCGTTGTCTTCTCCGATTCTTCCTTCATACCGAATTCTGGTATTCTACCATGGTTACTGACATTGCATATGGCCTTGACATCGTTTGAAATACAATTGCAGCATCCGATTTTGCACAGAACTCTCCACTCTCTCACTCTATTCTTAATACACATCTATATACTCGTCGGTATACTACCATCGGACCACCGGTGAAGGTGAAGGTGGCGGCATTACGATAAATACCTTAAAAGTTGATTTAAGATTTAGAATAGACTGTTTACCTTGAATTTGGTTTGTTCACGGTTAATTTGTGTTATTGGCTTATAAACTAAGAATTTTTTTTAAACAATTAGTTAGTAGTTGATTATGAACAAGTTTCAATATAATCAAATTTAATTCTTATTAAAAACCCAGTCTTCAAAAAATAATTAGTGGTTATTTAATTGAAATTTATGATTGTAAAAAAATAATTTTTTTAAACAATTAGTCTATACTTATTTATGAACAAATTTCAATATAATCAAATTTAATTCTTATTAAAAACACAGTCTTCAAAAAATGGTTAGTGGTTATTTAATTGAAATTGATGATTGTAAAAAAAAAAAACAATTTACATTAAAAGAAAAAAAAAAGTTGGATCGTATGTGACCAGTTTGAAAAATGTTTAAAGTACAATGAGTTTAATTTAAAAGCTAAAAGTTATTTTGCTTTTTACAAGGAGCTAAGTTGTAAAATTTTAAAATATGTTTTGTTGAAATCTTTATTGAATATTAAGATAATATTAAGGCAGTCAAATGGAAATCCCAATGCAAAAAGCTATTTGACTTTTAAATTGAATTCTAAAAGGAGCTTTGACTTTTAAATCGAATTTTAAAAGTTAGCAGCACCCTATACAATACAAAAATTATCAATGTGGCTTTCATAAAATTATAAGAACCATATTAATTTTAATGATGAACTGAGATTCAGCTAGTAATGTCATGCTTTTAATTTTTTATTTTTTTTTACTAAAAAACCGAGCACATAAGTAAAACTGCATAATAAATGTTGGTACCAGATATTGCAATCAAACAAATAATCGAACACCCAACTATTTTGAAATAAAAATACATTAAAAAATATAAGCTAAATAAATTAATAGCTGGAATTTTTAAAGTTATCATCTTATAAAAGTACTACCACGGTTTTAATGATACAATTTATTAGAGAAATATATTAATTTTAGTTACATGTTCCAACAAATAATTTTTTACATTGTATATATTAAAGACATAATACAATTTTGAAGGAGAAAATTAAAGATATATATATATATATATATATATATATATATATATATATATATATATATATATATATATATATATATATATATATATATATATATATATATATATATATATATATATATATGTTAAATGGTTAAAATGAAAAGCAGTGTTACATGATTTGTAAGTTTCAAAATCGTTTTGTGTATGGTGGGACCTAATTTCTTAAATAGTATATTCATTGTTACAGCATTTATTAACCACACATTTATATATTTATAAAGTTTTTTTTGTATACAGCCCTAGTTTTACAACATACTCGAAAGTTGACCCACAACTCTGAGCCAATACAAGTATTAATGAAGTGGGCCAGCATGCCACAGCCAATGAATGTCTATATATGTAACAACATGGACAAATCCGGACACTGGAGTATGATCTGACATGGTTATGCTTTTGGTGAGATCCATTATGAAGCCCATAAACAATTAGCAATAAATTGGATCAAATATTAGTCTTATGGACCAAAGAAAAGTGATATTTAGTTCTTCCACAACCCGGTATTTCTAGTTTTATTGATCTCTTCTTCTTCGTCTTCCCTTTTATATTTTGTTTTTTCTCCAACACAAATCGTATGCAAGATATTCGATTTCCTTTATTCATTTGTGATTACTTTGTATGTCCATATATATTGTTTAGGAATTTTTTACTTGAACCCTATTACCCTAATAATATGCACACCACAAGAAAACAACACCACAAAAATCGTCGTTAAAGCTAAGCATTGTCGCTAGTAAAATTAATAGCAGCGACGTATCACCGCTAAAGCGTCGTTGGAATTGTCTCGTCGCTATTGCTCCAATATGTCGCCGCTAAAGGTAATAATTGTCGCTACTTACAGGGTCGCCGACAATACCCGTTGTCGTCAGTAATACAAGTTTCTCCGGTAATATTATATTATATTTTAATTTTTAAAATCGGCCCTTTTCTGGTGCAGAAAATTGATACGTAACGACATTAAATGCAGAAAATACGAAAGCATTAAATGCATGAAAAAAGTTACATAACGACATTCAAGTATCGAAGTGCTATAATTTCATACAAATACCAAAATAAGCAACAAAAATGTTATAAAGATATGTCATAAAAAGTCTAACGTACAAAACACAAACTAATCCGACGAACCATCATCTTCGCTCCCCTTATTTCCTCCTTGATCATCACTTGGTGGTTTCTCCAAATGAAAAAACCCATAAAGTTCCTCCCTAGACATTGAGTCGTTGAGCATTGCATGAAGATTTTCTAACTACATAATAAATAACAATATATATATATATATATATATATATATAAGTTAAACTATCAATATAAACAAAAACTATCAAAGTGCATTGCTATTTCTTGCAATTTAATACAAGAAATACCAAAAGTACATTGCTATTTCTTACACTTGGGACATGAACACAACGACCAAATCAGTATGCATTTACCAATGCCAAAGTACATTGCTATTTTTGAATTAGGGATAAAAAAACCAAAGTACATTTATATTTCTTACACTTGGAACATAAACACAATTACCAAATCAACATGCATTTACTGATACCAAATTATATTGTTATTTCTTGCACTTGGGACAAAAAAACCAAAGTACGTTGCTATTTTTTGCACTTAAAACAAAAAACCAATTACCAAAGCTTTTAACAAATAATCATCACAAACCAAAAGTACCAAATCAACATGCATTTATTGTTGGCTAGTGGTTTTTCGATCGTCGGTATGCTCATCAAAGAAAAAAAGTAAGACATATCGAAAAGAGAGGCAGCAGGAAATAAGAGTACAAACGAAAAGGGATATATTTTCATCAAGAAATAGCGGCGATTCCAAACCAATACCAGTGACATTTATCAACAATGATGACAATTATGGAGGAATTAATATCGTGTACAGTTTTCTACCATTAGTGGCGACACTATCGTCGACATTGGTGTCGCCGCTATTAGTTGTATGTGAAACGGAGCCCCAACCATTGGATTAAAGTCTCGATCGGACGGATGGGGTTTACCAGGAACGATTCATGCGAATTCGATCCCTTAGGCATTACCGGCGATGCTTTTAGCAGCGACAATAGCTTGAGTCGCTGCTAAAAGCTTATGTTGCACCTAAAGGAGTCACCGACAATGTCGTGATTTCTTGTAGTGGCAGGCGTGTGAGAGAGCTAGAGAGGGATCGAGAGAATCACCCAAATAAAAGGTTGTTTTTATTGAATATATATATATATATATATATATATATATATATATATATATATATATATATATAGAGAGAGAGAGAGAGAGAGAGTCATGTTCAAATGTTGATTGACATCTATTGTGTGGACGTGTGGATAATGCTATTCTATGAGAATGACAAAGAAAATATGATGTTTGATAATATGAATACGTTCAATCTTATATAATTATTGTAATTATTAAACATTTTCACTAATTAAATCGGCTATAAGGTTATTATACATTTTTTTTTAATTTTTCTCATTTTGTCAGAATTTATCAGGATGTTTATTGAGTCGTATTCTATAAGAATTAAAATAAATAAAAAATGATGCATGAGAACAAAAATGAATTAGAATTGGTGAGAATCCATTAAAATAACAATAATTTAGTGAGATTGAACGTATTCACATTACTAAACAACATATTCTCTTAGTAATTTTCATAAAATAGCAGTATCCACACATCCACACGATAGATGTCCATCCACATTATAACCTAGCCCTATATATATATATATATATATATATATATATATATATATATATATATATATATATATCTTCTATATTGACCCTTTCTTGATATTATCTACATAGAATAATCAGTCACTAAGTCACTACATCATAAAATCTTGTTAGTTTTTTGTATTATATATACCAGTTTGTATAATGAAATAGAAACACCTTTTCTAAATCATGTGTTCTTTATGATATCAGAATGATAAGTATCCTCTTTTCCTTACTGATCTTCTCTTTCTTTCATCACATATTCTCTTTCTTTTATCACATGATGACTACCCTTGTCACATCAAATGTCTCCAACTAACCCCTCACTATTAACACACTAATTCAAGCACCTTTGAAACTCACTTCTTCAAACTATTTTCCTGGAAAATTGTAACATCCCAAAATTTAAGACCAAAAATTTCATTTTTAATATACTACTTATAAAACCATTTGTCTGAAAACAACCACAGTACAAAATCGAAGTATCAATAGTCAAAACATGTCATGATAAAACAATATCAGAGTGTAAATCCCAAATATCTCATGTGCGGAAATCCTGGTGTGATGCGCTGCAATCATGCTGGGTCCTTTCCCTTCGAAGAGGAAGTACGTGAAACCAAAACTGAAAACTATAAGCACAAAGCTTAGTGAGTTCCCCAATCATACCACATAATCACATACTGCCAGGCACATTTGGGTGCCCGACTTACCCTGTCAGGCATATATGGGTGCCAGACCTACCCTGTCAAGCATATCTGGGTGATTGAGTTACCCTGCCAAGCATATTTGGGTGCTCGACCTTCCCTGTCAGGCATATTTGGGTGCCCGACCTACCCTGTCAGGCATATCTGGGTGCCCGACCTACCCTCCGGTTTAACTCAACCAACTACAGGGACTATTTCACCCCTACCACTACCACATAATACATAGTATAAACATATTGCCAGGAATATCTGGGTGCCCGTCCTACTCTCCGGTCTATCTCAATCAGCTTTAGGGTCTAACCTACCCCTCCTTGTTGGAATAGGTGTCTAAGCTCATAACTATAATTGGTATGTATGTGAGCCGATAGTAGCATGGTCCTTTTAGGTTGCCTTCACCAGAGCAACTTGACTGGATAAATTATGGAGAAAGAGGTTAATATATTAAAAGAAAATTTATATTATTTAATTAATATTGGTCAAGAATTAATTTGGAATTAATTTAATTTGTGATCAAAAGAGATTAATTAAATTAAGGGGACTGATATTGTAATTATAAGATAGTTGCAAAGTTGGGCTTAAGATCCCTAAGGAAAGGGATGGACAAAATCTTATGGATAGCCCATATAGATTTCATCCATAAGGGCTTTCTGGAAAGATCATATGGGCTGCTTAAGGACTAAGCAACTGGATTAGGGTTTTGACTGAAACCTTAGTTGCTCAACTATATAAGGGACGCTTGGGCATGCAGAAATCGGCCACTAGAAACCCTAGAAGGATCTTGAGCCGATTTTTGCCTCTTCCCTCTATCTCTCTCTCTCTCTCTCTCTCTCTCTCATTCTTCCAACTTGCTCTTGGTGTTTGTGATCTATTAGAGGCATAACATTTGAGGTGCTAAGTTCTCAAAAGTTGAAGATCTTCAAGCTACAATTCTAAGGTAAGATTTTAACCTTGGTTTTGATATAAATTTCGATTTATGTATGCTGGATTAGAGGTTTTCTTGTGTTCTTTTATGGTATGTCTAATAGTGAAAACATAGATCCAAATCTAGGGTTGCATGCACACATATGATTGTTTGTATAAAACCCATCAGTGGTATCAGAGATTTTGGTTGTTGTTTTCAATTAGATTTGATACAATACGAACGACACCTCCTTGATGTGGAGCGTCAGCTAGCAAGTTTGAGGGTTCACTCGAGGGATACCCGTTGCCAGTAGGAGATGCTCTGCTCATCCTTTCTTTGGGTTTAAGTAATAGCCTTCTTATCTATGCTCTAAGTAGCACTTTTCCCTATAAATATTCTTGTACTGCAAGTACTATTGCTAAGTCTCTATGCTGTCAAAATTTTCTTATTATGGTTTGATGTAAGACCTACTTCTAGGTCATTTTCCCGAACTTGTTACATCATTAATGCCAATGTTATTGGCAGACATCTAATCTAATGGGAAATCTTTATCCAAATGCTTTCATCCTTCTATCGTTAAATCTCTATTTCAATCATACTCTCATTTATTTGTTCAACTATGGCGTGTTAGTTCATAGATCACTCTCATTATTCTTACTCTCATCTTCATCTTTGCAAAATTTTAGTTGAAGGATGCCTCCACGTCGTCCTCCGAGAAATAACCCTCCGATAACTCCAACTCAACCACCACCTCCTCCACAATACAATCCAGCAGCTATCCAAGTTGCAGTGGTCGTGGTTGTTCATGCTGCGATAACACCTACTGCTACTGCGCCAATGAAGCAGTATGTTGGAAGCTTGCCCAAGTGCAACAAGTGCAGCTTCCACCACAACGGACCCTGTCGGGAAATGCATTACGCTAACTGCAACAGGAAGGGGCACACTGCCTCTGCAAGTCTCCGGCTAGGCCAATCACCCAAGTCCCCGACATTGGTGTGGGCCAGGCTTGATACAGATGTGGTGAGGTGGGTCACTACAAGAGGAACTGCCCGAAGGAAGGGAATGTGGGTGGAGTAGGAAGAGTTTTGGCTATAGGCCATGAGGAAGTAGTAGCCGACCCTACAGTGGTCACTGGTATGTTTCTCCTCAATAACTCATATGCATGCATAGTGTTTGATAGTAGAGCGGAGAGGAGTTTCGTGAACCAGAAATTTGCTCACATACTTAAACAAAAACCACGTACACTTAAAGAACCGTTCACTATAGAAATGGCTAACGGAAAGACTGAGAGCACTAGCAGTATATACATAGGATGTACTCTAACTCTAGATAGCCATTCATTTCCAATGGACCTCATGTCGTTCTCAATTAAAAGTTTCGACGTCATTATCGGCATGGATTGGCTGAGTCTTCATCGTGCTGACATCATGTGTTATGAAAAGGCCGTTTGCCTAAATCTACCATCTAGCGAAACACTAGTTATCTATGGCGACAAACCCGGCGCGAACGTTCATATCATCTCGAGTATACAAGCCCAGAAGTACTTGAGAAAGGAATGTCATGCATTCCTTTCCCATGTGGTTGATATGAGCCAAGAGACGAAAGACATAAAGAGTATCCCAGAAGTACGCGAATTTCCCGACATCTTTCCAGAAGAACTACCAGGATTACCACCACAACGTCTAGTCAAGTTTAGAATCGACTTAGTTCCAGGGGCTACTCTAGTGGCCAAATCGCCCTATCGTCTAGCACCGGCTAAGATGCAGGAACTATCCGGTCAACTTAACGAACTGCTCAGAAAGGGCTTTATTAGACCAAGCTTCTCACCCTGGGGAGCACCAGTCTTGTTCGTAAAGAAGAAAGACGGATCGTACCATATGTGCATCGACTGCAGAGAACTAAACAAGCTTACCGTAAAAAATCGTTACCCTCTACCTCACATAGACGACTTGTTCGACCAACTGCAAGGGGCGAATTACTTTTCGAAGATAGATCTGAGGTCCGGGTATCACCAGTTACGAGTGCTAGAGTAGGATGTTCCCAAGACAGCCTTCCGAACTCGTTATGGACACTACGAGTTTGTAGTGATGCCTTTCGAATTGACCAATGCACCCGCTGTATTCATGGACTTAATGAATATGGTGTGTCATCCTTACTTGGATTAGTTCATCATTTTGTTCATCGATAACATACTTATCTACTCTCGAAGTAAGGAGGAGCATAGTCAACATCTACCACATGTCTTAGAAACGTTATGATCAGAGAAGCTCTACCCGAAGTTCTCTAAGTGCGAATTTTGGATTCGAAGAGTCGAATTCTTGGGTCACGTTGTTAGTGAAGACGGAATTCACATGGACCATTCCAAAATAAAGGCCATTGAGAACTAGTCAGCACCGAAGACACCTACAGAAATTCGTCAATTTCTAGGTCTTGCTGGCTACTACCACATGTTCATTAAGAACTTCTCTAGGATCGTGAAACCGCTTGCTACATTGACCCAGAAAGGCGTGGCCTTTGACTAACAGGAGAAACAAGCGAAAGCGTTCCAAACACTGAAGCGAGCCTTATGCAGCGCACCGCTACTATCCCTCCCAGAAGGGATAGAAGACTTCGTGGTTTATTGCTATGCATCTAACCAAGGACTCGGTTGTTTTCTTATGCAACGAGGTAAGGTCATCGCCTATGCCTCAAGACAGCTAAAGACACACAAAGTCAACTACACCACACATGATCTTAAGTTAAGAGCAATGGTATTTGCTCTGAAGATCTGGAGACACTACCTGTATGGTACAAAAAGCACTATCTTTACAGACCACAGAAGCCTTCAACATATATGCGACCAGAAGGAGCTCAATATGAGGCAACGACGGTGGGTCGAGCTACTCAATGACTACGAATGTAAAATTCGTTATCATCCCGGTAAAGCCAACATAGTAGCTGATTCCCTAAGTCGGAAAGAATACTCTAGTCGTAGAGTTAAATCATTGACTATGACTATCCATTCGCATCTGTCCACACAAATTAAGGAGGCTCAACTAGAAGCCTTGAAACCTAAAAATGTGGTGGGTGAATCCCTGAGAGGGATGGATAAAAACTTGGAAGTCAAGGGTGGCGGAGCCTTATATCTCATGGATCGGATCTGGACACCGAGGCACGGTGGTTTCAGAGACTTGGTCATGACCGAAGCCCACAACACTCGATATTCCGTCCACTCATGTTCAGATAAGATGTATCTGGATCTCAAAAAGATATACTGGTGGCCTAACATGAAAGCACAAATTGCTACCTTCGTGAGTAAGTGTCTTACTTGCACCAAGGTTAAGGTCGAATACCAGAAAGCCTCAGGTTTACTACAGCAACTGGAGATACCGGAATGGAAGTGGGAGCAGATCATAATGGACTTCATAACCAAGTTTCCCAAGACGACGGGTGGTCTTGATACCATCTGGGTGATCGTAGACAGGTTAACAAAGTCTTCACACTTCCTACCTATTAAAGAAACTGACAAGATGGAAAAACTAACGAGAACCTATATCAGGGAGATCATATGACTGCATGGTGTTCCCATATCCATTATCTCTAATAGAGATAGTAAATTCACTTCAAGGTTCTGGCAGTCGCTACAAGGTTCACTAGGAACTAGGCTGGATATGAGTACAGCCTACCATCCACAAACCGACGGGCAAAGTGAGAGGACTATTAGAACTTTGAAAGATATGTTGCGAGCCTGTGTGATTGACTTTGGAAAGGCATGGGATATTCATCTACCCCTTGTCAAGTTCTCCTATAATAATAGTTATCACACGAGCATAAAGGCTGATCCATTTGAAGCCCTCTATGGCCGAAAGTGCATATCCCCTCTGTGCTGGGCTGAGGTGGGTGACACACAGTTAGCTAAAGGACGAGTTCCTAACATCACTCTCAGAGGTCCTAGAAATCATTCGGGAAACGAAAGAGAGGATCATTCAGATTCGTGAACGATTGAAAGCCTCTAGAGACCGACAGAAAAGCTACGCAAACAATAGAAGGAAACCTTTGGAAATCCAGGTTGGTGACCGTGTTCTGTTGAAGGTCTCACCCTGGAAGGGATTGATATGCTTCAGAAAGCGTGCAAATCAAAATCCAAGATACGTAGGGCCTTTCGAGATTCTTGCTAGAATCGGCACTGTAGCTTACAAACTCAAACTACCTCACGAACTTAGTAATGTACACCCTACTTTCCACATTTCGAACTTGAAAAAGTGTCTATCCTACGAAACTCTTGTAATCCCACTCGGCGAGATCAAGATCAATGATAGCCTCAACTTCGTGGAAGAACCAGTAGAGATTATGGACTGAGAGGTCAAGCAAACGAAGCAAAGCCAGATCCTGATAGTGAAGGTTCGGTTGAATGCCAAGCAAGGACCTGAATTCACTGGGAGCGCGCGGATCAGATGAAACTGAAATATCCTCATCTTTTCACTTAGTTATTTGTAATTGCTTAAACTCTAATTTCGGGACAAAATTCTTTCTAACGGAGGGATGATGTGACAACCCAAATTTTCTATCTTGTACAACCATTCAATTAAATCAAAGCCAGACTTGTTTTTGCTATCTTTTAGCATTGTTTAGGGTCTTTTTAAGTGTTCTAAGCCTAGTACATTCAAGGATTGGGTGTTAGGAAGTATCTGCTAGAATTCATTGTGCAGCATATAAGCCGGAAAACTCCAACACTTGGATTATATGGCCATAAAATAGAGCTTAAGGCCGTAAGCTCTTGGTTGGCCGTGAACTCCTTCCATAAGGAGGATATCCCTTCATTATTCTTCATTTCTTACACTTCCAACTCAAGAACACTCATTTCTCTCTCAAGTATCATCAAGAACACTTCTATGTCTCGACAAATTTGTAAGTGATTCCTCCATTTATCAGTTGATATCATTCTTAATCTAGTAAAACCCCTTGATTTCATCCGTGAAATCATCTCTTTCGAGTTAGATCTTCAAGAACACCAAGAACACACACTAGTTCTTTGGGCCCTGAACATCCCCTTCAAGCTTCAAAAACGTAAGTATTCTTTCCATATAGTAGTTATCCATTAGAAGCTCTTGAAATACACCCTTGAAACAACCATTTCATCAAGAACATCAAGAGTTTACAGCCATAACTTCTCCCTTAGCCGTAAACCCTTCTCAAGAACATCATTGGCCGTAAACATCATGGGCTGTGAACATCTTTGACCGTAAACATCCATGGCCGTAAACACCATGGTCGTGAACACCACTAGACCGTAAACACACCCTTGTGTAGCTGTAAACACCTTTAGAACAATCATATGTGAGTGTAACACTTCGTTCCAAGTGTTTCCTAGTCCCTAAGGTGGTTCCCTAACATGATTAGTTGTTATATACACTAAATATATACATATATGTGTTAGTATGTGCTTAATACAAGTAGAAAACATTATAGTTATTGCATCAATTACATGCGATTAATAACTATCAAACAAGTGGATTTCTTATACTTCAAACTGTGTTATCAAACAAACTATTTCAAACCATTTTATAAATTGGCATCAAGTCATCTATAACCATTCAAATGGTTAAAAACATCTTTTATATATGCTAAACTCTTTATCAAACTCTTTTAAACTTATATATTGTCAAAATCATGTCTAAATAGATATAGTTATATAAATAAGGTTGAAAGGGCTTAGAACTGATAACTCACATTATTTCCTGTTCCTTGTTTGGTTGTGGACTTAGGGTTTCGGTTGTTTGTCCGAGTGTCGTTTGAATCTTAGTTATATATTATGTATACGTGTATAGATATAAAAGTTCTTACATCAGTTCAACACCATTAGGTAGCAAAGGTGTACAAACATACCCAGTCATTCCAACAACATTACTAGTAAACTATAATAAGTATAGTTTAGAGGACTACTAATCACTATTTCTAGTACAATGAAACATACAAGAGTCAGTTAATACATGAGTCCGTTCAAACATATGATAACGAGAACAGAAAGAACATACTATAACGAGAAACAAAAACAAAATACTATAACGAGAAACGGAAAGAACATACTATAATGAGAAACAAGGAGGAACATACTATACAAAGAGAACATACAATACACTAGAATCAATAGAACATACTATACAAATACAAGAATACTATAACATTAAGGTGAGCCACTACTTCATGGCATGGAAATATACTATTGTGTCGCGTTTTGTAACCAGAGTCTCCTGGAGGGAGAGCGTAAATTTGTGTATGGATCTATATGGGATTGACCATCCTACACCTTGCTGCTAGCTACAGTGGGACCTGCAGGTATACGGGTGACGAATGTCATACCATTTCGACGTCTTCGAACGTCGTGTTTTACTAGTCAATTAAGCATGGTTAAAATCTCATCACATTTTACCTTAATTAAACAATTGGTTTAAGGTAGTTAGTACAACGGTAGTTACAATATACAATACTACATTACATCTTTACTTTCCCATTACATTCACATTGTGATCTTCTCACATAAACGGTAATGTAAACTATATTTAGTGTAATGATAGTCATACTTGGGGAAAACATTCACTTTTACAAAAGAAGAAACATTCAAAACAGTCGGGTCTTGGTAGAAGATTACATTTCTTTATATGTAGAAAATATAGGATTTTGTAGGAGATACAAACATTTAGATCAAAAACTTACAAACATTTACATCAAACATTTACAAACACTTTCATCAAACTTATACAAACATTGACACTAAAATACTTATGAACTCACCAGCTTAAATGCTGATCTACTCTTTCAAAATAGCTTGTATTCTTAGATCACCAGTAGACAGGTAATCTAGACCAGGTTTTGAGAAGACGGAGCATATTTGAGACTCGTCTTTTATTTTGATTCATATTTTGGTGTCTTTCAAACTATACACAAAACACACTTGTATTAAATTATATTATTAATGCAATGGATGATGGAACCAAGGGATCATAGGAGATCCAGACACATCGACAGAAAATACCATTTCATAAGACATCGAATAGAAGGACTCATCGTGGCAAAGAGGGTATCATCAGATGAGAACCCAGCAAATCCCCTCACGAAGGGATTGGGTAGGGTTAAGCATCTTCAGCATGCGAGGCGCATAGGGCTAAAGGATGATATTAGTTTTAGAAATTAGATAGCTATTGAAATTTGTAAAGTGTAATTGACATTTGATGATAAATAAAATTTGTCGTTTATTTATAAGTAAAGTGTTGTTATCTTCTGTCAATCGTTTACTAGCATTTCATTTTGCATGTTTTGACTTCCAGAATAATTATGCTATGGTATATCATATTATTCAAATTCTCCACATTCGGTCATATGTTGGAAGTAGACATGAATCAAGATTGTAATTAAGTTGGCTTGTAGATGTCTAAGGTGATGGACATAGCAAGAGTTGTTATAACACTCATGAGTGCTCATAAGTTCTGAGTATTGGATTCAACCCACTCTCACTTGTACCACTTCATGGAATTTATCTCGAGTGATCGTGAGATGGTAATATCATATAAGACTTCAAACCTAGAGATATGAGTTGTTGACTAAGAGTTGGTTATTCATTGATTGCACGAACACGCATTGGTAACTTGATGTTATAAAACGTGCCTTTGTGTATGATTCAACAAGTAGTAGAATAAGCATATGAGTCGAAGTTTACTTGTTCCTTCTAGTATTAGAAGTGATATCTGGGCTCCTCGATGATTTTGTTGTGACCCAAGTATCAGGCCTGGTTAGAACTAAATTGATGTGTTCGATTAAGTTCTATGTCAAACAAATCGGAAATAGGGAAACAAACTGTTGGACAATAAGTAAGACGTTGTTCCACGTATTTGTCCGGCTGATATCTAGAATAGAGGATTATATGATCACTTATCTTAAATGGCGTATCTTCATCATCTCAGTTCCGCGATACTTTGAAACAGCTACGATTGCTGATCGGTTCCTGAAGTCATTCTTGCAGTTATAGTTATTAGACTTAACCAAGTGGTAGACTGTTGGATTAGGTGTCTAAGTTCATAACTATTTCTGGAATGTACTTGACCCGGTCAGCATGGTCCATTTGGGTTGCATGGCATTGCAACACTTGGATAGACTAAATGAGAGAAAGGACACTTATGGTTTATTAATATATTATAAGTTCTAATATATTAATAATATTATTTAATTAGTATTGATCAAGAATTAATTTAGAATTAATTTGGTGATCAAAAGGAGACTAATTAAATCTATGGCGTTGATTGTGTAAATCATCCATTCTTTTATAGTGGGCTAATGATCCATGGTTTATTGAATTGGGCTAAAACCCATAAGGTGCTCCATGGATAGTCCATGGAGTTTTTGAACCCATGGATCATGGAATATGAAAACCCATGTCAATTAGGGTTTACATGATGTAACCTTACTTGTGATACAACTATAAAAGGAACCCATGGGCTACCAAAATCGGAACTAAGAGGGCTAACCGATTTTTAGTGTCTGTGAACTTCTCTCAAAGTTATTCCAAGAGTTGTGGTGTTGTGTGAGACATTTGAGGCATCACATTTGGGGTGCTAGGCTCATAAAGTTCTCAAGGAATCCAAGCAACAAGAAAGGTATGTTATTCTACTAGCTTTTATGTTTCATTTTCCCCATTCCATGCTAGTTAGGTTAAGAACCTTGGAAAATCAACTTTGCATGTATCTTAGTAAAACATAGATCCAAGGTTTCTAGGGTTGCATGTACACCTTAGGAGTGTTAGAATGCTCAAAACCCTTCAAATCCAACCACGGTGATACTTGTTCTCAGTATTGCTATGCATTATGGATGGTCTTTATGCAATTAGATGTCAATAAGTGTATCTCCAGGGAAAGATTTTTGAAAATGATTTTATGACTCAACCACCCGATTTTGTAAATTCTGATTATCCATTATATGTGTTCAAACTTAAGAAAGCAATATATGGTCTCAAGAAGGCACCTTGTACCTGGTATCACGAGTTGCACCAATTTTTGCGGAATTCTGGTTTCAAGAATTCCCACTCTAATACATTTTTTTGTTTTTAATTTTTCAACATAACAAAGATGTTGTTTATCTACTCATTTATGTCGATGACATCATTGTAACAGGTAGTAATATACATCTTATCTTTGAGTTTGTGCGAAGTCTATCCTATCGGTTTTCTCTTAAAGATCCCAGTTCACTTTCATATTTCCATAACTATATCAGCTCATTCGAGCACACCTCTTCCAGATGTAACCTTAGTATTGTGGTGTAGTTGGTAGCCTTCAATACCTTTCTTTAACCCAACTCGATATCTTATTTTAAATTAATAAAATGGCTCAATTTATGCACATGCCTACAAAAGAACATTGGGTACGTGTTAAACAAAATTTACGATACCTACGTGGTACATTAGATATGGGTCTTCTCCTCTTTCACAATACATTTTTAGTTCTTCATGCGTTCTTGGATGTAGATTGGGCTGGTAATAAAGACATTTATTCTACTACGAGTGCTTATCTTGTTTATCTTAGGCAAAACCTTATATCATGGAGTTCAAAGAACCAAGCAACTATTGCTCGTTCCTCCATAGAAGTGGGTTATTGTTTGATCTCTTCAATTGTTGTAGAAATTAGGTGGGTTTGTTCTCTTCTATCTAAACATGGTATCATCTTACCGTCTTCTTAGTAGTGTATTGTGACAATAAAGGCGCAATGCAATTAAGTTCCAATACTGTATTCCGTTCTTGAATGAAGCATGTGGCTTTTGATTATCAGTTAATTAGAGATCAAGTTCGACCTAATATGCTACTGATGGGTTTAGAGCACTACATCAATCTTATGGTGTACATGCAAACCCTAAAGCTTTGGATCTAGTTTGTCTAATATACATGCAATAATCATCCAAATCTCATAAACCCTAATTCTAACATACAATAATCGAAATTGACAAAAGAATAGAGTTTAGATCTTGCCTTGATTGTTATGTTGCAATAACAATCTGAATCCTTCTTGTAATTGACTTCTGAAAGCCTAGTGCCTCAAATGTTGCACCTCTAACGGAGTTACAAACACCATGAGCAATAAGATGACTTAGGAGAAGGAGAAGGAGCACCAAAAACGTCTAAGAACCCTTAGAGATTACTTCACCACGTTTTTTGGGCCTTAGGGGTTCCTTATATAGGTATTCTATTAGGGTTTTCAACCAGGAAACCCTAATCTGACTGCTTAGGCCCTAAGCATCCCATGGACTCCCTCCTTAGAAGCCTTGGACGAATTCTAATGGGTCGTCCGCTCCAACTTCTATGGAGTCCATTATCCCATTTATGCAACTATCTTATAATTACACAATCAGTCCCCTTTTTTTTTAATTAATCTCATTTAGCCACAAAATTAATTCTTATTAATTCTTCACTAATATTAATTAAATAATATGATTTTCTTTTAATATAGTATTCATATAATATATTAATAAATCATAATTAATCCTTTTTCTCCTTAGTTCATCCTATCAGTTGCTATGGTGAAGGCAACCCAAAAGGACCATGCTCACAATCGAGTCAAGTACATACCAAAATAGTTATGGGTTTAGACACCTAATCCAACACTCTCCCACTTGGATAAGTCTAATAACTATTTTGCATATGACTTCGGAACCTGATCAGCAATCGTAGCTTTCAAAAGCCGTTGTCGAACTCTGATCTTATTAGTAATGTGTCCTTTAGATAAGGGATCATATATTCCTCCATTATATATATATCGTATGAAATGAGACATGGATTTTAATCATACTCTCTGTTCATGTGTTGTTTCCCGATTTCCAATTTATGATGACTGAAAACAGACTACAATTGAACACATCAACTTAGTCCACGCTTGGCCAAGCGCTTAGGGTGTCATCACTAAATCATTGAGGGGCCCACAAATATCACTTTTATCCTACTTTAGGTAAAAGCAATGGATAAACTTTGACTCAATGCTCGCTTGTACCTACTCATCAAATCACACACAACAATATGTTTTATAACACCAAGTTATTGGTGTGTTTACATATTATCAATGTGCAACCAATTTATAAAATACAACTCACACGTCTCAGTTTCAAGAATATAAGATATTATCGTCTCACCAATCACTCATGATAAAATCCATGAAGCAATCCAATTGAGTGTGGGTTTAATCCAATACTCTAATCTTAAAGGAGCACTCATGAACCCTGCATCAAATTTTTTCTATGTCTAAAACACTTTAGACAATCTACATTCAAATTCATGACAGTCTTCTTTCATACCTACTTTCAAAGTATGATCGACTGTGGACGGTTTGAATAATCTTATTATTCGGGAAGCCAAAACATGCAAAGTGAAACACAAGAATAATACTAATCCTATATGGCCCCAAACTTTTTAGTATAAATAAGACACCTTTATTTAATCACCATCTTGATTACTCATTATTCATTGTTTCGGGTAATCAAATTATTACTTGAATTATAGCAACAGTTGTCTCATGCACCAAGCATGCACACTATGTTTACCTATGGTCTATACTTTGTGAAATAGATCAACTAAAAATATTTCCAACGATACTCATTTCACAACTCCTAATCCTTATCATTAGTGTAAGAATACCAAATTCTTGCCACTACTAGAATATGTTAGATTCTAACATTTTATGCAATGATCTTCTGTAATTTTATTGCACAAAAGTCACAAGACTTTGCCAATGAAGTTACAAAGTTCTCTATTGGCGATTGTTACAAGACAATTCCATATATGTGAACTCTCACATTCAAAGTACATTCCTTTGAACATCCTTCTTGCATAAAAGTTTCTAATCTAGACATAGATAATCGATATCCAACTCCCAATATGGAAACATTTCCATATTTTCCATACGACAACTCATTATTAATAGAATCATATCTAATCAAAATAATGTCATTATGGTTCATTCGTTACTATACTTCCAACTGCCCACAAGTGACCAATCCTTGGCGAACCTTAGATTGTACTTGACAGTTGTTTAATTATTTTAGTCAAATCCGGTTCTAGTCCCTTTTACCTCTTAATTCCCTAGGCATTTGGAAAAGTTTAGAACGGTCGAATATTACAACATATGCAATCGATAATATACCCGAAGCGTATGGGACACGATTCATAATGATAAACGTGATACTTTACCAGTTCCTTGCTATGATATTGTCATATATAGAATCCTTTTAAGTTGAATCTTTTCAACATAATGTCCATATATGTCTTTTGACTAAATTTGATTAAAATTTCTCGATCTAAGCCTTTAGATTTGAAACAAAGTATAATATTCTCTCCCTTAATTATAGCAAAACAACTATTCAACCTTTGCAACTTTGTGAATTCAAACTTCATTTTCTATAATTAATATTTCTAACTTGCAACACTTAAAATAATAATCATGCTCCCACTAACATGATAATTATATCCATACCTGCATAACATTTATGCTCATACTAGCTTTGACACGTATTCAAAAAACAGTTGGACTTTCTAGAAAGCAATACTTATTGACTTCCAAAGTTCATATTTCTAATACAATATGATTTGATAAAGCTTGATCTAAGCATCTTAAACACATACACCTTTCCTTAGATAGATCATATGAGTGTCTAAACAATTTCAGCACTTATAGCAGTAAGTCTTAAATGTTTAAACTAATTGCCAAATCTCACAATTCGAACTATAAAGAGGGATGCCGTAATCATAATCGAATTTGAGAATGCAATTATTGCAATTGCTATCTCCTTAAAATCTCTCTTAGTGAAAGCGTTTCTTCACAATCATTTTCATGAAGGAGAGAAATCTTATGACACTTAGATTTTATGGTGTATGTGCTCCTATCCATGTGATTGTCTCATAACCATAATCATAAGATAATGTTTGCGATAAATCCAAACACTTATGGACAGAACTTGTTCATTCTTAATTTATTGCCACCAAGGGTCCCATCATTGCTTCCAAGTTATTTAGCAGCTCACCTATACTAGTCAATGTACTTTATATAGTTTATTGAGAACTCGTAGAACTCATGTGCATAACTTTACTGGAATGACACAGAAACAAGAATATATCAACACGATAGGTTACAAACCTCAAGTAATGTGCTAGTGTTTAAGTATGTTTATTCTTGATTTGTTCTTGAACCCTTTTTCAATATCATATAGACTCCCACTAACCTCTTGAAATATAAGATTCTCTTGTCAAGAAACATTTCTTGACAAACAAATATTCAAGAGTTAGTGCGGATTCTTATCAAGACAAACCACTACATACGATTGGTCTTAGTTGGTCTTTGTCTTATCCAATACATCACAACTTACCAATTTTTGGATTAATGTCTAAGTCCAGATCTATAATTGGTACGACTTGACCCGACCCGGCATGGTCCATTTGGGTTGCATGGCATCGGGACAATTGGATTGACAAGATGAGGAAAAAGGATACTAGTGATTTATATTAATATATTATAAGTTCTAATATATTAATATATAATCATATTATTCAATTAGTATTGATCAAGAATTAATTTATAATTAATTAAGTGATCAAAAGGAACTAATTAAGTATGGACTCTTAGATATATATGTGTGGTGGGCCAAGTTCATTTAGGTTGGGCTAAGCTTCATGGATAGTCCATGGAGTGTTTAACCCATGGATCATATGAAATGAAAGGTCATGGGTTTAAACCTAATCTCCACACTATATAAAGATGTCCTTAGTTGGTGAAATTTGTACTAGTGTGTGTACACAAAAGGGCAATGCCGATTTCACTAGAGAGAACCAAAGTATCCTTATTCTCAAGGTTATTACAAGTGTTCATGGTGTTGTGTGAACCATTTGAGGTGTCACACTTGGGGCACTAGGCACTCAAGCTTCATGAAGACAAGTTACATCAAAAAAAGGTATGTATTTTATCTATTTTATTACCCCAAGTATATGATATTTGTATGCTAGTATAGAGTAATATCTTGGAAACTTCATATTTGCATGTATAATAGAGAAAACATAGATCCAAGGTATTTAGGGTTGTATGTGCACCATAGGATGATGTAGTATACTAAAACCCAACACCAATTTCAAACGTGTAAGAGTAAGAAAAACAATTTCCTACACTACATTTAATGAGTGTGTTAGAACTTCTTAAGATGTGTCGCTCAAGTCTAGGAGTATGACTCTAAGACTTGATCTTGGAATGAAGTATGATTCACCTATTGATTTAACCATTTCAACAATTTCCAATTCCTCTTCTTAGCCATACCAGTGCACTAAGGTTTACCTAGAGGATCAGTTGTGATATGGTTTCACAATCAATAAGGCGATCATAAAACATGATACTGAAGTACTCTCCCATCTTTTCAGATTAGAGAAACTTTTATCTTTCTGCGTAATTGATTCTTCTTATTCGTTCTGCTATTATTGAAACTTTTCAATAATTCAGAATTATACTTAATCTTGTAAGCATAACCATATTTACTAGACTTTTAGTAAATCATGACGAGTAGTCTTACTGTTATTTGTGGTGGACTTGACCAGTGTACAGCATTGTGTTCTAATCCTTTAGTCCTTCACTTGACTCACATACTTGTGGCATCAAGGAATTTGTCTTAATTTCCTAAGTACCAAGATTTCCATACATCACACGATTCAAATCATATGAATTCCTAGCTTCTGTCCAATTGATACTTAGGCGATGGGAATCTTTCCTTACTTAGAAAAATTATGACACTACCATAAATAACTTAACTAAGAATTAGATCCACTTAATATTGCTTACAATAGAAACACACAAGCATCAATTTTCATAAATAACATTGCAAGGATATAAATAAGACAAAACTCAAATTTTATTTTATTTATAAAAAGGTGCGGAAAAACTTGTCCTTACAATGCAAATTCAAATGAAAACTATGTTATTACATATTCCTAAGCAATCTATTATAACTCTAAGTAGCAACTCCAAAAATCCAATCATCGAATCATGTGATCGAAATCCATTTCTTCGAGATCAGACTCAGCTCACTTCTTCCTTTCTTTTCTTCGATCCTACAAAACATCAAAATGTAATCTTATCACATAATGTATTAAGAATAAAAAAAATAGAAAGTTTACAAGAGTTAGATAGTGGATTTTACCTGATGCGAGTCATACATCTTGACTTTCTCATCTCTTAGATCTCCCAAGTAGTCAGGGCAGCTTTGTAACCAATGCCCCATCTTTGGCAGTAAAAACATATGGATTCTTCTGGAATGGTACACAGGACTATCTCAGACTCAGCCTTTCTCTTGCGTAGAGAAAACTTTTCTGGACTTCCAATGTTGCCATTGCGCATAGAAAGATGGGACATTGATTTACCAAACAAATTTGCTCGACCAGTGCGCCAAATCATTTATGATTCAGCCGCAATAAGCAAATAAGTCAAATCAATGAGGGTTACGTCGTGGTCTATCACATAGTACTCTCTAGTGAACTCAGTATATGATTCGGGAAGTGACTGAAGAACCAAGTCAACATCCAACTTCCTTGAGACATCTACACCCAACATTCCTAATCTATCAATATACAACTTCATATCCAAGACATGGGCACATACAGACTTTCCATCTTCATGTTTCATTTCCAATAGTGCTTGGGCACACCCCCAAACCTGAACGGCGGAAACGTTCGGGGGCGGATGACTTCATGTGGTAACGTAACAAATGAATACATAGTAAAGAAAGCAATACAACCATCATATATATAATTGAAAGTTTACATTTGTCAAAAGTTACATGTTCAAACCAATTACAATATGATGTCAAAATATGAGATTAAACTGGCGCCGCAGCATCTCTTCTTCAAAAGCATATTAGTACCTGAAATTACTGAATCTCTAGGACATACAAGTAATTTTGAAAGAGTAGATCAGCATTTAAGCTGGTGAGATTCATAAGTATTAAATGAAAATGTTTGTATGAAATGAAATGTTTTGTCCTTGTTTGTTTGTTTCTAGAAAATCCTATATTTTCTACTAGTATAAAAGTAGCCTTCTCTCAAGACCAATGTTTGTTTCTAAAAATGTATGTAAGTGTAAAATAACCAATATGTTTGAAAACCTCGTAAATCAATGTATAGGCATACCTCGGAATGCCTATACACAACGTTCTTCAGGCGTTGGAATGTTATGACGTTTGTCACCCCAAACGGTGGACTGTAGCTAACAGTCAGGGCGCGGGTTGTCAAGCCCGTATAGATCTATACACAAACACCATGCTCCCCCTCCAAGGGATTCTGGTATATAATACAGGACTTGAAATGTGTACTCGAACGTACATGAAGTTAGTGTCTCACAAAACCGTGGTATAAAAACAGATCTACTTGTTAAAATGTTACGTTTGTTCTTGTATACGAAAGTAAACTTCTTGAAATTCATGTTTCTAGTATATAAGAGTTAGAAATGTGTTCGTAAAACTATACCTATTATAGTTTTCTAAAAGTGTGTCTTGTTTGTTTAGAATTACCTAGAAAAGGAATCACTTGTTATGAAAAGTGTAATTTTTGATGTAGAAGACAAGTTTGTAAACAAAACATATATATGTATATTTTCGATGTAGAAGACAAGTTTGTAAACAAAACATATATATGGATATTTTTGATGTAGAAGACAAGTTTGTAAACAAAACATATATATGTATATGGTTATATATATGTATAAATTTTAAAAGATGATTTGGTATGTTTCGTAATTGTTGTTCATATTCTTACGTTTTTATTAGAAACTTGCATGAAATAATCCTTAAGTTTGATACTAAAGACCTTTTTGTACTTATCACTTTTGTAAAAATGGTAATTAAACATATTTAAATGATTGTGTTTTAACTTCCTTAATGTATAAACATTGCTAAAAAATGTTAGAAGGTGTTAATAAATGTATAAACCACTTTTGACAGTTTTACCCTTTACTGTCCCTGTTTTTAGAAAACTCATAGAAAAATCCTCGTAAGTCAAAAACTGAATCCGTCACCTCTGAGAGTTTATAAAATGAGTCTACTTTGTTCCTAACTTTTATTATGATTTTTAGTGGTCTCAAACTAGTGTGAAAATGAACATCTTCACAGACTGGTCCGAAATCACTTCTGAAATGACAGGCAGTTTTATAAAAATCGCCATAAATTGTAGAAAAATCGTATGAACGCGTGCGAGTAGTCATTAGAAAGGTATAAACTTGAACTATTTTCATATTGTACAGTTTTGAAAGATATTAAGTTTAAGATGGTCAAAACAGTCCGTGAACAGGACTCAACTTTTCTGTAGAAAGCTGTCATTTAAATTTAAGTTATGTTTAGTGTTCTAACTTGTATTCCCCCCCTTAAAACTTGAATAAAACATGAAAATGTATGGGTATGAACTCACCTTATGTGAATACTTGAAGAATGGAAAGTTGAAGATGAACTTTTGGTTGTTGGTTTGATGCTCCAAAACAGCCACTCTTTTGGCTATGTTGCTGTCACGAAAATTTCACAGCAAAAGTGCAAGAAAAAGGGTAGTTTACTCACTGTTTTGAATCAATAATTTTGAGTATCAAAACAAGTAACTTCCAGGGGTATTTGGTGGTAAAAATATCAAGCAAAAGGAAGGTGTAGATGGGTGAAATGGTGGCTGAAACACAAAAGGGACAGCAGCCCTTTAGTTCATGGTTTTGATGGCTATGGAAGGAAGTTCTTGTGCTTGAAAATGAGATGAAGGTTGAGAGTAATTCCCTGGAGTATTGGCTGGTCAAATGAGGGTAAAATGAAGATGAAATTTTGTGATTATGAAGGAGGAAAGAGTGGAAGAGGATAAGGGGACAAAACCTAGACTAGCTTGTGATGGGATGTGAGTTTAAGTGATGTGATCTTGTCTAGCCACTTGCTTGGGTGGTTGTTTAGAGATAGAGTTAGTTAACTAACTAACTACTAGTTATTTAGTTAGTTAGGAGTTCTAGTTAAGGAGAGGGAAGGTCTTAATCTCGAAAATTAGAAGAGGGATTAATAAGCATTCTTAGTAAAATGTCTTAAGTGATTAAGCACTTATTAGTTAAGTTGGCACTTATCTCCACCAATTCTCTTATCTTAATTGATTTAGACATCATAAAACTTACATGAAATCATTTTAATTCATGACTTATAACTAGTCATTCACTAGATAATAATACATATATACAAATACATACATGTATACTTAGTATAAAATAACAATGTAGTTTTTGTGTATTTGAACTTTAATGTTTATGTTTTATTCTTTTTATTCAAAAACACTTAAATACATTTTAATTATACCTTATAATAATTCATTTTATATTTTAATTTATTTAAATATAAAATTTATTGAGCAATGTATAATTTCGTGACATTTAACCGGTTAACCATATCGTTAAACACGTTTTGTCACTTTGGTTCGTATATTTGTCAAATTTAGATCCTTCACATCTATTAAGCAAACGTTTTACATACAACCTAACTTACTTATCAACTAGAGACATGTTGATACAAAAATTAAGTTTGTTGCGTTTAAATGATGTTATATGCTAATTTCACAAACCGGTGATGGTTCGATGTCATACATCATAACGAAAATAGTTACTTGTTTTATATTTCACAATAACTTATTTAAATAAAAGAGGTTAAATTCCTTCAACCATTCTTAATAAAATACTCATATTGCTTAATAATCAAAAGATAGCATCGTACGATCGTTCCTATTTTTACCAATTGTTACATTCTCCCCCCGTTAAAAGAATTTCGCCCCGAAATTCAACTTGTAGACGGGATATCACTAAACAATTGGGGGTGTTTCTTTTTTTATTTATTTTTTTTATTTGATTCGCGCGTTCCCTAGTGAATTCAGGTCCTCGCTTGGCGTTCCAACGAGCCTTCACTATGGGTATGCGGCTTTGTTTCGTCCTTTTGACCTCCTGATCCATGATTTCCACCGGTTCTTCGATGAAGTTTAGACTCCCGTTGATTTCAATTTCATCCAGTGGAATAACAAGAGTCTCATCAGACAAGATCTTCTTCCGATCCTGGGATGCCTTCAATCATTCACGGGTTTGAACAATCTTCTCTGTAGTTTCTCGTATGATCTGGGGGCTGGTGAAAGTGTTGTTAGGAACTTGCCTGTTAGCTATTTGTGTGTCACCTACCTCATCCCATCAAAGAGGTGATCTACACTTGCTTCTGCAGAGAGCTTCGAATGACGTGACCTTGATGTTAATGTAATAGTTGATGTTGTATAAGGATTCGATGAATGGTTCTTCCTCTTTGTCTTTCAGTTTGAGGGTGATAAAAAGGACTTCTTTAACGACTATTAAAAACACGAGGCGAATCGCCTGTCCCTTATCCAAAATGATAGATAGTGGTATACTATGCAGTCACGCAATTTTCTTTGTATATGCTCCTGTTAGCTTTTCTATTTTTCTTTGTATCCTTGGTCGGTAGAAAATGTGTGGGTTTGGTTGATTTGTCTACGATCGCTCAAGTGGTAGCATGTCCATCCACTGTCCTGGGTAACTTGTCATGGAGTTCATGGTATGACTCATAACTGATTCATCTATCATCTCTTTGTGTTTATAAGTCGTATATAATTAAGATTGAAAAGACAGTCGAATCGGTGATTCTATTCTAAGCCCACATCCAAACAAGGAAAAGGATTTAAAGCGGAATTACCAACCCTAAGTCCGTAGAATCTTAATTATATAGGGCTCCAATATATACACTTAGTAATCATAGATTCACTAGTATGGGTCCATAGTCTCTACTTGAGTGGGGTGATTAACTTGGGTGAGATGGCATTTACCACAACCCTTTTCCGCAACTACTACACTTAGGTTGATTTGTGAACTCGGGTTGCCGTATGGATGGTATTCCCAGGAGATCTTCTCGGAATATATCGAGAAGGTTACGGGCTTTTTCAACATCCATGATGTCTTTTCTCTTCTTGTTTCTTATCCACAACACAGGCTAGGACGGCGTGGTGCCTCCTGTATAGGTACTTCTGAGTCTTGTTGCAAAAGGTGAGTCGGGGGATTGTGTCCGGTTTGTCGTTATAGACAATGAGGGTTCTATTACTCGATGGGTTTAGGCGAATGGACTTTTCGTAATATATGATATCGGTATGGTGAGGAAACTAACTAATACGTTGTTAAAATGAAAATGTCGTAAATTTTTATTGTGACCGGTTTTAGGATGATTTGAATGAATTGGTTGATTTAGTGTTAGAGTGCACCCTATGTACACGTCTCTAGTGCTTTTGATTATTCCAATTCTACTGTAAATATTTTGTTTAAGTTTTTGAGGTTTTTGGTTGAGAAATTGATTAAATCTACGACTCACAATACTCCTCTCCGCGTTGCTATTATATAGTATCCATGCATATGTGCTATCGGGAATGAACGTACCGGAATCTCAGCGGGGTCTATTACTGCTTTCCCACGCTCTGTTGCTAAAACACTTCCGATGCTCTTGACATCTTTGTTTTTAGTCTCCGGGAACTCCTTTATGAAATGCCCTACTTCTCCACATCTGTAGCAAGTCCGACTCATCCCAGCTTTTGTGTTCTAGTTGGTCTGTTGAGCCGGCACCCTACAGAACTTTGTGGTATGCCCCTTTTTCATTATAGTTCTTGCAATGCATTTCCCTGCACTTTCCTTTGTGATGAAAGCTACACTTGGTGCATTTTGGCAGGTTTCCAACATATGGTCTTGTTGGCACTGAGGTAGTAGGGATGGTGGTGGTATGGAATGTCACTGTTTGTTGTACAAGTTGAGGTATCGTGGATTGGTGAATAATAAAATCCAACCACTGAAAGAGACTTGGAAATGTCTCCGTATCTAACTTGCTATGGTCCAATGACTTAACTAAAGCAGGTTTCAGATAGACTCCAATGAGAGTACGATAAGAGTACTTAAATGATGGAAATGACACAAAAGTTAGCCGGCGGTCAATATCTTGGATATTTACGGCGTAAAGGTTCAGGAAAATGGCCTTGTAAAGGTCTTACATCATATACACAGGAGATAGTTCCTGACAGTATAAAGACCTAACTAAAGTACTTACGGTACAAGATAATTTCATAGAAAATGCCACATCAGGCATAGACAGAAGAATACGATTCCTCTTTTTGTAAGGGAAATAAAGTAAAGCGTCTACTACTGGTGACGGTAATTCCTCTGGTGAATTCTTAGTTCAACCAATTGATGTTCCATGTCAAGTAGGTGTCTCTATTACACCCTCTGGCGTACTTGGAGCTCTATGACTTTGGCTCGGGTTTTCAACTAGTGTTTGCAGCAGGTTCTCATGGTTTCTTTCTGATCTCTTGTGAGCATCTTCTAGATGAGTGGTGTGGAGGGTATTCATTCTTGCATCGGTGACAACTTCGGCAATCTGATGTTGGGCTGTCCTGCCTTGAATCTCATTTTGGGCCACTCTGCGGACCATGATTGGCAAGATTCTACCTGCTGAGCCCCCATTGCTCAGGTCGTAAAAGTTTCGGTCGCCAATAAATGGCATGGGCTGATCTTGTTCTTGGCTTCATGTTTCCAAGCATTCCACCGAATCAGGCGTCGGGCCATGAAGAGCTGGACGAGGGTTAGGAATTGGAAAGGGAGTTGCTCGAGGTAGGTTCTCAACCTCTAGTTCGGAATTAGCATCGGCTGAAAGGTTTTCATCATGATGATCATCCAAAGGGATAGGACGATCATTCTCTGGTTCTTCTCCAAACCAACCAGCTATGACTTCATTCAGAAGATACTGGTTGTCAAGGGGATGGAGCCCAACTATGATTTCTATGCGAGAATTTAGGGTAAGTGGATAATTATTAGACGAACTATCTAGATAATTATTTAGAAAACCCTCATTAGTTACATCACTATTTGTGAAGTGCATACCAGCTATGTGTAATCTAAACAGGATAGACTTTCGAATAAGTGACCTTATTTCCAAATTCACACAGAATAGGGGTAAGGCAAAATTATCGCTGATTCTAAGTCTATAACATCCTAATTACATGTAGCCTTAGTGTATCCACTTAGCAACTATCAATTTAGTAATGAGGATCCCGTTTTAATTCTCAAGTATAAAGTACTTATAGTAACACCAAATACTCCTATAGTATTTTAATTTTTATGTTATGTTCTATTGTTCTCATTGTGGTAGGGTTGGTAAGATTTTAGCATTGCTGCGACTACACACTTAAACTTAGGCACATGCTAGTCAACCCTCGGATAATATAGGCGATTAGGCTATATCTTCCCAGTTTTGACCATATGTCTCTAAGCCCACTTGTGTTGCCCAACAATCGTAATTCTTTTGTACTGTCCTAGTGACACTGATTTTAGTATGAATGCAGCACGTATACTTACTTAAATATTTTATTATTTAAAGTATAAACTCTAAATCAGAGTATTTTTAATCCCATTGTATTTATAGTTAGTATATCTTTTATGGGTTGATATACTCAATTCACTATAAACAATGCTCTGATACCAATCTGTCACACCCCCAAACCTGAACGGCGGAAACGTTCGGGGGCGGATGACTTCATGTGGTAACGTAACAAATGAATACATAGTAAAGAAAGCAATACAACCATCATATATATAATTGAAAGTTTACATTTGTCAAAAGTTACATGTTCAAACCAATTACAATATGATGTCAAAATATGAGATTAAACTGGCGCCGCAGCATCTCTTCTTCAAAAGCATATTAGTACCTGAAATTACTGAATCCCTGGGACATACAAGTAATTTTGAAAGAGTAGATCATCATTTAAGCTGGTGAGATTCATAAGTATTAAATGAAAATGTTTGTATGAAATGAAATGTTTTGTCCTTGTTTGTTTGTTTCTAGAAAATCCTATATTTTCTACTAGTATAAAAGTAGCCTTCTCTCAAGACCAATGTTTGTTTCTAAAAATGTATGTAAGTGTAAAATAACCAATATGTTTGAAAACCTCGTAAATCAATGTGTTTTTAATACCCCTTGTGAGTTTTATAACCATACTATTGACTCGGAATGCCTATACACAACGTTCTTCAGGCGTTGGAATGTTATGACGTTTCTCACCCCAAACGGTGGACTGTAGCTAACAGTCAGGGCGCGGGTTGTCAAGCCCGTATAGATCTATACACAAACACCATGCTCCCCCTCCAAGGGATTCTGGTATATAATACAGGACTTGAAATGTGTACTCGAACGTACATGAAGTTAGTGTCTCACAAAACCGTGGTATAAAAACAGATCTACTTGTTAAAATGTTACATTTGTTCTTGTATACGAAAGTAAACTTCTTGAAATTCATGTTTCTAGTATATAAGAGTTAGAAATGTGTTCGTAAAACTATACCTATTATAGTTTTCTAAAAGTGTGTCTTGTTTGTTTAGAATTACCTAGAAAAGGAATCACTTGTTATGAAAAGTGTAATTTTTGATGTAGAAGACAAGTTTGTAAACAAAACATATATATGTATATTTTCGATGTAGAAGACAAGTTTGTAAACAAAACATATATATGGATATTTTTGATGTAGAAGACAAGTTTGTAAACAAAACATATATATGTATATGGTTATATATATGTATAAATTTTAAAAGATGATTTGGTATGTTTCGTAATTGTTGTTCATATTCTTACGTTTTTATTAGAAACTTTGCATGAAATAATCCTTAAGTTTGATACTAAAGACCTTTTTGTACTTATCACTTTTGTAAAAATGGTAATTAAACATATTTAAATGATTGTGTTTTAACTTCCTTAATGTATAAACATTGCTAAAAAATGTTAGAAGGTGTTAATAAATGTATAAACCACTTTTGACAGTTTTACCCTTTACTGTCCCTGTTTTTAGAAAACTCATAGAAAAATCCTCGTAAGTCAAAAACTGAATCCGTCACCTCTGAGAGTTTATAAAATGATTCTACTTTGTTCCTAACTTTTATTATGATTTTTAGTGGTCTCAAACTAGTGTGAAAATGAACATCTTCACAGACTGGTCCGAAATCACTTCTGAAATGACAGGCAGTTTTATAAAAATCGCCATAAATTGTAGAAAAATCGTATGAACGCGTGCGAGTAGTCATTAGAAAGGTATAAACTTTAACTATTTGCATATTGTACAGTTTTGAAAGATATTAAGTTTAAGATGGTCAAAACAGTCCGTGAACAGGACTCAACTTTTCTGTAGAAAGCTGTCATTTAAATTTAAGTTATGTTTAGTGTTCTAACTTGTATTCCCCCCCTTAAAACTTGAATAAAACATGAAAATGTATGGGTATGAACTCACCTTATGTGAATACTTGAAGAATGGAAAGTTGAAGATGAACTTTTGGTTGTTGGTTTGATGCTCCAAAACAGCCACTCTTTTGGCTATGTTGCTGTCACGAAAATTTCACAGCAAAAGTGCAAGAAAAATGGTAGTTTACTCACTGTTTTGAATCAATAATTTTGAGTATCAAAACAAGTAACTTCCAGGGGTATTTGGTGGTAAAAATATCAAGCAAAAGGAAGGTGTAGATGGGTGAAATGGTGGCTGAAACACAAAAGGGACAGCAGCCCTTTAGTTCATGGTTTTGATGGCTATGGAAGGAAGTTCTTGTGCTTGAAAATGAGATGAAGGTTGAGAGTAATTCCCTGGAGTATTGGCTGGTCAAATGAGGGTAAAATGAAGATGAAATTTTGTGATTATGAAGGAGGAAAGAGTGGAAGAGGATAAGGGGACAAAACCTAGACTAGCTTGTGATGGGATGTGAGTTTAAGTGATGTGATCTTGTCTAGCCACTTGCTTGGGTGGTTGTTTAGAGATAGAGTTAGTTAACTAACTAACTACTAGTTATTTAGTTAGTTAGGAGTTCTAGTTAAGGAGAGGGAAGGTCTTAATCTCGAAAATTAGAAGAGGGATTAATAAGCATTCTTAGTAAAATGTCTTAAGTGATTAAGCACTTATTAGTTAAGTTGGCACTTATCTCCACCAATTCTCTTATCTTAATTGATTTAGACATCATAAAACTTACATGAAATCATTTTAATTCATGACTTATAACTAGTCATTCACTAGATAATAATACATATATACAAATACATACATGTATACTTAGTATAAAATAACAATGTAGTTTTTGTGTATTTGAACTTTAATGTTTATGTTTTATTCTTTTTATTCAAAAACACTTAAATACATTTTAATTATACCTTATAATAATTCATTTTATATTTTAATTTATTTAAATATAAAATTTATTGAGCAATGTATAATTTCGTGACATTTAACCGGTTAACCATATCGTTAAACACGTTTTGTCACTTTGGTTCGTATATTTGTCAAATTTAGATCCTTCACATCTATTAAGCAAACGTTTTACATACAACCTAACTTACTTATCAACTAGAGACATGTTGATACAAAAATTAAGTTTGTTGCGTTTAAATGATGTTATATGCTAATTTCACAAACCGGTGATGGTTCGATGTCATACATCATAACGAAATTTATCAATAGTTACTTGTTTTATATTTCACAATAACTTATTTAAATAAAAGAGGTTAAATTCCTTCAACCATTCTTAATAAAATTCTCATATTGCTTAATAATCAAAAGATAGCATCGTACGATCGTTCCTATTTTTACCAATTGTTACAGAATCCTTGATATAACACCCAAATGAAATATCAAGGATAGGACCTAACACAATATTCTACAATTTGGAAGAGGGATGCCGTAATCCAAATTGCAGAATATTTGAAGGTAGGTAAATGACGATTTACCAATTTCCACCATGAAAAACGAAAATTGAAAATTAAGTTTTAAATGAATTGAAACTCCTAGATCTTTTAAGATTCATTGAACTTTTCAATGGCATGTTTAAATCTCGAGTGTGCCCTTCGTTTGTGATTGGGATGTCGAGGATCACAAACAAGTTGTGGATAACCATGCAAATATACATGGTGCCCCCAATGTTACAGTCACCTAATTGACGTGTCGGTTAACCACATACACTCCATCAATCTATGACAAACATCGAGTCACCCTTTGCCACCTTGGCTTAGAGCCCAATTAGTGTGTCAGTGAACCACACACGCTCCACTAACGTCTTAGCAAGGGTACAAAGTGTAATTTCATGGACACATTTTTCCTAAAATAACTAACATTTGGGAATTTATAAGTGTTTAGTTACTTTGTATTCATTATACTTATAATGGAAGGTTGTGTCATATCCTACCCATTCGACTAACGACCCTCCACTATTAAAGAATACGGTGGGTAAGAGAGAATACCCAATGGCGGTCATTTTACAGACCGCTTCCTTAAACACCCCTTATAAACTAGCTTCAAGAATGAGGCTTACTAACGGTAAGACTGATATTTACTTATACATATATAATATTAGACTTTTAATGTTATATATAATATAAGGGTGTATTTTACACTTTTAAAATACTATGTGGTCTAATTTAATAAATTATACCTTTTAATTTAATTAAATATAAACCATGTCATTACAGATTTATTAATTTTCTTTTAATTATACATTTAATTAACTTAATAAAACCATAAGGGTGTAATTTAAAATTTTCAAAAAACTAGGGTTTTAGAATTTAACATTTAAAAATTAGAACTTTCATCAAAAATTAAATTCCAAAACTTGTGGACAACTTTTGAAACTTTTTCAAAACATTAGGGTTTAGAATTTAAACATTTCATAATTAAACTTTTTAATCAAAAATTTAAATTCCAAAACTTCAGGGCAAGTTTTGAAACTTTTCAAAACTATCTAGATCAAATTACAAATAATTTAATTAATCAAATAATTTGTAATTATCAAAATTTGACCTAATTCAATTTTATGGCAAGATAATCTAATCAAATAATTCAAATAAATCAAGTTTATCATATAAGGCAATGATTATCTAATTAATTGACAATTATCTTTTATTTTGGCAATGATAATCACTCCAAATTAATAAAAATCGGATTTTATCAATAAAAAACGTTTATGGTGATTATCCCAAGCCAAAACAGCTCAAAATCCCGAAAAATCTGGCATCTAAGACTCCGACTCGTCGAGCCAACATTGGACTCGTCGAGTTGCCAGTGAACTTGGCGAGTTCAACGATGGACTCGGCGAGTCCAAGCTCCAGATCCAAGATTTTTTGATTTCCAACTTTGAATAATCATGTAAAGCATCAAATACATCAAACAAACAGTCTAGTCTCTAATACCACTGATGGGTTTAGAGCACTACATCAATCATATGGTGTACATGCTAACCCTAAAGCTTTGGATCTAGTTTGTTTAATATACATGCAACATCCGAAGCTCATAAACCCTAATTCTAGCATACAATAATCGAAATTCACAAGAGAATAGAGTTTAGATCTTACCTTGATTGTTATGTTGTAATAACAATATGAATCCTGATGGGTTTTGGTCATAAGAACATCCTATGTGCTCATACAAACCATAATGCTTGGATCTAGGTTTCTCTATTGTACATGCAAGTTATCCAAGACTATAAACCCTAATTCTAGCATACAAGTAATCATATTAACATAAGAATGGGTTTAAGATATTACCTTGATTGTTATGTAGCAATAACAATATCAATTCCTCCTTGTATTGACTTTAGAAAGCTTAGAGTCACAAATGTCACTCCTCTAATGGTTCACAAACACCATAAGCAAGAGGATGAAGAGGAGAGGGGATGGAGGCTGCCCAAAAACGTGTGAAACCCTAGAAGGATACTTAGCCACGTTTTTAGGTCATAAGGGATCTATATATATATATATATATATATATATATAGGAGGCTATTAGGGTTATCTAACAAGGAAACCCTAAATTGGATGCTTAAGCCCTAAGCAACCCATGGATCCCTTTCCTTAAGGCCTTGGACGATTTCCTTATGGGCTTCACCATAGAATTTGTCCACTCCTTAATACAAGACAATCCATGGCCCAAATTGCAATTATCTTATAATTACAATTCCAGTCCCTTAAGTTTAATTAATCTCTTTTAGTCACAAAACTAATTACCAATTAATTATTGACTAATATTAATTAAACAATATGATTTATCCTTTAATATATTATTCTCATAATATATTAATAAATCATATTTAATCCTTTCTCTCCATAATTCATCCTATCAAGTTGCTTTGGTGAAGGCAACCCAAAAGGACCATGCACTATCGGGTCAAGTACATACCAAAATAGTTATGGACTTAGACACTAATCCAACAGTCTCCCACTTGGATAAGTCTAATAACTATTATGAGTATGACTTCAGATCCTGATCTGCAATCGTAGCTTTCCAAAGCTGTTGTCAACTCTGATCCTATCATCTACGCGTGTCCTTTAGATAAGGGATCATATATTCCTCCATTCTAGATATCATATGAGATATGATTTCAAATCATTCTCTTTGTACTATATCTCGATTCCCGATTTATGACGACTGACTAATTGAACAAATCAAATTAGCCCTAGCCCGGCCGAGCATTTACGTTTGTCATCACTAAATCATCGAGGGGCCCAAAGATATCGCTTTTATCCTACTTTGGATAAAAGGAACGGATAAACTTTGATTCAATGCTCGCTTGCACTTACTCACCGAATTACACACAACAATATGTTTTATAACACCAAGTTACTAGTGCATTTACATATTATCAATGTGCAACCGATTTGAAAGATACAACTCACACATCTCGGTTTCAAGAATATAAGATGTTATCGTCTCACAATCACTCGTGATACAATTCATGGAGTGATCCAAGTGAGTGTGGGTTTAACCCAATGCTCAAATTCATATTCATAAGCACTCATGAACGTTGCAGCAAACATTTGTTTATGTCTAATGCTCTTTAGACAATCCACACACCAATTCACGACAGTCTTCATTCATACCTACTTCCAACATATGAACGACTGTGGCCCGTTCAAATAATTTGACTGTTCTTAACCAATTAAATTATTCAGGAAGTCAAAACATGCAAATGTGAAACACAAGAATAATACTAATCCCATATGGCCTCAAACCTTTGAGTATAAATAAAACACCTTTTATTTATCACCATATCGATTACTCATTATTTGTCGTTTCGGGTAATCAACTTCTTACTTGAATTATTACACTTGTCCCATGCTCCTAGCATGCACACAATGTTTACCTATGGTTCTTACTTTGTGAAATAGATCAAATTGAACACATTTCCAATCATTCTCATTTCACAACTCCAAATCCTTTTCATAAGTGAAAGAATATCAAATTCTTGCTACTTATAGAATATGCCAGATTCTAACATTTTTATGCAATGATACTTTCGTAATGTCACTGCACCAAAGTCACAAAGACTATTTCCAATGATATTACAAAGTCCTCTATCGGAGATTGTTACAAGACAATTCCTTAGATATGATGTCTCTCACTCAAAGTACATTCCTTTGAACATCCTTTTGCATAAAAGTTTCTAATCTAGACATAGATTTTCCATATTCAATTCCCAATATGGACACGCTTCCATATCTTCCATATGACAACTCATTCTTAATAGAATCTTATCTATTCGTAATGATGTCGATATGTTCCATCCAATACTATACTTCCTACTACTCACAAGCGACCAATCCTCGGCGAACTTTGGATTGTCCTTTGATAGTTGTTTAATTATCTTAGTCAAAACCGATTCTTGTCCTTTTCCCTCTAAATGCACTAGACATTTGGAAAATTTTAGAATGGTCAAATATTATAGCATTTGCAATCGATCCTATACCCAAAGCGTATGGGACACGATGCATAATGTCTTACATAAAGATTTGATACTTTATCAATCTTCTGCCATAATGTTTTATTTGCTATGTTCTCAAAATTCGAATTGTGAAGAGGAATGTCGTAATCATAATCGAAATTTCAAGAACACACTATGTACTTTTGACTAAATTTATTAACATTTCTCAACCTAAGCCTTTAGATTTGAAATGAAGCATAATATTCTCTCCCTTAGTTATAGCAAAACAACTTTACAACCCTTACTACTTTGCAAGGTATAACTCTTGTTTTCTATAATTAATATTGCCAACTTGCAATACGTGCCTTAATAATCATACAATCATAACATTTATGCTCCCACTATCACGATGATTATTATAAACATAACACTTATGCTCCCACTAGCTTTGACATGTATTCATAAACATCTTAACTTTCAGAAAAACAATACTTATTGAATTTCTTAAGTTCATGTTTCTAATACTTAGTGCTTTGATAATCTTTTATCAAGGCTTCTTATACACTTTTGCCTTAGATAGTTCATATGTGTGTCTAAACAATTAAGACTAATTGCCAAACCTCACAATTCAAATTATGGAAAGGGATACCGTAACCATAATCGAATTCGAGAAGGCAATTTTACAATCACTATCTTCTTAAAATCTTTCTTAGTGAAAGCATTTCCTCACAATCATTTTCATGAAGGAGGAAATCTTATGACACTTAGATTTAAACGGTGTATGTATTCCTATCCATGTGAATTTGTTAAAACCAAAGTTTACGACAAATTCAAACTCATATGGACCGAACTTTCTTAATCTTGATTTCTTGCCTTATGGTAGCACAGCTACCCACCATGTCTTCCAAGTAGTTAAGTAGCTCACCCTCTCCTATCAATGTACCTTTCATTGATTAAGGTGCCATGCCTTTTATGCGTTCAAAATGAGAACTCATAGAACTCACATGCATAATTCACTCAATTGGAATAGCACAGAACCAAAATAATGTCAACACGATAGGTTGTAAACCTTAACTCGTGTGCTAGTGATGATCGATAAGGTTTATTTGATTTGTTCTTGAAACCTTTCAAGACCATTAAGACTCCCATTGACTCCTTGACATATAAGATTCTCTGGTCAATTACCATTTCTTGACAAACAAATATTCAAGAGTTAGTGTAGCTTTTATCAAAACACTTTATAAATTGGTCCTAGTTGGTCTTTGTCTTATCCAAGACATCACAACATTTGATGAATGTTATAAACCTTCTTAATACTTATCACTCAATGTCACAATCTTAACTCTAAGACTTGTTTTGGAACGAAATATGATTGACTTCTTGATTTAACCATTTCTTTAATTCTTGATTCCTCTACTTAGAGGATCAATTAAGATATAGCTCTTAATAATTAAGACTTGTCATAAAGCATAAAACGTACTCTCCCTTCTTCTTAGAATGGAGAAACTTTTATCTTTCTGCCTACTTGATTCCTCTTATTCATTCTGCTATTGATTTAAACATTTTCAATCAATTCAGAATTACACTTAATCTTATAAGTATAATCATATTTACTAAACCTTTAGTAAATCATGACGAATATCTTTGTTACTCTTATGGTGGACTTTGATCAACACGCAACTTTGTGTACTCGATCTCCTAGTCCTTCACTTGACACTTTGTCAAGGAATTAGTCTAATTTCCAAATATGAAATTTCTCATTCATCGTGCAACCAAGTTGCATGATTCCAAGTTTCTGTCCAATTGAAACTTGGGCGATGAGAAACTTTCCTTATTCGGTAAATTCTTTGACATTTTCACAAATAACATAACAAGAACCAAATCCATTATTGCTAATAATAGAAACATTCAAACATCAATTTTTCATATACGCCATTACAAGGATAAATAAATAATATAAAATCAAATTTTATTTTATTGCGGAAAAATTTGTCCTTACAATGCAATTCATTGAAAAACTATGCTAATACATCTTTCTTAGCAATCTAATTCTAACTCTAAGTAGTAACTCAAGAATCTAATCTTCGAGAAATGCGATCGAAATCCGTTCCTTCACGGTTAGATTCTGCTCACTTCTTCCCTTAAGTTTCCTTTCTTTTCTTTGATTCTACAAAACATCAATTGTAATCTTATCACATCATGTATTAAGAATCTATAATAGAAGCTTAAAAGAGTTAGTTAATGGATTTTACCTATATTAGAGTCATACGTTTCGGCTCTCCCATCTCTTAGATCTCTTAGGTAAATGGGGCAGCTTCGTCTCCAATGCCCCTTCTCTTGGCAATAAAAGCTAATTGACTCTTTTGGAATATGACATGGAACTACTTCAGACATTGCCTTTCTCTTATGATCAAACTTTTCGATCATAGCATGTCTTTTGTTGCCATTGTCTATATCTATAGAGGTCCTGAAGGCAGATTCACCAATCAACTTTGCTTTTCTATTGCGCCAAACCATTGCTGATTCAGCAGCAATAAGCATATAAGTGAGATCTATAAGGGTCACGTCATGGTTCATCATATAGTACTCTCTTACGAACTCACTATACGAGTTAGGAAGTGACTGAAGAACCCAATCAACAGCCATCTCCTCACAGACAACGGATCCCAACATTCTTAACCTATCAATGTGTGACTTCATCCCTAGGATGTGTGCACACACCGGCTTTCCTTCTTTATGTTTACTTGCCAAAAGGGCTTGAGTGAGCTTGAACTTTTCAAGCCTTCGAACTTGTGGGTTAGGGAGAATAATTGGAGGAGGAGGAGGAAGTGAAGCATGATCTCTCGTTCCTCGATTGAATCGTGGAATATCATCTTCATGTGGAAAGCTTGTTCCACGGGATTTGGGAAGACCATAGTTGTCGAACTTTGACATCTACAAGACGGGAGAAAAACGAATTCAAGTTAGTTGATAGATTGAGTCCTTAGTAAATCACCCAAATGAAATACTAAGGCTAGGACCCAACACAATATTCCATAACTCGGGAGAGGGATGTCGTAACCCTAATTGCAGAACATTTGAAGGTAAGTGAATGACGATTCACTAATTTCCACCACGAAAAACAAAAAAGAAATTTAAGTTTTAAATCTATGAAAACTCCTAGATCCTTTGAGATTCATTGAACATTTCAATGGCATGTTTAAATCTCGATATGCCCTTCTAGTTTGTGACTGGGATGCCGAGGATCACAAAGTAGGTGTGAATAACCATGCAAATTTACATGGTGCCCTCACATGTTACAGTCACCTATTCGATGTACCGGTAAACCACACACACTCCACCGAACTATGACAAACATTGAGTCACCCTTTGCTACCTTTGCTTAGAACCATTTAGTGTGCCGGTTAACCACACACGCTCCACTAACATCTTCGCAAGGGCACAAAGTGTAATTTCATGGAATTGCATCAATTCACTTTTGCCTAAGTAACTAAGATTGGGAATTTGTAAAACATTTAGTTACTTTTGTACTTTATTATACTTATAATGAAAGGTTTTGTCCTATCCTACCCGTTCGGCTAACGAACCTCCACTAGTCAAGAGTGCGGTGGGTAAGAGTGGATACCCATTCAATCGTCATTTTATAGGCAATTTCCTTAAACACCCCTTATAGACTAGCTTCGTGAATGAGGCCTACTAACGGTAAGACTGACTTTTACTCATACATATATATATAATGTTAGACTTTTAATGTTATATATAGTATAGGGTGTATTTTACACTTTTAAAATACTAAGTTGTCTAATTTAACAATTATACTTTTAATTCAATTAAATTGTAAACCTAAACTTTTATGGATTTATTAAACCTCTTTTAATTATACGCCTTAATTAATTAATAAAACCATAAGGGTGTGTTTTGAACTTTTTCAAAATATTACTAGGGTTTTAGTATTTAACATTCCTAATTAAACCTTTTAATCAACTTTTAAATTCCAAAACTTGAGGGCAAGTTTTGAAACATTTCAAAAAACTTAGGGTTTAGAATTTAAATATACATCAAAATTAAGCTTTTTAATCAAAATTTAAATTCCAAAACTTGAGGGCAAGTTTTGAAACCTTTTTCAAAACATTAGGGTTTTAACTATTTAAATTTCAAAACAACAAAACTTTTGGGTTCAAATTTAAACTATAAAACCTAAAAGGGGAAAATATGAAAACTTTTCAAAGTACACGTATCAAATAACAAATAATCTAAATCACATAATTATCCATATTTGATTTATTTAATGATTTCTTGCAAAACAATTTACCAATTTAATCAAAATAATTAATCAATTATCACATAAGGAAACAAATATTTTATTAATTGATAAATATCTTCAATTAGATCAAGAATATAGTCAAATATATCATAAAATCGGATTTATATTGATCTAATATGATAAGGCAACTATCCATAAGCAAAAACAGCAAGAAATCCCGGTTTTCCCTCCATCTGACTAGCCGACTCGTCGAGTCAGGTATGGACTCGTCGAGTTAGCATGAACTCGGCGAGTTCATCGAAAAAACTCGGCGAGTTCAGCCCCCAGAAACACAAAAATCAAATTTTTTCAACATATAAAGCATCAATACAATAGAAACCAATCTTGGCTCTGATACCACTGATGGGTTTTGGTCATAAGAACATCCTATGTGCTCATACAAACCCTAATGCTTGGATCTAGGTTTCTCTATTGTACATGCAAGTTATCCAAGACTATAAACACTAATTCTAGCATGCAAGTAATCATATTAACATAAGAATGGGTTTAAGATGTTACCTTGATTGTTATGTAGCAATACCAATCCCAATTCCTCATTGTATTGACTTTAGAAAGCTTAGAGTCACAAATGTCACTCCTCTAATGGTTCACAAACACCATAAGCAATAGGATGAAGAGGAGAGAGGATGGAGGCTGCCCAAAAATGTGTGAAACCCTAGAAGGATACTTAGCCACGTTTTTAGGTCATAAGGGATCTATATATATATATATATATATATATATATATATATATATATATATATATATATATATATATATATATATATATATATATATATATATATATATAGGAGGCTATTAGGGTTATCTAACAAGGAAACCCTAAATTGGATGCTTAAGCCCTAAGCAACCCATGGATCCCTTTCCTTAAGGCCTTGGACGATTTCCTTATGGGCTTCCCCATAGAATTCGTCCACTCCTTAATACAAGACAATCCATGGCCCAAATTGCAATTATCTTATAATTACAATTTCAGTCCCTTAAGTTTAATTAATCTCTTTTAGTCACAAAACTAATTACCAATTAATTATTGACTAATATTAATTAAACAATATGATTTCTCCTTTAATATATTATTCTCATAATATATTAATAAATCATATTTAATCCTTTCTCTCCATAATTCATCCTATCAAGTTGCTTTGGTGAAGGCAACCCAAAAGGACCATGCACTATCGGGTCAAGTACATACCAAAATAGTTATGGACTTAGACACTAATCCAATAGTTTGTAATTGACTTCTGAAATCCTAGTGCCTCAAATGTTGCACCTCTAATGGAGTCATAAACACCATGAGCAACAAGATAACTTAGGACAAGGAAAAGGAGCACAAAAAACGTCTAAGAACCCTTAGAGATTACTTCACCACGTTTTTGGGGCCTCAGGGGTTCCTTATAGAGGTATGCTATTAGGGTTTTCAACCAGGAAACCCTAAACTGACTGCTTAGGCCCTAAGAAGCCCATGGACTCCTTCCTTAGAAGCCTTGGACGAATTCTAATGGGCATATATTTCCTCCACTCCAACTTCTATGGAGTCCATTAGCCCATTTATGCAACTATCTTATAATCACACAATCACTCCCCTTTATTTAATTAATCTCTTTTAGCCACAAAATTAATTCTTATTAGTTATTGACTAATATTAATTAAATAATATGATTTCTCTTTTAATATATTATTCATATAATATATTAATAAATCATAATTAATTCTTTTTCTCCTTAGTTCATACTATTAGTTGCTATGTTGAAGGCAACTCAAAAGGACCATGCTCACAATCGGGTCAAAACATACCAAAATAGTTATTGGCTTAGACACCTAATCCAACAGCTATGTGTTGCTCAAGTCTCATCCTTCGACCAACTCAGTGATCTGCTCACTAAACCGTTACACACGTCTTAATTCCATTGGTTACTTAACAAGATTGGCCTATCTTGAGGGAGCATATATATATATATATATATATATATATATATTGAATATTTGATTCTCTAATATATCCTCTGTATTGACCTATTCTTGATATTATATAGATAGAATAATCAGTTAGTGAATCACGACATCATTTGAAATATTGTTATCTCTTTGTATTATATATACCAGTTTGTATAATAAATAGAAACACCTTTTCTCAAACATTTGTTCTTTAGTCTTAACACAATCTTATTCCTATAGTTCTAGATGACCCAAAGCAAAAGCCAATAGAATGATCATAACTCCTAAATGCACACTGTGAGGATTAATGGAAAATGATTACATTTGAAACACGCCAAGATTAACATATAGACAAATGAATAGCTGATCAAGAGGACTTGTATGATTAGAATGTGTTGAGCGATTAGGGTTCTTGGTAGTATTAATGTGGGGAAATAATAGATTAGATGGAAATGATTTCCATTTCTATCAAGTGAAGATAAAATGGTAAAATAATTGCAAAATGATAAGTTAATGTACCGGAACACCAAAACAACTAATTAATTAACCAAGCATATGTTGTGCCGATGTCCATGTAAGTTGTGCCGATGTCCATGTAGGGAAAATGACTCAGGAGGGTAACCAACTGTTAATTTTGTTCACATTTGGTCCTTTTTTTTGTACGCAATATACCATCGAACTTGTTTGTGTTCACTATAAACCTTTTGACCGAATATAACATGTGATAGTTCACTACTAGAAAATCGCAAATACGATACACAAGATAGAGTAGGGTTGTGTATTTTAACCGTACTCTAATACAATTTTATATTTTTGTTTTTTTTCCGCCTATTTTTTTAAATGATCGTCAAATATGTTCTATTTTTTACCTCCAGAGCACTCATATTTTCATTTGCACGACTTCACCACTTCTCTTAGCGTTCACTCATCATCTCGTCACCATGACCATGAGACTATCATCATCTTCGAGCCAATGACTCCTCCTATTCCCTTGCTAGTTTTTTCAAGAAGGTATGAATGTTCCTAGATATTTCATCTCCTTTTTAATATGTACCTCTATCGATACTTTTCTAGTGTTTCAATTGGCCTTCTTCTTGTAATTTTAGTCCGTTTTGAAATCTTTATTGTGAATCATTATCTGATATGGCTATATCCTTTCATTATCTCCTATTTTGTATAATTTTCTTGTGTTTTGTAATTGCACATAATGTGTTCGATGTAATGTCCGATTCAGATTATTCATATTTTTTTACCTAGATTCAGAATCTAATACTTACCTTTTCAATAATGATCAACTGAATGGATATAGGAAGTCTTTAAATTTCAAATTAGGCGATGGAGTATATAAATTATAAAAGAACGATATCTTTTGAGGAGGTAATTTTTCTGATGATTGCTCATGTTCTTATTATTTTCCTCTTGTTTTCTTATTCAATTAGGCTGAGGTGACAATTTCAAGTGCAATCAGCAGAGATTGATTCTAGAATGCCGAAATATTGGTTAATTGACAATGACTCACCTATGTTGAAGCTACCTGGTATGAAACATTGTGTTTTGATGATTTTTCAAGGTAATTTTGCAAATATACGATTGTTTAGTAGTTTACTATTCCCAAATCCTTGCATTGTTGTGCAACTTTACATTTAAAGGTGATTCTGTTTTAGCATCCATGTATCTCGAAAATGAATGCTTTATGTTGTTTATCATACTAAAAAAGTAGTATGATACTTACACATCCATAATCTTTTCATTTTGTATATGAATTTAGCCTTTAGCATATATCATTTTGAGATCACTGCTAGCATGCTTATATTTGGTGTTATATCATGTATGACATCTTCAGGGGAAGTTCGTCAACATTAGTTTTGCCTATATATGCAACTATTATGAATATAAAGTATTGTTTTGAGATGTATGTGTTCAATATTCACATTTTATTTATATCCACATGATTATTTTATTATTATTATTATTTTTTAATATTGTGGACTCACATGCTTAACGGAATCAAAGTCATAGTTAACCATATAGGCCATTCCCCAACATCAGCAACAAGTTAGTGTCATTATTCCACCATGTATGACATCTTTTGTTATTGTTGCTTGTTTGTTCCTTACCTAAAACCTTGCACAACAGGCTACTGTTACCAGTTATACCCTCCATGTAAATTTGATCTTTGAGCATGACTATTCATATGATTTTTTCCCACTTCTTTGTATATATGTATAAACTTAGTATCTTACTAAATGTGTTTGGTTTAATGTTATTCTAATAGCCTTTCCTGAAAATTCCTATTACTTTTTAGAAGGTTGGAGGTAACCATGCTTAGAGTGTTGGGTTTTCTACTGATGGATTTACCACCACAACCACTATGAGGAAATTGCATCTCATATGGGTTTTCTGCAAATGCATATTGAAGTATACATATACCCTGCTTAGTAAATCTATCACCAAACTCTTTTATCATAACTTTCACCTTATTACTATTATTGTTTTTCTTTTTTAGTTTTATTTATGTTGTATGGCATGATATTTAACAGGAGTAATGTGATTGGCATGATATGAACAAACATGCTAGCAATGTTACCTACATTGATTAGATGGGCTCTTGAGGTTAGTAATTTTGTATCAACTTGAAACAACATTTGCAATTTGTTCATATTTTGGTGAATCTTGATGCGTTCTTTTTCTTTTTCTTTTTCTTTTTCTTTCAAAAGAGCATTCCACCGGAAATCATTGACACCCATGAACTGGAATGACATAGCTGATTCACTTTATATTTTTATTTCCTCATTAATGCAATGGATGTGTCATTAACAATGTAATTTTGTTGGTTTGTTTAATGTTGATGGAGTGCGGTTAATATTGTGGAAAAGAGGATTGGAATATAGTACGGTTAATAATGTGTATTATATGTGGAATAAAATGTGTATTATATGTGGAAGTATTGTAGAGATAGAGTACGGTGTTTAACCGTACTCTATTATGGCCCTAATCTAATACACCCCCCATATAATACGGGATGCTATCCCGTACTCTATTTTGGTAAACAACCGTATTCTATTTATGTTTTTCTAGTAGTGGTTGGTCAAAAAGGTAATGGTAAACACAAACAACAAGTTCGATTGTATATTTCGTACAAAAAAATGAAAAACACCAAATGTGAACAAAATCAATAATTGGTTACCCTCCTGAGTCATTTTCCCTATTTCCCCAAAAGCAAGGTTTCATTTAACATTACCAAAGAAAACATTTATGTATAGTGAATCAGACCCTGATTTTTACATTTTACTTATTGTCCTCTTCTCCTTGTATCAACGTTATCGTTAGAAAGCATCCACTGATACTCATTAGATATCTCAATTAAATCCATCTCTTGGCCTACGAGGATATTCAAAAAAGATAAAAGATAGTTTTCCTCATTAATAAAGGTTTTTATTTACCATCCTCATCATCTAAAGAAGCTTTATAAATGTCCTTCCCGAAATCATTAAAAAAAGTTTAACAAGAGTTATCATAAGTCTGATTAATATGATCAATATCAACTTTAGCATTTCATGTTGATGTTATACATGTTCATCGAATTGACATCCATACAAAAAGAACTAACCATCAAAACTTACTTAATGTTTTTATTACACTTGTTTGTACTTCGATTTGCACTTGTTGAATGATTTTGCTAATAATATTTGAAGAACCCTTTTATTCCCCCAAACAAGTAGTTGGCATTGACATATACTATCTCATTGATTTCTAATTTATATTTTTCAACTCATTTAATTGTAATAAAAGAGAAAATGACTCAGAATGGTAACCAGCTATTGACTTTGTTCACATTTAGTTAGTTTTTTTTGTATGCAATATATCATGAACTTGTTGTTTGTGCTCAACATAACCTTTTTGACCGGCTATAACTTGTAATAATTGATCCAAAGGGTTATGGTGAACGCAAACAATAAATTAGATGGTATATTGCATATAAAAAATGGACGAAATGTAAACAAAATCATCAGTTGGTTACCCTCCATAGTCATTTTCCTTAAGTTGTAACACTACATAGGTTAATAGCATCCACAATGTATAGTATAATGTAATGGAATGAATAACCGATTGAATGAAAGAGAACGTGTAGTTGTCATTAAACCCAACTACAACTATAGTTGGGTGTCATATTATATTATATTATATTACATTACGTAAAAAAAATAAGTTTTTTTAAATATAATTATTGATCAATAAATAAATTTATGCTTTTTAAATATGTTCCAATCATAACTAGAATCAGACTTAATCGTCAACCCCAATTTTGTAGACTAGTTAATGTCGATTTGAAACTAATGCATGAATTTGTTATATGATATGTGCATGCAGGAGTTTATAATTATGCGCAGGTACATTACAGCCTGTCCATCGAGTTGCTCTTTGATCTCTTTTGTTCGGTTGTTGTATCCCTATTTTATTCTGTACTTTTCCCAGCTTAATTATTGCTGGATTTTTATTTAGTTATTTATTTATTTCTTTTCAAAGAAATTATAAAAGGTTATTTTAATTAGTTTAGATCTTCGGCTAACCTTGACTGAAGAAAACACAGAGTACAGAATGTATATATGTACTTATAGATTCAACCTCTATGGCTGTGTATGTACGTACTAACGTACATGCCATATTGCTTAACCTAACGGCTGATCTAGCTACAATATATAATTATATATGACCCAATTAACTGGTTACCTGTTACTATATATGACGACCCCTTAATCTCGACTTTGGGTATTTTCTATTAATCATATATACTTGCGACACATAGCTACTCTAATTTATCACTGTTGACTAAGTTAATAAGTTGATCAGCTCATGATTTTAGTTTTTTAGGTGCCAATATATATATTTGGGCCACCATTTGCTGTACGTTACTTTGAAGTTTTAAGAACGTGATATTTACATATATGATGAGTGCCTATCATGCACGCTAATGTGGGACTATGGGCATCGCAGGTATTAATTCTTATTGGACATTCAGTCATCTGTCTAAACCAATAGTTTTATAAGTTAGTCCTAGTCATATTTCAGTATGTAAGAATATTCTTTTCAACTGGTTTGATCAAGAAAACGAAATGATTAAATGAATTGGCACTGATTTATGTTGATAACTAATTAGATTACTATATATTAAAAAGTCAGGATTAATCTATCATTAGAATTAATGCATACAAGTTTTGATTTTTTATTTTTTATTTATTTTTTTTTTTGTAAAAATAGGGTTGTTTTAAAATGCTTGGTAAAAATGGGGTTCTTTCTTACGTTGGTCCCACCAAACATATATAACTGATTTAATAAGTTTCAGCCCTTTAACTTTCACTTTTTTAACATTTAATTTAGATTTTTTTTTTCTTTTAAAATTAATTTTGCACCTTAATAATAATAGAATATAATATCATAATTTTTTATAATGTTAAATACAATTAATTATTATTTAAGTTTAAAGTTTAGTATTTGTATTTTACTCAAACTACTTTTTACGCCAAATTTGATTTTAATTTAATTTCAAACTTTACACCAAATTTTATTTAATAAGATGTATGTGCTCTTCTCAAAATAAATTATAAGATGCATTAATTTTTTCAATAAGTTATATTATTAAATAAAATGTTGAGTTCATTATACATGCCTGCTATGAAGTAAAATTGCTTTAGTTGTGATCAAATACCAAGACTTACCATTTTAATTAACTTTGGATATAAATATTCATACATCATTTTTGTATTTTACAAGTAATAAAACCTTCATGGATATTTTGCAACGAGAATGACTAAAAAAGGTGAGATGGCAAATGCACTATTCGCCAAAAATAAAATAAGCTTCATCTATGGCACAATATCCACCCAATCTAACCAAAATTTATAATGGTATATAATAGAATGAAACATAGGAGCGGGTTCTTCCTAAGGATCTGTCATGACATCATTAAATTCTTCATCAAGACTAATCGGGCATCACCAAGTTCACCTTCTCACTTTTCTAGTCGCCATAATTCATTTTGCGTAGTAGGTTTTATCCAATGAATTTGTAAACTAGATCGACAGAAGTAACAATGTACGTGTGAATATTTATATCAAAAAAAGATGATAAGCTTTTATATCAGAGAGCTTAAGTCCCTTATATTAAAAATAGTTTAGGTGTAGTATATTTGTCATTAAAAAGCAATCTACTTAACAATATATCTAATTGAAAATAATTAATGGATTTTATAATATATTTGGAACGACCCAAATTCAAGCACATTTATATGTTAGTAAACAAAAAAATGGTGTAAAGTATAATATGAATTAAAATCAATTTTGGTGTAAAAACAATTTGTGCAAAATGTATAATACTAAACTTTAAAACTAAAATAATATTTTCTGTTGTATTTAACTTGATATAAAATTTTATTTATAAGATATTATATTTTATTCTTATTAAAGTGCTAAATTAAAATTAAAAGAAAAAATAAAAAATAAAAATCAAATATGAGTTAAATGATTAAAAACGATAATTGAAGGTCTATTTTGAAATTAATGAAATCAGTTATATATGTTTGGTGGGACCCAAATGTAAAAAAAAAAAAAAAAAAAAAAAAAAAAAAAAAAACACTATGTTTTCACCGAGATTTGAAGTTATGACCTCAGTAGTGACTCCTCATCATTAGGCCATATTGACCCTTTGGTTAATGCATATATACTGGTTAGTTTGCAGAAATCTTTGCGCCACATGAAATGAATTGATGATTGAAGAAGAAAAATATATATGTGGTTTCAACCAAACGTAATGCCTCTTGAATTATTGCGTGTAGTACTCCACTATCTTTCTACAATAATTGTGGTAGCTACTAGTTGATTCAGACACCAACCCGTAGATTCATGTGTTACTATGAACTTTTACCTCGTTCGTTCCTTCTTTAAAAAATAAAAAACATGTATTGGTCGCATCGTGCCCCACCATTAATGTCACAAGGGAAAACCTGCAATTTATATTCACTCATATATACTTTTGTGGTAATTATTGAGAGTCACATGATTTTGAACACGATGGATGGTTTCAAGCCTTTCGTACAGTGATTCATTTTATGTCATATGTACGATGAGACTTTATTTTTCCTAAAAGCCTTTATGTCCTACCCAAGATTTCATGATCTTTGCCAAAAAAAAGCAAATAAAGGGCTGCTTTTCTTTCTTTAATTTGTATCTCTGCTTGTTATAGGACCACAGCGACTCAGCAGTGACTATATATTTCGGTTCTTGTGTTACTCAGTAGTCAGTAAATATATATTTATATATATGCCAATCGATTCGCTCAAAAATAGAAATCTAAAAATTGAATATTTTGAAAACGTGGACAAATGATGCAATGTCGAATTGTCGATCCGTTACCAAGTTTATCGATCAAATTCTGAATAATATATTGAAATGATGCACGAGATATTTGAGGCTATATATATTTAGGGATTTTAATGTGTTAATTAATGCATGGTACTAGGTGATATATAGAGAGGTCCGGAACCTCGTTTTCTAATTAACTAGCTAGTAATTACCATTAATTATCCAGCTAGAATCCTTGAAGTTCGAAAGATCCTATTTACTCGCACAAATTGGATTCCACTTCACATGGGCTCCACTCTCCACACTCCCCCAGTTCTATATATCTTCTTCCCCAACCCAAACCCTTCATCAAACTGCTTTCTTCTCTAGATCTTAGCTTCCCAAAGAACAAGTTATAATTGGTTATATAAACCCCCTTTCTTGAAACCTCTTTATGTGTTTTCATCCTTCATTTGATTATTTCCTTTTATATATCTTTATGTTTTTTCTCTTATTTGAGCATCGAGTTTACCTCGTCCTCAGTTATGAAACACAAAATATATATATTGGTTCATAAATCTTTAGAAAATCCATTTTCAAAAACTAAGATGACAAACAAGTAGTAATTAATCATATACTTCTGTCATGTATATTGTTTGTGGGTATTCTTCCTTCTTTCTTTAATCGTTTTCATAGATTTAGGGTTTTTTAAACTAATTCAACTAGCTAACTTCACATCAACATATATTTTGAAGCCATAATGTCATTGTTTACAGGTGCGGCATCATCAAGATTCACATGGTTGCCCTATATATATGTAAATCTTTGGGAAATGAGAATCTTGATGATGCTGCATCAGAAATCAATTGACTGTATCGATCGCAATTCAATACAAGAATACAACGGCTAGATCTACGACCTACCTTACACAAACAAGGTTAGGATTCTTTCTGATCTCATTTGTTAATTACTTCGATTCGCACATGCGTGTATGTACGTAGATGTGTCAGTGTTTGACAATGGAACTCTTTTATTCTATATATTTCCCATCACGAACATTTATCCTGAAAAAAGATACGAATATTTGGATTGTGTCAATTCAAACTGAGTTGTTTATACACGTGGAGTGTCCTGGCTAAACAATTGTCAGTATTGTTATTTTTTAGGGTTTTACAAACTTGACAGTAAAGTTAGAGATCTCGATTTGAGGTTTGTACTCTTTTTTCGAAAGCGAAACCACATACGAGGAGATAAGTTTTCTATTTGGTATGTAGATTCATAAACTGCATGTTGTGATGAAGGAGTCTCAACCCCATGTATTTTTCATTGAAAAGAATCTATAACACTGTATTGAAGTTTTTTTTAGAAAGTATTTTTATGCTTTTACATATATTTGTGTTTTTTCTTTTGTATATATCTTTTATTAACTGTTTTGCTTATGGTGTACAAAGACTTGAATGGTTTTAAATCTTTGTACACCATCGAGGGGTTTAGATTTATTTGTTCTTTTCGGAATGGTAAAATTTGTTATGAATTTGAAAGCGGAAGCTCTCTAAAATGTATGTATAATAAAAGGTCCAACTTGAATGCAGCTAATTAAAATTTTCTCTTCTCTATATCGGGTTTAAGTTGGTCTTTTCTTCTGCTTCTGTACTATGTCTCGTCGGTTTGTCTTGAAAACCCGTCATGTAAATTATTTGATTTCCTTTGTGCATATATATATGTGTAATTAACTGCTTTGTATGTCCATGATATTCTTTAGGCGTCTTTTACTTTGGATTCTAAAAATATGTATTTGTGTGAGAGAGATAGATGGACAGAAATATTGAGAGGAAAACCCGAACAACTTAGAAGACTAATGAAGTGGATCTGGATGATTAGAATGTGCTGATTTGAGGTTAGATACTAATGTGGGAAATGTTTGGATCGATATACTAATGGGAATTTACAATTTATGAGGGATTCCAACGTTAGTATGGCTTGATCAATTCTTTGGATCAATAGCTTGTACTGTAGTAAATGATTTCCATTTCTATAAGGTGAAGATATATAATACATTACTACATAAAAGGGGCAATTTTCGAAGGCAAATCTGTCACTATCCGTCAGCAAAATCATTGATGGTTATTTTCTTATGACGTTACCGATGGATCATTTTTTATACATATTTCAGACGGGTAATCTTTAGAGACATTATATGGATGATTTAGAGACATACTTACATCATTAATTTGTTGGTACGTAAAATAGCAGTTTGCAAAAAAGACATTATAGATGTAAATGTTTTGTAGTCATTTTTAACTTGCAAATGTTGGTTGGTTAGCCTCTGTTCTAATTACAATATGTTAAATAAGTTGTGTAAATTGTAATAGGTTTATCTCTCAAATGATAGTAAATATTTTCTATATTCACATTTTTTTTACCTTCAAATGATGTAATAAGTTGTTGGTTAGCGTTTGTTGTAATTACAATATGTTTTTCACTTGTATATGTAAGTTTCTATAGTTTATACTTCCAAATTTTCTTTAAATCCTTATAATTTGTATTGTTATTGTAATCGAGGTTCGTTGATAGAAGAACAATTGTGAAACTTGCGGGAAAGAATTGAGCTTCCTTTTATTTTATAGAGTAAAGAACTGATCACTGTTCTTAACACCAAGCGTTGTAGGACGTACATCGTCTTTATAGATGAGATAAATCATCAACGTTATGTACATGTATATCCAACAATGTGGGACGGCATTATAAACAAATGAATTTTGTTAACCATTTTGTATGTATTTGTTATATATTTCTAATATCACTTTTTATATATTTATATACATAACCAATCACATATCTTTTAAACTAATTATTTGCCACAAATCATATTTCCAAACTTTGTATATAATCAAACGTAATTGGCCTCTTATTCAATTAAAAAGAAAAGGAAATGAATTGCTTATATTTCTCTAAATTGAAATAAATTTTTATATATACAAACCGGTTCGAACGGGTACCTATCAGACGACGATTCCAAAAAATATGAGAACCCATAAAAGACGGTTCCAAAACTTTAGGAACCGAATCTGACGTTCCAAAGCAGTTGCGATTCCAAAAATAGGTACTATGTTTAGTTGATAACCCTATTAATAACATGTTTAGATTTGATCCAAACAGCTTTAAAATCTTTTCCTTAAAAAATAACAATAATTTTTATTTTTAATGGAAAACAGTATATTTATAGAAGAAAAAATTAAAATGAATATATATATATACACGTTTTAGGTTGACGTAGTCAACTAAGTATTTAAAATTCAAAATGAATTTTTATCACAAATGAAAATGTAAATCTTCTAATAAAAAAACAAAATTTGTTTTCATAATTTTTTTAATTAGACAACATTGTATTTTTTTAAACCCACAATAATCTATTAAAATAGGTTAGTTTCCAACTATCTTCCAAAACAAATTAGATTTTATGCTTATGGTTTACTTTTTCATTACATGTGTGTCAAAGTTAGGCACTCAATCATATATGTTTTTTAATTGAAATAATTGTTGAAAAAAACTATTCATACGCAGTCCTTGGCGCGGGTAAATGGTCAGTATTTAAAATATCGAAACACTATTATTTTAAGAAAATTTTGTGGTGCAATACTCATTGATATGGCAAAACTCATTTTTGCAACTCTTCATATTTAAATAAAAAAATCTTTTCAAATAGATGAATTTTTTTTAGGAACAAAACTTACTTATATGCTACTCATGTAGCTAAATATGTATAAATAAGAGGAAAATAAAAAGATATTACCAATTAATACTCATAAATTAAAAAAAATTATGAGTTGCAATGACTAATAACTTTAACTTTGAAGTTATAAGTATACATAAAGTAGAAAACTTTTAAGTTGTAATAAGAGTTTCAAATAAATGAGGTTCGAAAAAATTTGCATCTATTATAATAGATATATAGATACTGAGCGAATCATCGCATGTTGCGCATGTAAGGACTCAAAAATCACAATAAATTTAAACTTTTTAAAACAACCCAAAATCATAAAATGTTTACAAAATCATTGTTCCCAAATTGTTCATCAATATCAGAATATCCTAAAATCATAAAGCCATAAGCAGAGGATGTGTACGGTCACGCCTACGCCTTCCTGTGATCATCAGAAGTACCTGAAACAAGAAACTAAAAACATAAGTCAAAGTTTAGTGAGTTCCCCCAAAGTACCACCACATAAACATAACAAACAACAACATGCATAAATGAGCCTTCAGCTTGATTGGACTACCTCGCAGGGCCTACAAACCGTTCGTGAGCCTTCAGCATGACTGGACCACCCCGCAAGGCCTACAGCCTATCCGGACCGCCCCGGGTATCTTGGCCTTCAGCACAAAGCAGGACCACCTCAACCCAACCAACTATAACATGTCAACATATACATAACAGATAAACATATAACCAGTCAACAGAAAACAGGCATATATATATATATATATATATATATATATATATATATATATATATATATATCACTAACAGATCTATACAACATAATATCATACTATCATATAACATGATATCCAATCCAATGGGTCGGACTTGGTGCCTTCGACCCACGAGTATAATGAGGAAGACTCACCTCTCAATCTGAACAATAGTTGATGAGGTCCTGACTCCGAATCTCAACTCTAAAAATACCCTTAAGTCAAACTTAGTCAACCTTGGTCAAAGTCAAAGTCAACACCCAACCGAGCCAACCCGACGAGTCGACCCAGCCGAGTATGTTGGGCGAATGAAATGTCTAGATCTACAAGATGGAGTGATAAAGTTGCAAGTTTTATACCTTTTGGAGGTTGCAAACAATGAGGGTATCTCAGACCCAATATGGTTCCAAGCTCCAAGCTCTTCTCACCACCTTCTTCTTCTTCCAACACACCTCCACAACACTCTTATGGGCTCAAAATGGACTTTTCTCACTTAGGGTTTCTTGAAGATGTTTTTCACAGAGGGGGGTTGAAGAAGAAGGAGATATGAGGCTTATAATGAGGTTTAAATATGACCCAAACCCTAAAAATTAGGGATTACCCTTTCATCACGAATGCCCTGCGTACGAGGTGTGCGTCCAGCGTACTCTACTTGGATGAAATTACGAAATTGCCACAATAGGCCAATCTAGCAGCCTTCCACAAATCAAGGGTCAAAATTGCAATAATATGCAAACATAGGGTTTAATTTACCTTGACCTCGGGATGTTACAATTTTCCCCCACTTGAACTAGAATTCGTCCTCAAAGTCGGCCATCGCGAACAACTCAGGATAATGCTCCCGCATCTCAGCCTCCAGCTCCCAGGTCCACTAGGAGCCTTTTTTATGCTTCCACTGAACCTTTACCAAAGGAATCTCTTTGTTGCGCAGGACCTTCATATTTCTTTCCAAAATATCCACCGGCCTCTAAATATAATTCATGCGCTCATCGACATGAATATCATCCAAATGGACCACTGACTCACTGTCCAACACACACTTCTGCAACTGAGGGACATGGAAAGTGTTGTGGATCTAACTGAGTTGACTCGACAAATCCAACCCTGGCGATCACACGGAAAGGTCCAATATATCGGGGACCCTATTTCCCCTCTTCCCGAAGCGTATCACACTATAACATCCCAAAAATCAAGGTCAAAAATTTCATTTTTATTATATTCAAACACCATTGTAACTTTATCCAAACATTGAAAAACATTTATATAAAAACTATTATCAGAGTTCATTCCCAAAGTTCACATATTGCGGAAAACGCGGGTGCATGCACTACGATTGTCTCGAGCCCCTTTCATTTGAAAACTGGAGTATCTGAAACATAAATTGAAAACCGTAAGCACAAAGCTTAGTGAGTTCTCCAAATACTACATACTATACATACAATAACACATAGTGGCCCCGCTATGTCTTCGGGCCCCGTCCAATCGTCGAGCTGAGCTCAGAAAGCATATAAACACATACACATGCAATATAAACAGCATACAAATAGTCATCGGGCTTCGCCCGGCATCGGAACTTAGTCTAAAAGCATATAAAAAACAGGTACATGCAAGAGTCACAAAGACATGTAGCATTCTATCAGCATAACATAAACATGAACCGACATTGATGCCTTCGACCTGCTAAACCTGGTGAGGAAACTCACCTCGAATGCAGAAGCTTCCTGAAAGAATTCCCTAGTTGCTGCCATGACGACACCTCCGAACTATCAAATCAAGATTAAGACCAAATAAACAATTGGGCTCCATTCCAAGACCTACTAACCATACTAGGGGTAAAATGACCATTTTACCCCTGACCCAAACAAGAACCAAAACTGAGGCCCAACCTCAATAACCAAGAAGGCCCAAAACCAAAAGATCCACAAAGGCCCACTAATGGCCCAATTTTCTAAATTGGACCCAAGCCCATATATGCCTTATCCTAAGCCTATACTTCCCTTAATTACAATTCAAAATACCTCAATTACCCCTTGGGACAAACTTGCTCAAAGTCATAAATCAAAAGTAAAAGTTAACGGTCCAAGTTGACCCAACTCGCCGAGTTTCTTCATTAGACTGCAAAGGTCGGGCAAAACCCCATCAAATCGCCGAGTTCACCCATGAACTCACTGAGTTCGCCGGAAACCTAACCTCTTAATTCATTAATCCAACCTTTTTGAAACTAAGGGCTTCTCAACCCAGATCTTAACTGAAATGGCCTCAAGAAGGGTAAAGTTTCCAACTTTACCCCTAAGAACCACCAAAATGGGTTCAAAATCCAAACCTTAAACTTAAAAGGGTAAGGACTTAATCATTAAGAACTTATTCCATAAGGACGCAACTCCAAGATACAGATTCGGCCATATAAGGCTAGATGGTTATGTAAATTTCCAACTTTACACTTATTCATGATTAAAAGAAGCTCAAAAGCTTAAAAGAGGCCAAAAGAAGGACATAATGAATGCATGAACGCTTAGGACCATAATGTTGGCACATTTATGCCAAAAGAGCTCATGAGGATCATAGATCTGAAAGGATAAACACTTGGGACTTCTACTTCCCCAACAACCACCTACCCATGACTAGAGCATACAAATAAACCCAAGAAGAGATCTAAGCCAATATTGAGCAAGGTTAGAACTTTATATCCGAAATGTATTGGAAATGGAGTAGAGAACCAAGATCTGAAAGATCCTACTTGAACCACCACCTTGCACCAAGCTTCTCTTCCTTCAATGAGCCTTGAACACCAAAAAACACCCACAATGAGCTCACAAAACTCAAGGAGGCTCTAGGGTTTCTAGATTAGGGTTAGGGGCTATGTAGGCTAGGAATGAGGCCAACACCTGAAACTTAAGGTGTTTAAATAGGGTGCAAAACCCCAAAATTAGGGTTTCCTAAACAACGCCCAACTCGTAAAGTTGGCTCCTCCAATTTGCCGAGTTGTCTCATTAATCTCGTGACCAAAACTATAGCACCTGGTTCTCGGTACGTACTTCTTGTAATTTTAAATTCTTAATTCTTGCATTTTGCCTTGGACTCGGTGACTTGAAGGACCAACTCACCAAGTAGGAGCGGGATGGGACACGGGGTCCGAGCCGTGAACTCGGCGAGTCGGTCCCCCGACTTGGCGAGTAGGCCCTATTTGGGCAAAAACCATAACCCGAGCATTGTCACCCTATTTAAGCACATTAACTCGGCCCCTTGTCCTTAACACTTCCAGAGAGCTGTAGTGAGAGTCCCTAGTCCCCCCATATTGTGCTTGTGAGTGAGTTCTTGCTTGGTGAAGGGAATTGGAGATTGGAAGAAGAAAATAAGAGTTTGAAGAGTGCAAGAGAGGGAGTAGATCCGAAATCTACTTTGGGAGAAGCTTTCATTCAGGTGGTAAAGTCTCTACCTTGATCTTTAGTTCATTAGATCCCATTTTGTCCCAATTTGGTGGTTTTCAAGCCCTAAAACACCAAACTCCATGTGTTTGTGCTTAATAATCCGAAAGGACTTCAGATCTAGACTTTATGGACGTGTTAGAAGCATAAAGTTGTTGTGGTTGAAGTGATTGAGGACCCCATGGTGTGCATGACCTCTTAAAGAGCTTAGAATTCCATTTTTGAGCTTATAGGGCCATGCATGCACGTAAAGTTTGCAACTTTACGTGTTAAGCATGCCCTAGGATCATAGATCTGTGGTTTTGAAGAGTTGCATGTCTCAGATTTGGCTCATATGGGAAATGGGCCAAGGGACTCGGCGAGTCCCAAGGTGGAACTCAGCGAGTTCTATGAATATGGCCTTAGACTCGACGAGTTGGATAAACAACTCGGCGAGTCCTATGAAGATTGTCTGGTACTCGACGAGTTGTTCTTCAAACTCGACGAGTTGCATGAACTGTTATTGTGTACGAAGGGTTTAAGTGTCAGAAGTCCAACCCTTCGTGTTTTCACGAAGGATTAGCAATATTACGTGTTCCGTTAGTCCCAGAAACCCCAGATCCTCATAAAGGATGTTCGAATAATGATCTGGAAGCGAGTGGGAAGTCTGCTCGCATGGACTCGGCGAGTTGTTCATGGACTCGGCGAGTCAGGTCAACTGGCAGTTGACTTTGACTTTGACTCTTGGTTTGGATAGGGGTAAATGGTCGTTTTACCCTGAGATCGGTTAGCAGTATTTGACTAAGTGTTTTGTGGGAATTATAGCCGGAGGATTTCCGGAGCAGGAGCAGTAGAAGACAGTCAGTTCCCACACCGATCGGCAGCTACTTTGAGGTGAGTTACCTTCCAGTAGCGGTGGGTCTACGGCTACAATGCCGGCCCACCAGTAGGAGTTGTATGATTAGATGATTGTCTTTGTGATATCATCTAGGTTGCTACTACCTGATATGTTATATGATGGCATGATATGTATATGTGATAGTAGTAGAGTTCGGTTGTCAGGACCGAATGGCAGGTCAGACACCCCAGATATGTCTGACAGTATGTGATGATATGTTTATATGCTGACATGATATGTTATATGTGATAGTGGTAATAGGAGGGGAATAGTCCCCAAGTTTCGGTCATTAGGACCGAAGGGTAGATCGTACACGCCAGATATGTCTGATAATATGTTATGTTATGATATATGTGTTAGTAGCAGTAGGGGTGAAATAGTCCCCGAGGATCGGTTGTTAGGACCGACAGGTAGTCAGCACCCCAGAATGGCTTGACATGGGTAGTCAGCACCCCAGAGCGGCTTGACACGGGTAGGTCGGCACCCCAGAATGGTCGTATCGGGTAGGTCGGGCACCCCAGAATTGCCCGACAGTGTGTTTGATATGTGATTGTATGGTATGTGGTATGTTGGGGGAACTCACTAAGCTTCGTGCTTACAGTTTTCAATTTTGGTTTCAGGTACCTCTTCTTCGAAGGGGAAGGAGTTGGCGCGGTAGCGGTACATCACACATGTCAATATCTTTTGTACTCTGACACTTTTATGATTTATAAAAATGTTTACCAGACATGCAATATGTTTTGTGAAATGATATGATCGTTGAACATTTTATTCCTACTGTTTTGCTAAGTACATGTTTTAAAAATGAAATTTTTGGCTCGTATTTTTGGGATGTTACAAAAAAAATTGTTACTCGCCGAGTTAAGGCTCCTCAACTCGTCGAGTAGACCCATTAAATCCTCACGATTCTTTATCTTCAACTCGCCGAGTTGGTTCCTCCAACTCGCTGAGTTCAACTTGAAATTGGCATAATTCCACAATTAACCTTCTAGATTTCGGGTGTTACACACACCCTTCCAGAGCGAGACCTTCAATAATACCATATCGCCGACCTGAAACTCCAACTCTAATCGGCACCTGTCGGCATAACTCTTATGCTGACTCTGAGCTATCTGCAGTCTCTGCCTGATATGTTGAATAAGCTATGTGGTCTGAAGGACCACTTCGGTCCTTCCCATAACCCCATGACCAACCTCTCCCCAACATATCAGGGTACGACATCTCCGACCATACAAGAGCTCAAAAGGTGGGGCACCAATTTTTGGAGTGGTAGGTGTTGTAAGAAAACTCTGCAAGTGGTAGGTAGGAATCCCAACTCCCAACAAAATCAATGACACAAGCCCGTAACATATCATCGAGTGTCTAGATGGTCCGCTCACTCTGACCGTCGGTCTGTGGATGGTATGCAGTGTTGAAATGCAGTCTTGTGCCCAGTTCCTTGTGGAACTTCTGCCAGAATCGGGAAGTGAACCGAATATCTCAGTCTGAAACATTGGAGACCGGAACCCAATGACGAGCAACAATCTCCCGGAGATACACATCGGCCAACTTTTTGGCCAAAAAGTGGGCAGTCTTGGTCAATTGATCCACGATGGCCCATATAGCATTAAAACCCTTAGCCTTCTTCGGCGACTTGGTGATAAAATCCATGGTGATCTGTTCCCACTTCCACATGGGAACCTCCAAAGGCTGCAGCTTCCCATGCGGCCTCTAATGTTCGACCTTGACCATCCTACAGGTTAAGCACCTCTCGACATATCAAGTTATCTCCCTCTTCATATACGGCCACCAATAGCTCGATCTCAAATCCCGATACATATTTGGCTCCTAGGTATATAGAAAAGCGAGACTTATGAGCCTCCTCCAACAGTATATGCATGATCCCATCGGAAACTGGAACCCAAACCCGACCGCACATGGTCAACAACCCTCGACTATCGGTGACAAACCTATCGATCTCACCCCTGGTCCTCTCATGTTTCCAATACTCCTTCCGAACCCCCTCTACCTGTGTCTCTCTGATCAAACCCACAAGCAGAGAATCAACGGATATCCTCATACATATCTCGCCAACTGAAGATCCTGCCGAATTGCGGATCACAGCATCTGCTACCACATTCGCTTTACCCGGATGGTGATGGATCTCTTGGTCATAATCCTTGACCACGTCCAGTCACCTGCGCTGCCTCATGTTCAGGTTTGGCTGGTCCATAAGATGTCTCAAACTCTTGTGATCTGTGTATACAGTACAACAGACCCTATAAAGATAATGTCTCCAAATCTTGAAGGCAAACACCACTGCCCCCAACTCCGGGTCAAGAGTAGAATATCGCGTCTCATGTGGCTTCAGCTACCCTGAAGCATAAGCAATCACTCGTCCCATCTGCATAAGGACCGCCTCCAAAGAAGTGACGAATGCATCACAGAATACCATGAAATCCTTGACACCCTCTGGAAGGGTCAACACCGGGCCCTCACATAATTGTTGTTACAGCGTCTCAAAAGCACCATGCTGCTTTGGGCCCCATTGGAAATCCACTCCTTTCCTCGTCAGGCGAGTGAGGGGCACCGAGATCTTGGACAAATCCTAAATAAACCTCAACAGTATCCCGCCAAACCCAAGAAACTCTTGATCTATGAGGGAGGTTTCGGAACCTCCCACTGCATCACGACCTCGATCTTGGCCGGATCGACCAAAATCTCATCCTGGTTGACAAGATGTCCCAGAAACCGGACCTCTCGTAACCAAAACTCACACTTCGATAACTTGGCATACAACCATTCCCGCCTTGGTACCCCCAAAAGCTCTCGAAGGTACTTCTCGTGCTACTTTCTAGTCTTGGAATAAACCAAGATATCATCAATGAATACAATGACAGATCAGTCGAGCATCGGCCTGCACACCCGATTCATCAAATCCATAAACACTGCAGGCACGTTGGTGATCCCAAATGGCATCACCAAGACTCGTAATGCCCATAATGAGTCTGGAATACGGTCTTCTCTGATTCATCCTCTATCACTCTCACATGATGATACGTAGACCTCAGATCGATATTGGAGAACCAAAATGCATGCTGCAACTTATCGAATAGGTCATCAATCCGCGGAAGGGGGTAACGGTTCTTCACCGTTAACTTGTTCAAGTCCCAGTAATCAATGCATATCCGGTGTGAAACATTATTCTTCTTGACAAACAGTATCAGCGCTCCACACATCGAATTGATCAGTCTAATGAACTGCCTGCCTAATAGCTCATGAAGCTAAGAGGACAACTCCTGCATCTCAGGTGATGCCAAGCAGTACGACGCTGTGGCAAACGGAGCCGCACCTGGCACTAAATCAATCCTAAACTCAACCTGCCTATCGGGTGGCACACCGGGTAACTCCTCTGGAAACACATCAACAAACTCCTTGACAATTGGCACCTTTGAAACTGAATTCTACTTCCCGATCCGAGTATCAACCACATAAGCAAGGTAGCCCGCATACCTATGCTGAATATACTGGCGGGCCTTGTGGCTAAACAAAACCATGAACCAACCCTATTACTCTCTCCATATATAACCAATTCTCCCCCACTTGGGGTTCGAAACACCACTTGTTGACCCTCGCAATCGATCATAGCACCAAACATGCTCAGCCAATCCATCCTCACTATGCATACATCCCCCATGGGGATAAGGATCATATCAATCGGATAAGGCACCCCGAAGATCTCCAATATACAACCCTGATACACTCTGGATGCAGGAACCTCATGTTCGTTGGCGATAGAAACCTGCAACGGACACTCCAACGCACTAAAGGGCATACCAAAATCCCTACTAAAAGATCGAGACATAAAGGACCGACTCGCGCCTGAGTCAAATAACAAAAGTGCAGGCAAAGAATTCACTAAGATTGTGCCTATTAGAAGCATAAACATAAGCATACCATAAAAAAAATATTCAACAAAACAATAAATAGAAACATATTGGTCACAACGTTTGGTACAGCCATCTCGGCTGTGAGCTAAAAAGCACCGCCCCAAGCCCTCGGGGGCTCCACCCTCCCCTGGCACCCATCGATGATCCTTAGAGTGGCAGGTGTTGGGGCCTGTGCTGGCTTGGCAGTGAGCAATGGACAATTGACCTTCATATGGCCAACTTGATCACAGTAGTAGTAAATCCTGGTACTCAAAACTAGGGCTAGTTAGCGGTAATCTCTCGCATAGTTCCCCTCCTTGCCACATTTATGGCATCCAAGGACCCTCATGAATCTTGCCACACTTTACACAAGTATGGGCCCTCTGACTCCCAGACCTCACATCAGCAACCTTAAATCGCTTTGCCGCAGGATGCGACTGCATAGGGGCATGCCTCTGCTCCCTCGTTTGGAGCTCCATCTCCATCTCATGCCGCCTCGCGGCCTCCTGCAAATCAAGAAGTGATCCATAGAGTTGAGTAGATACGAACTTGTGAATGTTCGTCTTGAGCATGCTCAAGTACCGAGTCATCTGAGCTTTCTCAGAAGCAGCAAACTCAGGGAAAAACATAACTCTCTCTGTAAACATCTTAGTGATGTATGTCACTGACTTGGTCCCTTGCCTCAGGTCCAAATACTAATGGGCCAGCCTCTCGCGCTCCACCAACGAAACATATCTCGAGTGGGACATCTTAGAGAACAGCTCCCATGATACTGCAGCTCGCTGCTCTAGGGTGTATGAACTAGTAACTAGCCTTTACCAATCCTTCGCTACAGACCGAAGAAGGTTTAGAGCACACTTGACCTTCTAGTCAGTTGGGCAAGAGCAAGTGAAGAAATTTCCCTCGGAATCTGACAACTACCTCATGGAAATGACCTGACCCCATATAGATAGTGCCGCCAAATCTTGAGGGCAAACACTACTGCCCCCAACTCCAGTTCATGCATCGAAAACCAAACCTCGTGAGGCTTCAACCGCCTAGAAGCATACGCAATAACTCTCCCTCATTGCATGAGTACTACCCCCAAACTGGTGATAGAAGCATCACAATAAACAAAAAAATCCTCCACGCCCTCCGGTAGGTTCAACTTTGGGGCCTCACATAATTTTCGTCTCAGCGTCTTGAACGCAGCCTGCTGCTCAGTCCCTCAACAAAATCCATGCCCTTCCTCGTCAAAACGAGTGAGAGGTACAAAAACATTGGAGAAATCCTAAATAACCCTTCGATAATACCCTACTAAACCAAGAAAACTCCTAATCTCCGAAAGAGACTTCGGGACGTCCCACTGCATAACTCCCTCAAGCTTCTCCAGGTCGACCAGAATCTCATTCTAGTTAACGAGGTATCCCAAGAACTAAACCTCATGTAACCAGAACTCACACTTCGAGAACTTGACATAAAGCCTCTCCCTCCTCAAAACTCCTAGGAGCTCTCGAAGGAGCTTTTCATGCTACTCCCTGTTCTTGGAGTATACCAAGATATCTTCGATAAAAACAATGAACGATCGGTCAAGCATCGACCAAAATACCTAATTCATTAAATCCATAAATGTCGTTGGTGCATTGGTAAGCCCAAACGGCATCACCACAAACTCATAATGACCATAACGACTTCGGAACGTTCCCTTCTCCACGTCCTCCTCCCTAAATCTCATCTAATGATACCCTAACCTTAAATCGATCTTGGAGAACCAAAATGCACCCTTCAACTGATCAAAGAGTTTGTCAATTCGTGGAAGTGGGTAACGGTTCTTCACCGTCAACTTGTTCAACTCCCGGTAATCAATACACATCTCGTGTGAACCATCATTCTTCTTAAAAAACAAAGTCGACGCTCCCCAATGTGAAGAACTCGGTCTAATAAACTGCTTGCCCAATAGCTCCTAAAGCAAAGAGGACAACTCATGCTTCTCTGGTGGTACTAATCGGTACGGTGTCTTAGCAAGTGAACTGCAACAGGGACCATATCGATCATGAACTCCACTTGCCTCACGGGGAGGCACGTTGGGTAATTCCTCCAGAAATACATTTGGATACTCTCTGACTACAGGCACATCCAAAACTGAAACCCCCTTCGCTACTCGAGTATCAACCACATATGTGAGATAACCCATACACCATGATGTAGATGCTGGTGAGCCCTAGAAGCAGAACAAAAGGTTATAGTAAATTCTCCCCCACTTGGGGTTCGAACCACCACCCGCTGCCCCTCACAATCTATCGTGACCTGCTTAACCAATCCATCCCTACTATCATGCATACATCCCCCATATGGATAGGATCAAATCGAATAGGTAAAACACCCTGAAAATCTCCAAGTTAAAATCCTAAAAAACATTGGATGAAAAAAGCTTGTGCTCGTTGGCAATGGAAACTCACAACATGCACTCCAACTCTCCAAGAGACATATGAAAACTCTTATTGAATGACTAGGACACAAAGGACCGACTCGCAACTAAGACAAAAAGCAAAAGAGCAGGTAAGGAGTTCACTAAGAAGATACCTCACATAGATATAATCATAAGCATACAATAAAATAACTTGACATAATCATAAATGAAAACATACCAGTAGCAATGTCCGACGTCGCCTTGGCCTCCTCTGTCGTGAGCTGAAAAGCATAACCCCTGGCCTTCATGGCCTCAGCTCTCCCCAGTCGTCCATCTGTAATCCTCAAAGTAGTCGGGGTTGGTGCCTACATCGGTCCGACAACAAGAAAAGGACATTGGGCCTTCATGTGGCCCACCCGATCACAATGGTAACAAATCCTGGTGCTGGGTACTGGGGCCTGCTGGCGAAAATCCCTCACAAAATGCCCCTCCTTTCCACATTTGTGGCAACTACTAGCTGATCGAAAAATACTCTCATGCGCCTTCCCGAATTTGCCACAAGTACAACCCCAATTACATCCATATCATGAAACAGCGGGATTGAACTGCTTTGCTGCAGGTTATAGTTGCACCGGAGCCTGCCTCTTCTCCCTCGTATGGATCTCAATCTCAATCTCCCGCCTCCGCGCGACATCCTGAAGCTCAGATAGGGTATTGTAACGTTGGGTAGACACAAGCTATCGAATCTCAGTCTTGAGCAAGCTCAAGTACCACGCTATACGGGCCTGCTCCGAGGCAGAATACTCAGTACACAAAAGATCTCTCTCGGTAAACATCATGTTGAACTCAATCACCGACTCTGACGTATACCTCAATGCCAGATACTCCTGAGCCAACTTCTCTCTCTCTCTATCTCTCTTTCTTTCTCTCTCTCTCTCTATCTCTTTTTCTTTCTCTCTCTCTCTCTCTCTCTCTTTATCTCTCTACCAAGGGAACATACTTTGTGCAAAACATCTACAGAAACTACCCCCAAGTAACAACAACCCTCTTCTTTGGAGTATAAGAACCAGTCACCAGGTTGCACCAGTCTTCGTGCCTAGAAAAAGAAGGTTCAAAGCGCACTTGACCTTCCATCATCATTTACTCTAAATGATACAACACCGGCTATTCTCGCTACGATTAGAGACTAATGGGGATATTTTGAAGAAAATGGTTTGTTTGGTTAAATTTAAACTTTGTTAAGATACTATATTGATACAACATTTTTTTGAAAACATAAATTTTCATTTGGTATTTTGGGACCATAAGTTCTACAAATTTGAACTCTGAACTCTTTTACATTAAAATCAAATGATTTTATAACATTTAAACGAGGGTTAACTCGGAGGACCAATGCCACAATGAAACTAGCTGAAAAGAATCGTATCAATAATTTTTCACAAGTTTGGACCTTAGTCTAAGAAAATTTTCAAAGAATAAGGACCAATTTTGCAATTGTGTCTCTATATGATGTTAAAAGGGTAAATGTCACTATAGCCCAATCAACTATCGTCATTTATCTGATTAGGTCACTAAAGTATTTCTTTTATGCAATATGTCATTAAACTTACAACTTACTTGTCTATAAAGTCACTTTCGTTAGTTTTTAACATATCATTCGTTAATCCATTATTATAAATTACACGAATGGTCCTTATGATTTCAACTTCTTTCGTGGTTGGTCCCACACCAACACAGTTCATCATCGACATCACCACCGTTCAATTCTGACAACCACCACCTTTCACCTCGGGCAACCCCGTTAACTATTATTCTAACATATAATCACTCTAAAAAAATCTCAATCTGTTTTAATTTTTATAAAAAAATAATTTCATATATATATATATATATATATATATATATATATATATATATATATATATATATATATATATATATATATATATATATATGTTCAGAATCAACATTGAATAAAAGTGTAACAATGTCTATTTGCTAAATAAGAAATTAATAATAAGATATTTGTGAGTTAACTTTTTCTTATAGAGAATGTATCAATACTCCTTACGATCATAAAGTCTATACATTAACATTTTCTTATCCGAATGAAATTGTTACACCATGCAACACTAAATACAGTTCAATAACTACTAACGTATACATTTTTATTTGCAACAAGAACATCATATTAAAAACCGATCATTTTTAATGCAAAAATTTCACCAAATAATATTAAATGCAGTTTGAAAACTTCTGATATTACCCATTTTAGTGATCTAGCATATTTTTGGTCGATTTAAGGGGTTTAAGTGGTTGGAGATTCTACCAAATGTATCATATTTTTACTTAAAATCGACCGGTAAACTAAACTCTAATTCAAAAATCATAGGGGTTGCTCGAGGTGAACGTTGGTGGGTGCCAGAAGTGAACGATGGTGGTGCAGGCAGTGTTTTAAAAGGCACGTCATTGTGCGCGTCAAGGCGTGTCATGGCGTGAGGTGTGGCTTCGCCGTTACAAAAACCTTCATTACGTTGTTGTTAGGCATGACGCGTGTCAAGACGTGATATAGTGTGTCATGGTGCATTATGGCATGTTATGACGTGTTTTTTTCGTTTGAGACATGTTTTGTTGTTCATTGTTATGTCTTTTCTAATCGGAGATACAAGTATTGTGTTTTTTGTTAACTTTTTGTTATTAGTTATTGATATAACATTTGTAAAAAGTAGTTATATTTAATATAATTTATATTTATGTGGTAATATAATTATAAATTAATACAAAATCGTCACCTTACATCACGCTTTGAAAAACGTCATGGTTCGCCATGACTCGTTAAGCTTGAGGTTTGGCATTGCCGTCATGTCACAACTCACGCCATTTAGAACTTTGGGTGCAGGTGATGAACGATGCTGGTAAAGGATCAACCACAAAAGAAATTGAAACCATACGAACTATTCTTATAAATTATAATAATCGGTTAATAGAAGATCTGTTAAAAACTAACGAAAATGACTTAATAGACATGTAAGTTGTAAGTTTAATGACCTATTAAACAAAAGAAATACTTTAATGACCAAATCGAATAAATAACGATAATTGATTAGCCTGTAGTTACGTTTACCTAATGTTAAAATCATCCTAAAAGTTTTTGTGTTTAAATAATATGTGGAAGCAAATTTAAAGTTTATTTAACTTTTATCTAAACTCTAATTCAAAGATGAATTATATTTTTCTTTTTCGGTTTAAATGAAACTTTTCTTATAAAAGTTCAATTTTCTATACTAATTAGGATTTTGTCGCAAGCGCATGGCGACGACGTAAATCCATTTTGTAAGTTTGAATTTTTACGATTTCTAAATTTACATCGAAATATTGACCACCTCGAATTTATATCAACACAAAACACGTAATAAATTAGTATTTTAAGTTAATGAATGAAAGCTATTAAGAAAAATCAGATTATATATTAAATAGGGTAAACATGAAAGTTTAGAAAGTTGACGGAGTGAAAATGACATTTTACAAAATTCAAATATAAAGAGGTGGAAATGGCATTTAACAAAGTTGAGAGATGATAAATATCGGTTGATGGCGTAAACACTAAAGTTTAGAAAGTCAAGGGGGTGAAAATGATATTTTATAAAGTTGAAGGATGGTAACCATAGGAAAATCAGATTATATATTATATATTGGATAAACACACAAAAGTTTAGAAAACTAAAAAAATAAAAATAACATTTTAAATAGTTTAAAGTTGAAAGGATAAAATGACATTTTATAAAATTCAAAATCAATTATCAAAGGGACATTTTAAAAAATATATGAGAAAATATAATTTTATAAAGTATTCTAAAATGTAAATAAGTAAAAGAAAAAACATTATTTTATAAAATAAAAGAATACCAATTATAAAAAGCCGACACTGATTCTTAAAGCTGTAAGATGTGATACATTTTTCACCGGCGGTATGTATACGTGAAGTACATTACTGCTGGTGAACACTGTCCCTCGATGAATATATTGTCTACGGTATATTACCAATGGTGAGGTTTCACCGATGAAATGGAAAAGTTTTGCCGTTGAAAACATTCCTCATTTTGGCTTGGTCTGCATTATAACTTGTTCTTTGATGCAATAAGAAAATACTCAAGAATGCTAGTAATGGCTGTGGTTTGGAAACATTTTTGTACGCAAATGTATCACCACACCGTTATTATAGACAAACATTGGTAAAAAAAATGCAAATGCTTATGTGGCATATATTTTTCATAGGTAAAAAACATTAAGACACCCTTTATCCTACCAGGTAATTAATTTAAAATTTCAATTCTTGAGTAAAATAACTGTTTGTCACTTCACTTACCAGTAAAAAATATTTGCCCATGTGATCTTCGATACTGCCTAATACTGTTCACTTTTATGGATTTGTCACCTTCACCATATGTAACAATCGGAATTGATGTGTTTTAGAATAAACACATGCAATGTTTTGAAAAAATTTATTTATTTTATATTTAGAATTTGGAATTGGGTGAGTAATATTCATTTTATGGCTTTGTCACCATCATCATGTGACATGTGTAACTATCGGAGTTAAAGTGTCCTATAAGGAAGCATTTCAATATTATGAAAAGATATATTGTATGTGTATTTGGAATAGGGTGGTTAACGTTCATTTTTATAAAGGGGAAATGACTAAATCAGTCAAAATTAATTAATTACTTATTATTTTTAGCCAAAAAAATTTTAATTATTCCAAAATAGCCATTGAAATAGTAGGTATCTCAAATCGTGTATTCTATGAGAATAACAAAGAAAATATGTTGTTTGATAATATGAATACGTTTAATCTTACATAACTATTGTTATTATCACACATTCTCACTAATTAAATCGTCTATAATATTATTATAAACTTTTTATTATTATTTACGTTCTATCAGAATGTTGTTAGGATGTTTGTTGAGTCGTATTCTGTAAAATGAAAATGAGTGAAAAACGATGTTTGAGAACAAAAATGAATAAGAATTATTGAGAATTGATTAAAATGACGATATTTATGTGAGGTTGAACATATTCATATTAATAAACAACTTATTTTCTTAATGATTCTTATAGAATAGCACAGTCTACATGTCCGCACAATAGTTGTTCATCCACATTATAATCTAGCCCTATATATATATATATATATATATATATATATATATATATATATATATGTGTGTGTGTGTGTGTGTGTGTGGAGAGAGAGAGAGAGAGAGAGAGAGAGTTAGGTTCAAATGTGGATTAACATCTATTGTGCGGACGTGTAGACAGTGTTATTCTATGAGAATGACAAAGAAAATATGTTAATTGATAATATAAATACATTCAATCTTACATAACGATTGTCATTAACACATTCTCACTAATTAAATCATCTATAAAGTTATTATAAACTTTTTATTATTATTTTAATTCTGTCAGAATATTTATTGAGTCGTATTCAGAATGAAAGTGGGTGAAAAACGATGTGTGAGAACAAAAATAAATAAGAATTAGTGAGAATGCATGAAAATGATGATATTTATGTAAGGTTGAACGTATTCGCATTACTAAACAATTTATTCTCTTAGTAATTCTAATAAAATAACAATGTACACACGTTTGCACAATAATTGTTCATCCACATTATAATCTAGCCATATATATATATATATATATATATATATATATATATATATATATATATATATATATATATATATATATATATGTATATATACTTTGTCATTCTTTGAAGGCTCTATTGAGATATTTTTCTTAAGTACAAAAAACACAAAAAAATGAACAAAAATAACAGGTCCTGAAACAATACACGACCCACAAAATAGTAACTCATTACTCAAAATAGCAATCAACACAACATTGACCGTAGGTTTTTTAATCACATACGGTTTCAATGGCTAATTTGAAATAAATTTTAATTTTTAGATAAATACTGAAAAATAGTTAAAAAGAATAATTAGTTTTGCAATTTTCTCATTTATATTTTTGTCACCATCAAGGTCACCATATAAAATCATGGTAGTTAAGATTATATGCGCTGCATAAAAGTAGTTAAAATATTGACATTTAGAGTAAGAATTAGTTTAAAGAAGAAACTTGGATAATTCATTATGAACACGTTTTGTCATATGTTTTTGTCTCTATATGATATATTATACATGTTTGAAAATTATAACTATTATTTTTATAGAATATTTTTATTTTAATTAATTATTATCGCCATTAAGTTTTTATATATGTACTGTGTTATTTTATTGTTTTCTGTTTTAGTTTCAATATAAGTTTTTGTGCATTTATACATGTCATACATGAATTTCCAAGATATGAATTTATGAAATACAAACACAACATACACTAATTGCAAAACGTGTTTGAGTATCAAACACAAGCATGACACATAATTAATCAGTATGACACGTGACATAATATGAATATACATGCATTATCCAATACCATTTATTTAAGCTAGAAAAAACATGCATTTAATCTGTGTATATATGTGTATGTACGTGTCGCATGTCCTATGTCTCTAGGTCTATAACCGCGTTTATACATGTCGTGTATTATACGAATTTAATTTGTGGCTTACACATGTTCAAATATGTAAATGTGTTTAACATGTATAACACACGAAACATGAATTTAAAACTCGTGTCGGCACGAACATACATGAAACACGAATTTCTAAAAGCAGTACACGAAAAACTCGTGGCGTTTTAGTGGTATTGTGTATCAGATTGATAGGTTCTAATTATAAAGTTATACGGTGGGGAGGATATGTTGTCGTCGGCATCCAATGTGGCACTTAATGTCAGCGGCAAACACCGCCCCTGATCATCAGCAATCCTCCGTCGGCGAGAAGTCTCCGTCGAGTTCCAAAGGATAAAAAGAAAATCTCCCCTTTCTAAATATTCATCCACTTTTAATAAATATATACCTATCTTATTTACATATAAACCATATACCTTATTGCCTATAAATCCTATAAACACATACTATATACTAATATACAATTCATTGTATACTCGATTTTTCTATGCCTTTTACCATCCACACTAAAATAACGACAACACCATTAAACAGATAATAAAATGAAAGCGAAAAACTTTTGTTTAATATTTTCAAAAAGAACCCCTATTTGTTTGTTTACCGGGTTAAGCACTAAATCATAAATAAGCTCTCTCAAAACATTTAGAACTAAGTTTTCTCTCTTTTTTTTTAACAAAATGAATAGAAGTAGTGGCTTTAGAGTTAATCGAATTGATTTGAATGAGCCTTAAACAATGATATTAAAGATTATGTTATTGAAAGCTTTTATGTTATGTGAATTATCATTTCTATTTCATTATTTTAATTATTTTAATGTCATGTTATGTTTTTTAAATTAAATGTATTGTTTTTAATTGAATTTCAATATGATACTAAATCAATGTATTGTTATATTTTTTAATTTTAATGAAATATTATATTATATTAATTAATGTTTATGTAATTATGTTTTTATTTTAATTACTAAATATTACACTTTTTTAATTATTTTTTTTTAAATGGAGGCAACAAATGGTAACATACCGTAACCAAGGGCCAAAAAAATTGCAAAAATTACAAAGTTATATGTCTATTTATGATCGAATTTTTCTTGATGATTTTATAATTTTTATTCTATTTTTTATTTTTATTTCATTAGGCTGCCTTGCTATCCAATCATCTACACTATATATACATAAGAGTTGCTAGCAGAATTCCGAAACAGAGCACTCTCCATCTGTTCTTCTTATCTCTCCTCTGTTTCCCAGATTTTCGCATCAATAGAAGATTCTCGCTCTATAAATCCGTGAAACTGTTGGAGTTTTGTTGCATGTAAGAACATTAACAGCAATACTTTTGCCTCACTTTCAACCCTTTCAATACTGCGTACGTATCTCTTCATGCGTCCATGTTGTAGAGAATCACAATCAAATAGAGTTGCGTTTCCCTAATGAATTCGAAATTCATATTAAAACCCTAGTGATCGCTGTTCTGGTAATCGAATATCGTTTCACGTTATTTCGTGGTTCATTGTACGATTTTATAGCTTTCAATTGTGTCTCTAGAACTCCATGCTGTATCGACGCGTTGATGTTTATTTACGATTTGATTTAAAAACTTCGTGCCAAAAAAACCCTCGTCGATTAATTCGATCGTATTTTCAGGATACTGTTTTGAAGCTTATCTCAAGAGACGCGATTTTGTAAGGATCGAAGGTTGAAGGGTAATGAAGACTACGGGGGAATCCGACTGCATCCTTTTAGTCGATAGCGAAAACAAGGAGATCGATGAAGACAAGGATTTAGACAGAGATGGAGATAAGGATTTTGATGGAGGTGATGACGATGATTCCTGGAATAAAGCCAATGATGATGAGCAGGATTGTGATTCCTCTAATAATGTCGGGGATGAACCTCAATCTTCGGATCCATCATGGCCTCGAAGTTACAGGTATAAGCAACAACCCTTCCGCTTTCGTCATTGAAAGGCATAATTTCATCAGTATGATCAATATTTGTAATATTTTTTCAGGAAGTCGATGGATCTGTTAGGTACTGTAGCATCTCCGAGTCTGAGCTTTCTGGGGTCTCCTCCATTATCATCATTAGGTGGTTCATTCCTTTCATCGTCACCTAAAAGAAGACAAAATCCCAAAATAACCACCAGTTTAGGCAACCCTCTGTTGCCACCTTTGGCAGACAACCATCATCCACCACGTCATCCTTCTGATCATTCACTTCATTCTCAATGGACATCTTCTGCTAGAAAGTCGTCACAACTTCAGAAATCTCAGATTAAACAGAGTTCATTCGCCCAAGCTGTGGTTAATGGTATGTATATATGTTTCTTCTTTCAAATTAATTAATACTAAAGGCTATAAACCAAGACGTTCGAACCATATAATCGATCTCTAATGCAGGATTTTCAAAACAAAAAATGAGAAGTCGTTTTTTTCTCTACTTTCTCGATATTTCTCTTGAGTGCTCCTTACCCTAAAATAAAAACTCCACAATATGTCATCACATAAGCAATAAAATAATGAAGTTATCAAATTATCATCACCAAACCTCTATGAAAGAATAAACAGTTGTTTACATTCATAATCCTCATTTCCCTTAACCTAAAAACCTTTAGGTTGCTCGATGTAGATTTTTTTGTCCAAGTCACCTAGAAGGAAAGTTGTGTTGACATCCATCTTCTCAACCTCAAGATCAAGGTTAGCAGCTAAACCAAGAACCACATTGATACAACCGAAGAGAAAATCCCATCGAAGTTGATACCTTTTCTTTGACTAAATGCACAATTAATTTAGCCTTCCACATAGGTCTTGAAGTGTGACATACCCATCACCAAGATATTATGTTGATGGATTACAATCTCTCATATATCACCCGTTAATGATTGCGAACATCTTTATATATCTCATATGACGCAACATGCTAAGAGGAACCGAGTCTAAATAAGTAAGATCATTATGTTGAGGAATCATCTCCACCTTCTCCTCTCGATATCTTCTAAAGTATGGTATTCCACTAAAACAACATCATGACTCATTATAAGTGATATAGAAACCGAATCATGTCTACACATGACTTAGTCTTTACATCAAGCTTTGATTTCTCATCTTTGGGAATATCCACAAAAAAGTTGCTTCAAAGACTCATAAGTAATCATAAGAAAGATCTTTGTCGCTACAAACCCTCCTAGAACATCAAAATATAAAGGAACACTTAGGGTTATATTAATAGCAAAAACCGCAGTATTTGTTACGCCTACATGGAAAGTCCAAGTATATGTTGTTTCTTGGAAGGAGGATAACTCTTAAGGGAAAATTTTGTTATGACTACATGCCAAAGTGTGAAAACACACACCGGACATCATACACACGAGATAATACCTTTTTCTATGACAACTTGGCCATGTATAGCCAAGGGGTATCAAGAGTTGGACAGGTGTCCCTCAACCAAAAGGTTAAGGGTGCAAGTTTTGTTTAAGAAAAAGGTGTGGTTTGGAGAAATAAAAATAAAAAATTTAACCAAGTCTCTTATGCAATATAGATCAACCATATTAACATTCTTCACTACATTTTCCATGCTCTTAGGCCCCGTTTGGTACGCGGAACAGGACGGGACAGAACAGAACAAGGTCCTATCACTGAGCGTTTGGCACGGACGGGACTGGGACAAAGTTAGTTGTTGACCAAGTCCAATGGGACTATTTCTCTAAAATTTAGTCTCATCCAAAACCATAGAACACAATGGGACAAAAGCCAAAATGACAAAAAAAAAAAAAAAAAAAAAAAAAAAAAAAAAAAAACCATTTCTAGTGTGTTTCTTTTTGTTCCGGTGTTGCCAATTACTATATAACGAGTTCAGTCTAGTTCTGTCCAGTCCAGTTCTGTCTAATCTAGTTCTGTCCCACCTAGTCTCACCACCAAACGCTACCTTAGAGATCTTTAAATGTGACATATACAATTTTTAGTATCTCTTGCCTCTTTCCATGATCAAGGAACCATGAGTGATTTTCTAGAATCCATTACCAAAATTGTTGTAGTAACCATCGCTGTCGAGCAAGCCTATGGAAGCCAAATTTAGTCTCATATACCCAACGTGAATGTCATCATGTAAAATCAACTTCAAACATACATCCAAAATGACAATAACCTTTAATAATAACTTATTATTAACCATCTTAACATCCCAAAGTTACTATAGTGCAAGATAAATATAGATCACTTCATAATGTTACATGACACGAAGCACTGATATCAACACAATATCATAATCACAACATATAAGAAGTGTATTCAATGGTAGCATTTCCTCCAACTTTGATAGGAGAGAGTGGAGGCTTAGAATTAAGGAAGATAGTGTGAGGTTAGACTTGAAGGAGTTAGGACATGACCTATGATAGGAGAGAATAGAAACTTAGAATTAAGGTGCCTAAGTAGTAATGGTATAGTGCTATGTTCTAACTTTATTTTCTTTGTTGTTGCATACTAGTCTATTTTTCACATACTTAGTCATGTATCATATAAACTAGTCTCCATATGAAAGTAGTCTGAAAATAGGTTGATATGTAATGTTGTAGGTGTAAATCTACTTTGTGGAGTAGCACTTCTTTCTACCCCATATGCAGTGAAAGAAGGTGGATGGCTTGGTTTATCTATAATGTTTATCTTTTGTGTTCTTTGTTTCTACACGGGTCTCCTCCTCCGTGACTGCTTAGATACTCACCCCAGACTTCAGACTTATCCAGATATTGGTGAAGCCGCCTTCGGCATACCCGGACGCCTACTTGTCTCCGTAAGTTTATTTATTTTTATTTTTTTTGTTGAAAAAAAAATAAACCCCTTGAATGATTACTACTTAACCTTGTGTAATTCTTTTGCTGCAGATAGTTTTGTATGTGGAGTTGTATGTAAGTATCTCTAACATAATCCTATGCATTGTTTATTCTATAAGTATAATCTCATGATCACTTATTTGGTTTCAACAGGCATCATGTGTTGAATTCATAATCTTGGAGAGTGATAACATATCTTCTTTATTCCCAAATACAAATGTAATCATTGGAGGACACCAAATAAATTCACATTCTTTCTTTGCAATTATGATCACTCTTGTTGTGCTTCCTACGGTTTGGCTTCGCGACTTGAGTGTTCTCAGTTACATCTCCGGTTAGTTCACAATATATATATATATATATCTAAGTAAGTGCAAGTAGAATAATAATGACTATATTACCCTTTATCTCTTTTTTTCTTTTTCTTGTTTTGTTGTTGCAGCTGGAGGAGTTTTTGTAATAATTATTTTGGTGTGTTCCTTGTTTTGGATCGGTTTGGTGGATAAGATTGGGTTTCAAATGGAAACTACAAAAATGTTAAATCTATCGACTTTGCCTGTGTCTATTGGGATGTATGGTTACTGTTATGCAGGACATGCTGTTCTTCCTAATATTTATATGTCCATGGAAAAGAAAAGTCAATATCCTCTAGTCATTCTAGCCAGGTAATTCAAAAATAACACAACACTTAATTACCCAAAAGGGTAAAACCGTAAAATGGTAATTGTGTTTTTTTTATTTTTTTATTGAAGCTTTGGGATATGTACTTTAATTTATGCTGGAGTTGCCATAATGGGATACATGATGTTTGGAGAATCAACAGAATCACAATTCACTCTCAACCTCCCTCCAAATTTACTTGCTTCCAAGATTGCTATTTGGGCTACGGTATATAAATTGTTAGTTTTGTGATTTCTTTTTGTTTATTTTTTTTACTCACTTCGGTCAATTTTTTCTTCTCTTTTAGGTGATCACTCCAGTAACCAAATATCCTTTTGCTTAAAACCCTTCAATTCTTCCTTGTGTTTTGTGTGAATGTTATTTTGTATTTTATCTTAACAAGAAAGAATCACATATGCGTTAGTAATATCACCAGTGGCTAAAAGTTTGGAGGAATTAATACCATCAAAGCATTCAAAGTCACACGTGTACTCAATCCTCATAAGAACAGCATTAGTGATCTCTACTTTAGTTGTGGCCCTTTCTGTTCCCTTTTTTGGTAAGCTTTCTTTCAAATATTATATTTTTTTACAAATTAGTGATTTTGGATAAACTATTATCATATACACTCTTCTTATCACAGGTCTGGTGATGTCATTGATCGGATCTTTACTCTCAATGCTGGTGGTAAGTTCTCTTTCTATGTTTTTAATAGCAATGTACTTTATATAATGGGGTAAAAAAATAAAATACATTGCCTATATTTGTAAAAAGAGCAAATTACAAAAACTAATTAATGCTTCTTTTTTTTTTTTGTAATTCCAGTCATTGATATTTCCTTGTGCTTGCTTTTTGCGCATCTTAAGGGGTAATGTGACACATTTCCAGGTATCACTCGTGGCTTTTTATAAACTTTGAACATATCTTAGAAAAAAATGAATTCAAATATTGCATTTTTTTTTTTTGTTTGTTTGTATTGTTAGGTATCAATGTGCGTATTAATCATTGCAATTGGTGTGATCTCATTATCGTTTGGAACCTACACATCCATATCTGAAATCATTCAACAATATTTGTAGTTTTTAGTACTGTAAACTTTATTTTGTCAATCTTATTGATGTTCTTTGAGAAGCCAATTTTTAACGAATTATTAATCAATGCGCAAGATTTTCTTTTTACTTTGCAAATTGACTGAATTATGAAGTCAGTAGGTGTTAATTACGTTGCTGATTCTTCCAAATATGATAAGTGTTGTATAAACAAAGATTGTGTCTTTCTTTGATTATATGAACGATCTTGAATCTTGATATAAGAAAATGACTATTTTACCCTTCCGTCTAGAAGTGATGTTAGAAGTGATATTGAATAACAAACGAATATGTTGTCACAAAACACATAGAAACAAAGATGTACAGCATCATATGTTGTATGTTTGCTAATTGAGAAAAAACAAACATTTTTCTAGGTTTGTATGTTTCGAATGGAGAACAAACAAAGAAACAATCTTTTCATTATTTTTCTATGTTTGTTTGTAATTGAGAACACACAAAGAAACACTTTTGTAACATCTTTTTTGTTTTTAGTGATTGTGTATCCCAAAACAAAGAACGCTATTTAATATTATTCTATGTTTCACTACTAGAATGAACATTGGTGATAATGAGTTTGGGGACATACAAGTTATATCATAAACATAAAAAGTGACATTTATCACATACTTTCCATTTTGAATTCCAAGCAACCCAAATCCATCAGAATAATGATAGGTATTAACTACATCATCAATCTTTTCATCCCTTTTCATTTCCAACAAGAATGATTTCTTGTCAATTACCAAATTAGACAACTTAGTTTAAATTCAGGCAACCTACTTTTTAAAAGTTGATGAAACTGCACAAACATTCTTCCATTCATTTACAATTAAGTGTCATTTGACACAATTCCATCATCATATTTGAAAAATATCATCAACAAATCACGAAACCAAAAGTTTGACTAAAACATCACGAAGTCAACACTTTTTAACTACTTGAAATAGAAATCGTTCTTGTTCACAATCACACTATGAACCACTTATTCATTTCCCATTAACAGTTCCAACATGAATCATGAATTATTCATCACCCCCTAATCAGTAATCACCATGAATCCTAACTTCAATTCATTATCAAAGAGAGTAACTTTGAGGATAAAACATTTGATTTGAAGTGCAAATCCACCAAGAAAACGTTAGGTTTAATCACAAATCACTAAAAATAGGTCATTTCCTTCCCTTAGAAGCTCCTTTACTAATTTGAGTGTATAATGCATAAAATCCAATCAAAAACTCACTAAAACAAGCTTTTGGATTATATGTTTTTATGGGTAGAATATGGATCAAAACTAAAATGACCAATAACAATGGCTCTTAAAACAAGCATCCACTTCACTATTCAACCAGAAACCATTTTAGAGAATAAAAGAAGTAAAAAACATACATTGCCATTGTATTTGTGCCTAAATCATTGCTCTCTTTTGCCACACTTTAGCTTTCTCTGCATCCATGATGGATTCCACCATTTTAACACAATTCTCTAACTTCCCTTCAGCATTCACAACCACATAATCAAAATTCTTCATCTGCTTCAACTCTTCTTTAGCTGTAGCAACCCTCACCAGCAATGCTTCCTTACTCTCTGTCTTCCTGTCAATCAACCTCATCACCAACTCACTCTCGCTTTCAGCCACAAGAAACAAGAACACAGCAGAATCTCCAAGAATCTTTCTTAAAGTAGCAGCTCCCTGTATGTCTACTCTCAATATAATGTCATGCCCTTTTGCCATGTAATCCCTAATCTGCTGTTTTGGTATACCTTTGTAATCCCCATACACTAATGCATACTCTAAAAGCTCATCGTTTTCTACCATTGTTAAGAACTCTTCTTTACTTACAAAAAAGTAATCTTTTCCATTAACTTCACCTGCTCTCATTGACCTACTTGTTGCTGTGACAACAAAGTGGATGTTTTCTCGAACTTCTCTCAGTCTTTTGATCAAACAGTCTTTCCCCACACCACTAGGCCCACTGATTACTACGATCAAAGGTCTTGGCTTAGGAGCTAATGGCTCTAAACTGAACGATGAACCCACCGATGTTTCCAGAGCGCGGTACAACTCCATTCGGTCGGCGGTTTCCACTGCCGGAATTGGGACGGCTGCAGGTCTCCGGGATTCGCCCATACTAGAAATTGACTTGGGGGTTTGAGAATTTGGTGTTCGTGGAGTGAAATTGTTGAAGACGACGAGATGGTTGGCGGGTTTTTTGGTAAGAGAAACTGGGCTGAGATTGAAATGGGGGATAGAGGCACAAAACCTTCGTATTAGCATCGAATTGGAGAGAGGTTCGATACTGTTATATGTAAGTTGGGTTTTGAATTTAGGGTTCTGAAAAAGGGTTTATTGAATCTTGTAATAAGATGATGGATTGTTTTCTCTGAAACTGCGAGCGGAGCCAGAAAGAGCCAAAGCCCGACGTGAGCTGCCAAGAAACTGTATAATAACAGGGGTCGAGGGGTAAACGAATTTTATTTTACTTCATCCAAATCATTTGTTATACAATAAACCCTATGGTTTACAAAAACTTACAGTTTTGTCTACTTTTTTCACCTTTTATTTTCTATGCTGAGCGTCCACCCTTCCAAATGTAATTTTCTTTTTGTGGGTTTGATATTCAAATTTTTTAATGTATTTAAAATGATTATTTTACGTTTATTATTTTCTTTATTATGTTTCAATAATTAAAATAAATACAAAATGAAAAGGGTAAACTACACAAATGGTCCATATGGTTTGGGTAGTTTGTGTGGTTGATCTCTATAAAGAATTTTTAACTTGGATTGTCCTTAATGTTTGTGTTTGTTTCAATTTTGGTCCCTAACCAAAATATGGGTCCCACTCATCCTTTTATTTCTTTCTCATATACATCGAGGTTTTTTCAAGAAAACCTCATGGTCAATATGTTTTTTTAACTATTACCAAGTTTTTCCCTTTGTCCCAAATAGAACACTCAATCTATTATAGATTTCCGCTGACAACTACAATTAGTTCTCAATTTTTGTTTCCCATCCTTAAACAAATCCAAGAGAAAAATCAATTTCAATTTTCGATCTTTGCTTCTCACCACCATTGATGCACATTCCCACGATTGTCAATAAAGAGCATGTCATCGAATTGAGGATGTAATCTAGGCCCAACATTGTCATCAAATTGCTCAATAAAGAGCATGTCATTAGATGGAACCCAAAATTTAGACACTTTCCTTTGAGAAACTAAGCATATCACTTATTTTGCAAACAAGCAATGTATAATCTCCTTGACACCCAGAAAACCCGTTTTAGTAACACTTTTTTTTAACTGAAAAATAAGATCCTTTACAAATGTTAGTGTAAGGAGTTCGTTTTCCTCTTGAAAGTTTTCTGGAAAGAAAGGTTAGTAGCAAAACGTGGTGGTTGAGTTCTATCTCTTGAAAGTTTTAGGTTCACTTTCCTCCACATAGGTGTAAAAATCATCACCAAATGATTTTTCAACTCTAGCCCTCTTACTTCTTCTGAGTTCTATCTCTTCTTCCTCGGATTGCGCTTGTTCTTCCTCTCGAATAGCTTCGTTGTTTGGTAAAGATAGGCTTTCAACTTCCTTGTTCAAACAAGGAAATACATCTTCAAAGAATGAAGCAATCCTTGATTCCATTATGGTATTCTTGTGTATTTCGGGATTCTTAGAATCATGCACAAGGAACCGATAAGCACTACTACTTTGTGCATACCCAATGAATACACAATCCACTGTTTTAGGACCTAAATTTTGTACCTTAGGCGGTGGTACAACAACTTTAGCTAGGCACCCCCACACTCGTAAGTACTTATATGATGGCTTTCTTCCCATCTAAAGTTCATACGGTGTTTCATTCCTTTCTTTGTGAGGTATCTTATTTAGAAGATAGTTAGCCGGCAAAATAGCTTCCCCCCACATTGACTGGTTTACACCCGAACTAATTATCATGGCATTGACCATTTCTTTCAAGGTACGGTTCTTTCTTTCAGCAATTCCATTGGATTGAGGTGAATAGGGTGATGTGAATTCATGAAGAATTCCATTTTTCGTACAAAATTCAGCATAAGGATAAACATATTCTCCACCCTTATCACTTCTAACCACTTTAATTCTCTTGTTAAGTTGATTCTCAACTTCATTTTTATACAAGACAAACTTGTCTATTGCTTCATCTTTACTCTTAAGTAAATATATGTAGCAATATTTGTGTTATCATCGATAAATGTAATGAAGTATTTGTTCCCACCTTGAGTAGGAATTGACTTTAAATCACACACATCAGTTTGAATTAAATCAAGAGGTTCGGTGTTTCTTTTAATTGTTTGGAAAGATAATCTAGTTTGGTTGGCTTCAACACATGTAGGGCATTTGTGATTTGAGTCAATATTAAGTTTTGGTATGTATTTTAGTTTAATTAATCGCTTCATATAACTGTAATTTACATGTCCTAAGTGTAGCACCTGGTTCCTGGTACGTAAAATTTATCTAAGTATTTTATATTCTTAGCCTTGGACTCGGCAAGTTGTAGGCCCGACTCGCCGAGTGGAGACGGGTTTGGGAGCACGTTTAAGTTGGCGACTCGGCGAGTCCCAGCTGTCTGATGAAACCCTACATTCCAAGGGTTTGCACCCTATTTAAACCCTCTTATCCGCCCCCAAGCTCGCCCCCTTCACCCTCAGAGCTCTATACTTCGTTCAAGCCTTGTTCCTTGTGAGTTTGAAGCATTTTGGTGTGTTTTCTTGAAGATTTGGAGAGGGAAGGAGAGTAGATCAAGAAGAGAAGAAGGAGGGCAGGCATCCTTGTGTTATCTCAGTGATTTCCTTGAGGTATAACTCAGTTTCCCTCTGTTTTCATGCTTATTGTCCCTTGTAGCTCCATGAAAGTCCTTCTTGAGCCTTTCCCCAAGCTTGTTTGTGTATTAGGGTTTGTAATAAGTTGTTTAGCCTCTAGATCTAGGCATGATTGAGCTCCAGGAGCTTGGATCTACTGCCTTTATGGAGCCATATTGCATGAAAGCCCTAGATCTACTCTTTTAGTGCATTTTGAGCCCTAAAACCTTCTTTGGTGTTTATTTACACGTAAAGTTGGAAACTTTACGTGTTAACCAGGCCCTAGAAACCCAGATCTATGTATGGTATGAGCTGGATTCAAGCAGAATCGCGTATATAGTATTTGCATGTGGGAGACTCGGCGAGTCGTTCATCTGACTCGGCGAGTCGAGTCGCGAGTCCCCGAGTGTTTCCCCCTTTTCGTGTTGCGGGTTGGAGTAGTGAGTCATGGGGTGTGACTCAGTGGGTCGGAAGCCAGACTCACTCCTGAAGTAACTCGGCGAGTTCAAGGCAATCTTCTTGCCTCAAGAACAGACTCGGAGAGTTGTTCATACAGCTCGATGAGTCTCAGCATAGAGTGTTCTTCGGATGAAGATGAACTCGACGAGTTGTTTATACAACTCGGCGAGTAGGATGAAGGACTATTGGCCTTTAGTTTAGAAGGAGAACTCGTCGAGTCAATGCTTAACTCGACGAGTAGAGTCGGGTTTATGGTCGGACAAAGGGATAGGGACTCGGCGAGTTGGCAAGTCAACTCGGCGAGTCGGGCCAACTGGCAGTTGACTTTGACTTTGACTCTTGGTTTGGTTAGGGGTAAATGGTCATTTTACCCTGAGGTCGGTTAGCGGTGTTTGACTGAGTGTTTTGTGGGGATTATAGCCGTAGGATTTCCGGGGCAGCAGCAGCAGGAGACAGTCAGTTCCCACACATATCAGCAGCTACTTTGAGGTGAGTTACCTTCCAGTAGCGGTGGGTCTACGGCCACAATGCCGGCCCATCAGTAAGATTGTATGATAGATGTTTGTCTCTGTGATGTTCATCTCGGGTTGTTACTACCTGTTATATGTTATTATGCTAGTATGATATGATGCTATGTGCTAGTGACAGTAGGGGGAGATAGTCCCTAGTATACCGGTCGATAGGGCCGAAGGGGCGGTCATGCCCAACCATGCTAGATAGGTTATGAGATATATGTGTTATGTGGTAGTAGTAGGGGGTGAAATAGTCCCCAGTATCCGGTCGAGAGGACCGAAGGGGAGACCAGCACCCAGATATGCTAGTCAGTATCCGGTCGAGAGGACCGAAGGGGAGGCAAGCTCCCAGATATACTGGTCGGTATCCGGTCGAGAGGACCGAAGGGGAGGCCAGCTCCCAGATATACTAGACAGTATCCGGTCGAGAGGACCGAAGGGGTAGGTCGGGCACACAGATATGCCTGACAATATATGTATGTTATGTGATTGTATGGTATGTGGTATATTGGGGGGAACTCACTAAGCTTCGTGCTTACAGTTTTCAGTTTTGATTTCAGGTACCTCTTCTTCGAAGGGGAAGGAGCTGGCGCGGTAGCGGCCCATCACACACACGCCTTGTATTCCGCACTATGAGATCCTCCTGGAAATTTGTACTCTGACTTTATTATGTTTTTATGAAATGTTTTTCAAGACATGCGATAACTTTTATGAAATGATATGATCAGTGAACATTTTATTCTTAAGGTTCGCTAAGAATATGTTTTAAAAATGAAATTTTTGGCTCGTATTTTGGGATGTTACAAGTTGGTATCAGAGCCCTGGTTTGAGGGATTCGGACACACCTTCAGGGGTGTTTGAACTCAAATCGAGGGATTAAAATATTTTGGAAAAAGAAAATGTTTTCTAAAAGGCTAAGTAAAGGGTTTTAAGAAAGAACAAAGTGTGTGATGTGCGCGACCGGCCAAGCTCAAGTAAGTATTCCCCAAAGTACCCATACAAGCTTATGTTATGTTTATCAGTTTCAGTAGAACAACATGCTAGAATAGGACTAAGGATCTAGGAGTGATGCCTTATGTGCCTGCTTTATATGCTTCAGTGTACGAAAAGTTGCATGCTAGAATTGAGTAGACAGCAGTAGGATAGCCTGTTTAGGTTATGCCTGATAGTACGAGTTTAGCATTGTATGCTAGTTCATTTTTTTGTCTACGAGGATAGAGTTGCTTGAGATTGTTTCCTTTTGTCCAAATGTTGTTTGCATTGTGCTATGTGGGTTTTGAGTTATGGGAGTTAGCTGTTAGGTGAATACGTTAAAGTCACATGTGATCAGGGTTGAATAATCTCAGAGTGTTGAATTTGACCCTATTGCGTAGCTCTTGTTTGAGTCCTAATCGTTGTAGGGATAAGTCCCTTACTCGAAGGATTATCTGAGCCTCGTCGCATGTGATTGTATTCAGGTAATAGCTAATTGGCATCACAAAGAGACCTTCAGCAACTAAGGACTGGGTTGGGTGGAGTCAGAGGTTTCCTAGGGTAAGCCTAGGATAAGAGTAGCAGAGATCAGCGGTGGCGAAAGGGACCTGGTGGAGTCAAGGCAGTCCTTAGAGAAGGTACGGATAGATGTGGAAGGTATTATAGGCCCATACTACTAAAAGCAGAGGATCTGTACCCGAACCGAGGAAGGCCAAGATAAAATCAGGGAGCTTGTAGTAGGTGTGATCCCTCCAGAGGTATTAGTATCGCTAACAGTTGTTATTTCTTTTGTATTTCAGAATGGTGGTACTACGCTCGAGGCCAACAGTTGGCAGTACAGGAGAGGGATCGGGTTCAGGATCAGGTTCCAAGCCAGTAAATGAGGAGCTACGCGAGTTCATCATGTCAGAGATCACCAGAGGCATCCTTGAGTAGACCCCCATTATCTTCGGGTCGATCAAGGAAGGGATATTAGAGATGATGGAGGATCGCCTCAGGGCATTCAGGAGCGACATGGCATCTGGCCAGTCAGGATCTCGCACACTGTCCTTCAAGGACTTCCGGGGCAGTGGTGCGCCGGATTTTCACGGGGCGAAGGACCCCATAGCTGCCAGACGATGGATCGCAGACATTGAGTCTGCACAGTTGACTAGCTTCTGTCTTGAGGGGTCGAAGGTGAGATATGCAGCAGGATGTTTGAGAGATCGTGCTAGGGATTGGTGGGAGTCCGTTGGTGACTCGTTGGGTGCCTCGGTTTTCGAGGCTATGACCTGGTCGGACTTCGTAACCAGGTTCAGGGCAGAGTTTGCGTCGGCTGTCGAGCTTCAGCAGCTGGCCATAGAGTTCCTAGATATGAGGCGGACGACGGAGACTGTGGCGGAGATCACCGCCAAGTTCCGGGAGAGGGCGTTGCTGGTGCCCCAATACGCGGGTGACGAGGATATGAGGAGGACCCGCTATCATGACATGCTACGACCTGATATTCGGGAGCATGTCAGTTTTTCAGCTTGCCCTACCCTAGACTCTATGATTGCCAGGGCAAGGGAGAGGGAGATAGATCTGGAGCACATTTGGAAGAGGAAGGCGGAGGAGGGGCATGTTATGGGGGCTTCAGGGAAGAAGCCCAAGGGATCAGATGCGGGGCCGAAAGGCCAACAGGGGCGGGGCCACTGCAGGAAATGCGGCAAGACGCACGAGGGAGCGTGCAAGATGGGATCGTCAGGCTGCTACAAGTGCGGCAAGTTAGGGCACTTCAGCAGGGATTGTACCGCTCCTGCACCTGTGATTCAGACATCGGAGTTGTTGTGTTTTCACTGCAACCAGAGGGGCCACAAGAAGGCCAATTGCCCCTAGTTGATAGCATCAGCGCCGGTTAAGGCGCCGGCTCCAGCTACCCTGTGGATTACAGATGGCCGGTAGGGCAAGGCAGAGGCTCCAGTGGTGAGGAGCCGGGCATTTCAGCTGATGATAGAGGAGGCACGCGCCGTACCCGATGTGGTGACGGGTATGCTTCTTTCCCTCTACTTTATTTTTATGATGTTATGATATTGATATCTGCTCTGTGTATATGCATTAGGATCGATCCATGTGAACGGTATTCCTGTTCAGGTGTTGTTTGACTCGGGTGCCACCCGATCATTTGTTTCTCTTGCGCTTAGCAAGAGGTTTACGGAGTCTTCGGGCATGTTGGATTGCCCTTTAGAGGTAGAGATTGCCGATGATCGATTGGTGCGAGCGTCGGCAGTATTCAGGGATTGTGTCCTAAGGTTATTTGAGGAGCGTTATTTGGTGGATTTGGTTCTCATCCCTTTACGGGGGAACAAGGTGATTATAGGCATGGATTGGTTGAGCCCTAATGGGGCGGTAATAGATTGCGCACAGCAGTTTGTGCGGTCAGGACCTCAAGTGGGGGAGAGTTGGTGATCCACGGCGAGAGGCCACAGCGTGGACCTGCAGTATGTTCAACAGCGAGAGCTAGGCGCTACCTTCAGCAGGGTTGCGCGGGATATGTCGCGTATGTGATGGATACCCGGGAGATGGGTAAGGCGACGGTGAGCGAGGTCCCAGTGGTGCGAGACTATGCTGATGTGTTCCCAGAGGAGCTTCCTGGAATACCTCCGGAGCGTCAGGTAAAGTTCAGGATCGACCTAGTTCCTGGTGCGGCTCCGATAGCCAAGGCACCCTATCGGTTGGCTCCTCCCGAGATGCAGGAGTTATCTACGCAGCTGCAGGAGCTGCTAGACAAGGGATTTATTCGACCGAGCAGTTCACCCTGGGGAGCCCCGATCCTGTTTGTAAAGAAGAAGGATGGGTCGCATCGGATGTGTTTAGATTACCGGGAGCTGAATAAGGTAACGGTGAAGAACCGTTACCCACTCCCGAGGATTGATGACCTCTTTGATCAGTTGCAGGGAGCATCTTGGTTCTCCAAGATAGATTTACGTTTAGGTTATCATCAGATGAGGGTCAGAGAGGAGGATGTGCAGAAGACCGCGTTTCGGACGCGTTATGGCCATTATGAGTTCGTGGTGATGCCGTTTGGGCTCACCAATGCTCCTGCCGCATTCATGGACCTCATGAACCGCGTGTGTAGACCGATGTTGGATCGGTCTGTGATAGTTTTCATTGATGACATCTTGGTTTATTCCAAGACACAGGAGGAGCACGAGGAGCATCTGAGAGAGGTTTTGGAGACCTTGAGGAGGGAGAGCTTGTACGCCAAGTTCTCCAAATGTGAGTTTTGGTTGCGCGAGGTGCAGTTTCTTGGGCACCTCGTCAACCAGAATGGGATTTCGGTAGACCCGGACAAGGTGGAGGCCGTGATGAGGTGGGAGGTTCCGAAGTCTCCATCCGAGATTTGGATTTTCCTAGGATTGGCAAGCTACTATTGGAGATTTATTCGGGATTTCTCCAAGATAGTCGTACCCTGACACGGTTGACAAGGAAAGTCGTGGTATTTCGATGGGGGCCTGAGCAGCAGGCAGCGTTCGAGATTTTGAGGCAGAGATTGTGCGAGGCACCAATCTTAGCCCTGCCCGAGGGCGTAGAGGATTTTGTGGTATACTGTGATGCATCGATCTCAGGCTTAGGCACAGTATTGATGCAGAGAGGGCATGTCATTGCTTATGCCTCGAGGCAGCTGAAGCCTCACAAGGCGAACTACCCGACGCATGATTTAGAGTTGGGGGCGGTGGTTTTCGCCCTCAAGATTTGGCGGCATTACCTCTACGGGGTTCGATGTACCATTTACACAGACCACAAGAGTTTGAGGTACCTCATGGACCAGCCGAATCTGAACATGAGGCAGCGTCGGTGGTTGGACGTGGTGAAGGATTATGATTGCGAGATCCTTTATCACCCGGGGAAGGACAATGTGGTGGCCGATGCGCTTAGCCACAAGGCGGCGCCGATCAAGGATATTTGCATGAGGATGACTGTGGTGACTCCCCTGTTAGAGCAAATTCGGGAAGCTCAGCAGGAGGCTATGAAGGAGGAACATCGGAAGAGTGAGCGAATAGTGGGTCAAGTCACCTCCTTCGATTATGATAGCCGAGGGTTATTGACACTACACCGTAGGGTGTGGGTGCCGTATCACAGAGTCGTGCGCCAGATCTTGATGGAGGAGGCGCACAAATCCCGATTCTCTATTCATCCAGGGGCGACGAAGATGTATTGGGATCTTCGTCTAGACTATTGGTGGCCCTGCATGAAGCGGGATGTGGCGTGGTACGTCGAGCGGTGTTTGATCTGCAGGAAGGACAAGCCCGAGCATCAGAGACCGCACGGCAGGATGCAGCCGTTGGATATCCCGTTGTGGAAATGGGAGGATATTACGATGGATTTTATCACAAAGCTTCCCCGGACAGCGCGAGGAGTAGATTCGATTTGGGTCATCGTGGATCGGTTGACTAAGAGCGCCCATTTTATTCCGATTCAGGAGAGTATCTCGGCCGAAAAGTTGGCCGATATCTATATCAGGGAGATAGTGGCGCGGCACAGGGTGCCAGTGTCAGTGATATCATATCGAGATATGCGGTTCACTTCCAGGTTTTGGAAGAAGTTTCATGATGAGTTGGGCACTCGTCTGCATTTTAGCACCGCCTTTCACCCGCAGACGGATGGACAGAGTGAGTCAACCATTTTGTATTCCAAGAACTTAGCAACAACATGCTTCTTAGTTCCAACATCTTCTGGTAGCGCTCCGTTTCTGGTATGAATTTGATCTATTATATATATATATATATATATATATATATATATATATATATATATATATCAATTGCATTAGTAACTCGACGAGTGGCAGCCTAACTCGTCGAGTAGATGAGAGGTTGGGACGTGGGTTTAAGTAATCTACTCACCGAGTCCGCGCTTGGACTCGACGAGTAGGCCAGTCTGGATGAAACCCTAATTAAAGGGTTTGCACCCTATTTAAACAACATTTTGAGCTTTAGGTCCAACCTCCATCACCTTCAAAGCATTACTTTCGAAACCCTAATTCCCTTTTGGCAAACTTGAGCTTTCTTAGTGACTTGGAGGGTTTTTGGTGCATTGTGTATCTAGTAGAAGAGTTGGAAGGAAGAAGGATCAACTGAGAAGGACTAGATCCAGGAGCAACATCAGTTTGTTTTCACTTTCAGGTAATCAAGCTCAAAACTTGACTTGTGGTTTTGTAGATTTTCTCCTTTGCCCCTTTATGGAGTTTTGGGGTCAATAAGCTTGATTCTTAAGACTTGGACGTCCCAAGTCGATTCACCTTCAGATCTAGACTCTAGAACCAAGTTCATGGCATAAAGATGCAAGCTCTATGGCCATATTAGCCCATGCACTTCTTTATACCTCTTTTTGGGTCCTTAAAGCTTATACTTCCATGCATGCACGTAAAGTTCATAACTTTATGTGTTAGATCGACCTTAGAAGGCCATATCTATCTTTTGGATAAGGATTGTACATCAGGAATCGAGTTATAGACTTGGACAATGGTTGGATCGACGAGTTGTTCTTGGAATTCAATAAGTCCGGGACTTGAGTCCCCAATCTATTATGGTTCAAAGGAACCCAGTTGAGTGTTAGCAGAGGTTTAGAAAGGTCCCAAGGAGTGTTTTGACGTTTTAAGATTTAGCCATAATCTGGAAACCATGGGACTCGACGAGTGTAAGAACACACTCGGCGAGTCCAAGGCAATCTCCGTACACACAAGAACAGACTCGACGAGTTGTGCATACAACTCGGCGAGTCATAGTCTGGACGTGTTCATATGATGAAGGAAGACTCAACGAGTTGTTCATACAACTCGACGAGTTAGATGAAGGTTGACTAGATGTCATTATAGAAGGGGAACTCGTCGATTCTTTGCTAAACTCGACGAGTAGAGTCAGATAGAAGGATAAAAGAAAGGATAGGGACTCGACAAGTTGGCGGCCCAACTCGGCGAGTCAGGTCAACTGGAAGCCGACTTTGACCAGGGGTAAAATGGTAATTTTACCCTAAGATTAGTTATCAGTGTTTGACTAAGTGTCTTTATGGGGATTGTAGTCGGGGAGTTACCGCAGCAGCAGTCAGACAGTTCCCGATCAGCATTTCAACAATCATCCTTACGAGGTGAGTTTCCTTCTAGTAGGAACGGGTCTACGACCACAATGCTGACCCGTTAGATAGTAGCAGTTCAGTATGCTTGATGTCTTCGTGATTTAGGCATGTATCTGTGTTATGAGTTTCGGACTGTGGTCTGATGCAGTATACAGTATATGTGTTTATGTCATATGTGATGATTATGTTATGTTATGATCAGTCAGTTCCGAAACTTCGGTCTGACGCAGTGGGCAAGGCCCTAGTCAGTTCCGGACTTCGGTCCGATGTAGAGGGCGAGGCCCTAGTCAGTTCCGGACTTCGGTCGGATGCAGGGGGTAAGGCCCTAGTCAGTTCCGGACTTCGATCTGATGCAGAGGGCGAGGCCTTAGTTAGTTCCAGACTTCGGTACGATGCAGTGGGCAAGGCCCAGTATGTTCTTTATATGTTATTCTATGGTATGTGGTAGTTTGGGGGAGCTCACTAAGTTTTGTGCTTATAGTTTCGGTTTTGGTTTTCAGGTACTTCAGCTAGCAAGGGGAAGGGCTCGGGATGATGGCATGGCACCCACCATAGTTTTAGCTTGGGAGCTAGACTCTGATATTTTTGATATTATTTGACATCAGTTGTGATATGAGACATATTTTATGATATTTTGAGACGCACGACTTATGGTTTTATTACATGATATTTTGATATTATGGTTTTAGTAATGTTTTCAAACGAAATTTTTGGCTCGTATTTTTAGGATGTTTCAAGTTGGTATCAGAGCCTTGGTTTGAGGGATTCGAACACACTTTCGGGCGTGATTGAACTCAAACTAAGGAAATGACATAAGGTTTTCAAAAGAAAAACATGTTTCGAAAAAAAATTTAAAAAGAAACTTAAAAGAGTAAAGAGTTTTAAAAAGGGAAAAGGGGTGTGGTGCATGTGATCAGCCGAGCTCGAGTAACTACTCCCAAATTACCCATACAAGTTCATGTTATGATATGAGTAGCAGCTTTATGAGAACTGCATGATACTTTAGGGCTAAGGATCTAGGAGGGATGCCTTATATGCGTATTGTATGTGTATCATCTTTATGAGGACTGCATACTAGTACAGATTAGTCAGTATGATAGCCAGGGTAGTATATTCTAGATTATGTGTACTCAATGCTCGAATGTTGTTTGCTTTGTGCTTTTATAATTTTTAGTTGTCTTTCACTAACTAGTAAACGAATATGATAAGTTATATATTGCAAGGACTAAATAATTTTAGAAGGTTAGGTCTAGCTCTATTTCGCAGCTCTTGTTTGAGCCCAACCGTTGTAGGGTAGGATCTCTCATTCAAAGAATTATCTAGTCTGAGTAATATGTAATAGAGTTCGCGAGCTAGTTGGGGAATAAAGCAGGGACTTCTTATGCAGCTGATGGCGGAGAGTGGGTTGGTGGTTACCCTAGGGCAAGCCTAGGATGAGATTAGCAAGAGATCAGCAGTAGTAGTAGAAGGGACTTAGTAGAATCGAGGCAGTTCTTGAAGAAAGTACGGATATATGTGGAAGGTAGTAGGGGCCCATACTACTGAAAGCAGGGGATCCGTACTCGATTCAGGGAAAGTTGAGACAAGACCAGGGAACTTGTAGTAGATGTGATCTTTCTAGTTATATCAACGTTTTCTGAAATTGTTGCATTGTATTTCAGAATGGTGGTTTTACGCCCTAGACCAGCAGTCGGCGGTTCAGGTGCCGGAGAGGGATCAGGTTTAGGCTCGGGGGTTGAGCATTTGGATGAGCACACTAGGGAGTTCATCTCCTCGGAGATCACACACAACATATTAGACCAAACTCATGTGATCTTTGGTACGGTCAAGGAGGGCATACTAGAGATTCTTGATGAGAGGTTGAGCACCTTCCATACTGAGATGGGGGCACGTACTTTGACCTTCAGGGAGTTCAGAGCTAGTGGAGCTCCAGACTATCAGGGGGCCCGAGACCCCATTACGAGTACCAGATGGTTGGCTGATGTGGCCAATGCTTTCCACTCTAGCAGATGTCCCAAGGGGGACAAGGTCCGACTTGCATCTTGTCTTCTGAAGGGCAGGGCACGTGATTGGTGGGAGAAGGTCAGACATGGCATCGGGGATGACGTAGCCCTTGAGACAATGACCTGGGCTGATTTCACGACCAGGTTCAGAGATAAGTTTGCACCGACCATCGAGGTGTAACAGATTGCTAGGGAGCTTCAGGATCTCCAGCAGACGACGAAGACAGTGGCGGAGATTACCGCCAAGTTCAGGGAGAGGGCTCTTCTCATTCCTCAGTATGCAGCAGACGAGGAAATGAAGAAGGCCCAATGCCATAAGATGTTGAGGAGTGATATCAGATAGTTTGTGAGTCGATCCAGCTGTAAAACGTTGGACGACATGATTGCGAGGGCTCGTGAGAGGGAGATTGATTTAGAGATAGTATCTGGAATAGGGAGTTCGGGTAAAAATCCCAAGGTATCGGATCACGGATCTAGGGGACAGCAGAGCCGCAGTCGGCGTGGCAAGTGTGGGAGGTTGTACGATGGAGTATGCAAGGCAGGGAGTTTCGGATGCTATAAGTGCGGTCGGACTGGGCACATGAGCAAGGATTGTACAGCTACTACTACGACTCTCACCTCAGCGTCTGATCTAATTTGCTTTCAGTACAATCAAAGGGCCCATAAGAGGTCCCGGTGTCCTAGCTTAGCAGCAGCAGGGAAGGTGGCGGCACCTGCCCCTGCAACATTGAGGATTACAGACGGCCGTCAGGGTAGGGCTGAGGCGCCAGTGGCGAAGAGTAGAACATTTTAGATGACATCAGAGGAGGCGTGAGCGACTCCTAACGTGGTGACAGGTATGAATTTTCCTCTTATCTTTGTTTTAGTATTGATTGTTTCTTATGGTTATGTGTTTGTGTATAAGGTCGTTCTTAGTGAACGACATTTTAGCTACAATATTGTTTGACTCGGGGGCTACCCGATCATTTGTCTCTCTTGTGCTTAGAAAGCGGTTTAGCAGAGCTCTAGGGGAGCTGGATTGCCCACTTAAGGTTGAGATAGCTGATGACAGGACCGTCAGGGTCGCAAGAGTATATAGGGGGTGCACGTTGCGGTTATTTAATGAGCAGTTCTCGGTGAATTTGGTTCCTATTCCCTTACGAGGGAATAAAGTTATATTGGGTATCGATTGGCTGAGCCCCAATGGGGGCAGTGATTGATTGTGAGTTGCAGTTGGTGAGGGTCCGCACTCCTAATAGGGGATAGATAGTGATTCAGGACGAGAGGCCACAATGCGGACCGATTCTTTATTTAGCAGCGAGAGCGAGGCCCTACTTCCAGCAGGGATGTGCGGGGTACGTCGCCTATGTTATGGATGCCCGGGAGAAGGTTAAGGCGACAGTTGATTATGTACCAGTGGTGCGAGAGTACCCAGATGTATTTCCAGAGGATTTTCCTGGTATACCTCCTGAGAGACAAGTTGAGTTCAGGATTGACCTAGTTCCTGGTGCGGCTCCGATAGCCAAGGCACCGTATCGGCTGGCTCCTCCCGAGATACATGAGTTGTCTATGCAGCTGCAGGAGCTGCTAGACAAAGGATTTATCATGCCAAGCAATTCGCCATGGGGAGCCCTGATCCTCTTCGTGAGAAAGAAGGACGGTTCGCACCGTATGTGCATAGATTACCGGGAGTTGAACAAGGTAAGAATGAAGAACCGTTACCCCCTGCCGAGGATAGATGAAATACACCCTTATACTATTATAATATTAATAGTTAATTAATAGATTAAACCACCAAGTATTTTAAATGTTTAAATACACCCTTATACTATTATAATATTAATAGTTAATACTTATATATATATATATATATATATATATATATATATATATATATATGTATAAGAACAAAGTCAGTCTTACCGTTAGTAGGCCTCATTCACGAAGCCGGTCTATAAGGGGGGTATAAGGTTACTGCCTATAAAATGGCAGTTTAATGGGTGTCCACTCTCACCCACCGTTTCCTTGACTGGTGGAGGGTCGTTAGCCGAATGGGTTTGACAGGACTATAATTCTCCCTTCATTAAAAGTATTAATGATAAATACTAAGTAACTAAACCTTTTATAAATACCCAATCTTAGTTACTTAGGAAAATGTGAATTTGGTGCTAACCCATGAAATTCACACTTTGTACCTTACCAAGTCGTTGGTGGAGCGTGTGTGGGTAAACGGCACACTAACTTAGACTAGTAAGGATAACAAAGGGTGACTTAATGCTTATCATAGATCGGTGGAGCGCATGTGGGTAACCGGCACATCGATTAGGTGATAATATTAAGGGTACCAAGTGAATTTGCATGGTTATTCACACCTTTTTTTGTGATCCTCGGCATCCCAGTCACAAAATTTGAGAGGGCACACTCGAGATTGAAACATGCAATTGAAAAGTTCAATGAATCTCAAAAGATCTAGGAGTTTCAAATCCAATTAAAACCTAATAAATTATTTCGTTTTTCATGGTGGAAATTGGTGAATCGTCATTCACCTACCTTCAAATATCTTATAGCTTAGATTACGGCATCCCTCTTCCAAGTTATAAAATATTGTGTTGGGTCCTAGCCTTGATATTTCATATTGGGTGTTATATTAAGGACTTAAAAATCAACTAACTTGAATATCTCCCATTTTAGATGTCTAGTTTAGACATCTATGATCTACCCAAATCTCTTGGAATTTCACTTCCTCCACCCCCTCCAATTATTCTCCCTAACCCACAAGTTCAAGGTCACTCAAGCCCTATTGGAAAGCAAGATCTATGTGTGATCACATCTTAGAGATGAAGTCACATATTGACAAGCCGGGAGAGTTGGGTGTCAAAGTCTTGAGAAAGTTGGATGTTCAATCACTTTCTAAGTCACATAGTGAGTTCTTTTGGGACTACTATGTGACAGACCATGACTTGACCCTTAATGATCTTACCTATTTGCTTGGTGCTGTTGAATCAGAAATGATTTGAGGACTAGTAAAGAGAATTTGATTAGAATATTAACTTCCCAAACCTTCTATTGCCAAAGGATAGGGAATTGGTTGCAAAGCCGCCTAATTTACCTGAACAATCATAAGGTTGGTAAAGTCAAAGAGTTTGACTCTACTTCGGGTAAAGTGCACTATGTAACTCTATTAAGTTCCTATTTGAGATTCTTATACATGGTGTGACCAGATCACATTTTGATGTTTTGTAGAATCGAAGAGAGGAAGCTTAAAGGAAGTATATGCTGATTCTGATCGCGAAGATGGATTTCGATCGCATGGTTCGGTGATCAGAATTGTGAGTTGTTGCTTAAGAGTTATGATATATTGCTTAGGAATAGATAACAACAAATTTTTCATATGCATTTTCATGGTAAGGATAAGTTTTTCTACAAGTTTTAAATAAAAGATAAGGTTTTATTTTATTTATTTTAAATATCCTTACAGTGGCATTTGTGAAAAATGGTTGTTTATATGATTCCATTGATAGCAATATTGGAAAATGGATTTGATTTTGTCGGATGTGGTAGTGTCATAATTTACCAAATAAGGAAAGATTCTCATCACCCAAGTTTCAATTGGACCGAAACTTGGAATCATACAAGTTGTATGATGAATGAGAATTTTCATCATTGGAAAATTAAGTTAAGTGAAAGGACTAAGGGATTGAGTACACATTCGTGTGCACTGGTCAAGTCTACCACAAAGATCGATAAGACTATTTGTCATGATTTACTAAAGTTTAGTAAATATGGTTATACTTACAAGTTTAAGTATAATTCTGAAACATTGGAAAATATTCGATGTATGGCAGAACGAATGAGAAGAATCAAATTAGGCAGAAAGGTAAAAGTGTCTCAAATCTGAAAAGATGGGAAAGTACTTTAGTATCATGTTTTATGATCATCTTAATGATTAAGATACCATATCACAAATGATCCTCCAAGGACATCTTAGTGCTTTCTTATGGCTAAGAAGAGGAGTCATGAATTGTTGGAATGGTTAAATCAAGAATATGAGTCATACTTCGTTCCAAAAGCAAAGTCTTAGAGTCATACTCCAAGATTGTGACTTGAGTGACACATCTTAAAAAAAGGTTTATTAAGACTAGTCGAATGTAAGAGTAAAATGTTTTCTACTCTTGTACATTTGAAATTGGTAAGTTGTGATGTTTTCGATAAAACAGAGACCAACTTAGGCCAATTGTGTGAAGTGTTAGTCTTGATAAGAATCCGCACTATCCCTTGAATATTTGTTTTGTCAAGGAATGGTTCTTGACAAGAGAGTCTTATATGTCAAGAGGACGGTGGGAGTCTTAAAGGTCTTGAAAGTTCCAAGAACTAATCAAGAATAAAAACCTGAAGTTCTTCACTAGCACACGACTTGAGGTTTATAACCTATCGTGTTGACATTTCTGTGCCTATTCCAGTTAAAGTTGGCTTTGCATAGGAGTTCTGAGAGTTCTCAATTGGTTTCATAACAACTTGGAAGCAATGACAGGCCCTTGTGCTGCCAGTTGGCAAGAAGTTAAGATTGCACAAGTTCAATCTATATGAGTTTGGATTTGTCACTAACCTTGTCTTGTGATTATGGTTTTGACAAAATTCATATGGATAGGAACTCATACACCATAAAATCTAGGTGTCATAAGGTTTCTCTCTGATTCATGAAAATGATGGTGAGGAAACGCTTTCACTAAGTAGATTTTTAGTAGATAGCAATTGTGACATTTGTGTTCTCAAAGTCGTTAGTGGAGCATGTGTGGGTAACCGGCACACTAACATAGACTTGTGAGAAATGGCAAAGATCTAAACAATTGAGACTATGATTACGGTATCCCTTTTCATAGTTCTATAAAATTGTTTAGACACACATGTGAGCTATCTAAGGAAATGTGTATGATTTTGATAAAGTTTTATCGAAGCATCTTGTATCAGAAATCTGAACTTTGTTAAGAAAGTCAATAAAGTATTGATTTCTAGAAGTCCAGTTGATTTCTGAGTACATGTCAAAGCTAGTGGGAGCATAAGTGTTGTGCTGATAATTATCATGTTAGTGGGAGCATGATTATTATGTTCAGTATTGCAAGTTAGCAATGTTAATTATAGAAAACAAAAGTTTCAATTCGTGAAGTTGTAAGGGTTGAAAATTTGTTTTGCTATAATTAAGGGAGAGGAAATTATACTAGATTTCAATTCTAAAAGCTTAGATTGAGATTTTAATCATCTTTAGTCAAATATATATATGAATTTTATGTTGGAATGGTTCGACTTAAGGAAATTCTATATATATTACATTTTCAAAATTCGATTATGATTACGGCATCCCTCTTCATAGTCAAATTTTGAGAACATGGAAAATAAAAAATATTGTAGCAAAAGATTGGTCTAGTATCATGTCTTTATGTGAGACATCATGAATCATGTCCCATATGCTTCGGATATAGGATCAATTGCATGTGCTATAATATTTATCCTTTCTAAATTTTCTGAATGCCTAAGGCATTAAGATCTAGAATTGGATATGACTAAAATGATTAAACAATTGTCGAGTACAATCTAAGGTTTACCAAAGATTGGTTACTCAAGGATAGTTGGAAGTATAGTGTTAATTTTTGGAAAGGACCATAATTGACATATTCTGAAAAGAGGCAACTCTTGTTCAGAAGTGACAGTCAAAATGAGAATATGGAAATATTCCCAAAGGTAGAAGTTGTTCATTCAATCTGTGTAAGATTAGGAAACTTAATGCAAGAAGGTTGTTCAAAGCAATGTACTTTGAATTTGAGACTTTGGTTCCATGGAATGCTCTCCATTGGGATACTCTGTAATGATTGTTGACAAGTCTTTGTGACTTTGTGCATAGTCATTACGAGAGGATCAATGCGTATAAGTTTAGAATCTAACAGATTTCTTTAAATAGTAGGGATTTGGAATTCTTACATTTACGATAAAGATTTGGGATTGTGAAATGAGCATCATTGGAATCATGTTCAATTGATCTATTTCACAAAGTAAAGATCATAGATAAACATAGTGTGCATACTTGATGTATGGCATGACTAGTGTTTACAAAACATAGTTTACATGCTTGGAGCATGGGACAACTATTGTTTTAATTCAAGTATAAAGTTGATTATTTGAAACATTATACAATGAATAATGAGTAATCAATATGGTGTTTAAATAAAAGGTGTTTTATTTACTCTCAAAGGTGCTTGGGAACATAGAGGATTAGTATTATTCTTGTGTTTCACTTTGCATGTTTTGACTTCCAGAATAACTAGGTTATTCTTTCCGAATAACTAAGTTATTCAAATCATCCACAGTCGATAATACGTTGGAAGTAGGTATTAAGGCAAGACTGTCATGAATCGGGTTTGTAGATGTCCAAGGTAGTGGACATAGTAAGAGTTACTACAACATTCATGAGTACTCCTGGAATAGGGATTCAAGTATTGGATTCAACCCACGCTCATTTGAATCACTTCATGGATTTTATCACGAGTGATCATGAGACGATAATATCTTATATTCTTCAAACCTAGAGATATGAGTTGTTACTATGAGTTGGTTGTACATTGATTGCACGAAAACGCATTCAGTAACTCGATGTTATAAAACGTGTCTTTGTGTATGATTCAACAAGTAGTAGAACAAGCCATATGAGTTGAAGTTTATCCATTCCTTTTACCTTCGGGATAAAAGCGATATATGTGGTCCCCTCGATGATTTGGTGATGACAAACGTAAGTGCTCGGCCGGGCCTGGACTGATTTGATTTGTTCAATTAGTCAGTCGTCATAAATCGGAAATCGGGAAACAACAAATGGATAGAGAGAATGATTATAATCCATGTCTCAGTCCATGTGATATCTAGAATGGAGGAATATATGATCCCTTATCTAATGGACATGTCATTTGATTTGTTTAGAGTTTGACAGCGGATTTAAGAACTACGATTGCTAGTCGGGATCTTGGAGTCATACTTGAATAATATTTTTAGACTTATCCAAGTGGGAGACTATTGGATTAGGTGTCTAAGCCCATAACTATTATTGGTATGTATTCGAACCGAGAGTAGCATGGTCCATTTGGGTTGCATATCACCAGGACAATTTGTTAGGATGGACTTTGAGAGAAGGTTATTTATGGTTTATTAATATATTATAAGTAATAATATATTAATATAAAATCATATGTTTTAATTAGTATTGATCAAGAATTAATTTAGTGGTCAAAAGAGACTAATTGAATCTATGGGGACTAATTATGATAATTAGTTATATTTATATGTGTTAGGCTTATGATCCATGTTGGACCAACTTTATGTATGGATACATAAAGAGTTGGGCTACATGAACCATGGATCATAAAACCCATGGGTATGGATTTGGGTTATATCCATGACCCTAGAAATCTCACATATAAATAGATACTTCATTACCCAAAATCGCCACTTGTATCTTTTTAGAGTTCATGGTGTCTTTTGTGTGCATGGAATTCTCTCTCAAGTTCATCCTTTGTCCATGGTGTGTTGTTATTCCATTTGAGGCTTCCACACTATTGGGGCTAAGATCTTTAAGGCCAAATACACCAAGAATTCAAGCTCCATCAAAAGGTATGTCATGCTAACTAGTATATTATATTTTTATGTTAAATGCATGCTAGTTGTAAGATTAATACCTTGGAAACCATTTGCATGTATAATTAGTGAAAACATAGATCCAAGGTATTTAGGGTTGTATGTGCAACATAGGATGTTGTAGTATACCAAAACCCAACATGGATATCACTAGATGCGGGTCAGGGATGAGGATGTGCAGAAGACCGTTTTTAGGACCTGCTACGGTCATTATGAGTTCGTGGTGATGCCGTTTGGTCTCACCAATGCTCCAACCGCGTTCATGGACCTCATGAACCGCGTGTGTAGGCCGATGCTGGATCGGTCTGTGATAGTGTTCATTGATGATATCTTGGTGTATTCCAAGACTCATGAGCAACATTAGGAGCACTTGAGGGAGGTGCTTGAGACCTTGAGGAGGGAGATACTTTTCGCAAAATTCTCCAAGTGCGAGTTCTGGTTGCGCGAGGTGCAGTTCCTAGGGAACCTTGTCAACCAGAAGGGTATATTGGGAGATCCGGCCAAGATTGAGTTTGTGATGTAGTATGAGGTCCCGAGGTATCCATATGAGATTTAGAGCTTCATGGGTTTGGCAGGGTATTATAGGAGATTTATCCAGGATTTCTCGAAGATATCAGATCCGCTCACCCGGCTCACCAAGAAGTCCTTGGTGTTTCGCTGGGGGCCTGAGCAGCAGGCAGCATTTGAGACCCTCAGACGATGATTATGCGAGGCATCGATTCTTACCCTGCCAAAGGGAGTGGATGACTTTGTAGTCTACTTTGACACTTCAATCATAGGTTTGGGAGCAGTGTTGATGCAGCGAGGGAATGTGATAGCTTATGCCTCGAGACAGTTGAAGCCTCGCGAGGCTAACTATCCGACACACGATTTAGAGCTGGGGGCAGTGGTGTTCGCCCTCAAGATTTGGCAAGATTACCTCTATTGGGTTTGTTGTACCATCTACAAGGATCACAAGATTTTGAGGTACCTCATGGATCAGCCGAATCTGAACATGCGGCAGCATCGGTGGTTAGACGTGGTAAAGGATTATGACTGTGAGATCCTTTACCATCCGGTCAAGGCCAACGTAGTGGCCAACGCACTGATCCGCAAGGTGGTAGCGGCCCCGATCAGGGATATATGCCTGAGGATGACAGTGATTACTTTATTGATGGAGCAGATCTAGGAGGCACAGGTTGAGGGCCTGAAAGAGGAGAGGCAGAAGTGTGAGAGGATCGTGGGTCGAGTAGCTTCTTTCAATTATGATAGTCGAGGATTGCTGACCCTGCATGGGAGGGTCTGGGTGACATACTGGGGCGGGGTACGGCAGGTGTTGATGGACGAGGCCCACAAGTCTTGATTCTCCATCCACCCGGGGGCGATAAAGATGTATAGAGATCTTCGACCCGATTACTGGTGGCCCTGCATGAAGTGGGATGTAGCGTGGTATGTAGAGAGATGCCTGACCTGCAGGAAGGTCAAGGCAGAGCACCAGAGACCTCACAGCAAGATGCAGCCGTTAGATATTCTCGTGTGGAAATGGGAGGATATCATCATGGATTTCATTACTAAGCTTCCCAGGACCGCAGGTGGAGTTGATTCGATTTGGGTCATCGTGGATCGGTTGACCAAGAGTGCGCATTTAATACCGATCCAGGAGAGCATCTCGGCTAAGAAGTTAGCCGATATTTATGTGCGTGAGGTAGTGGCACGTCATGGGGTACCTGTTTTGGTGGTGTCAGACCGAGACGTCCGGTTCACTTCCAGGTTTTGGAAGTGGTTTCATGACGAGATGGGTACTCGTCTTCACTTTAGCACTGCTTTCCACCCTCACACGGACGGGAAGCGAGAGGACAATTCAGACTCTCGAAGACATGCTTCGGGCATGTGTCCAAGATTTCGGTGGCAGTTAGGATACGTATCTTCCATTAGCGGAATTTTTATATAACAATAGTTACCACGCCAGTATTGACCGTCCTCCCTTTAAGATGCTTTATGGGAGGAAGAGTAGGACCCCAATCTGTTGGGGCGAGGTCAGTCATAGAGTCATGGGGAGTATGGAGGTGGTACTTAAGACGACAGAGTTTATACAGCAGGTCTGTAGCCGGCTCAAGACTGCTCAGAGTCGGCAGAAGAGTTACGCCAACAAGAGGCGTTCTGATTTGGAATTTTAGGTGGGCGATATGGTCCTCCAGAAGGTATCACCTTGGAAGGGTGTCATCCGATTTCGGAAGCGGGACAAGTTGGGCCCCATATTCATTGGTCCCTTTAGGGTGTTGGCCCGGGTGGGTAAGGTTGCGTATCGGTTAAATCTTTCAGAAGAGCTCAGCCAGATCCACAACACTTTCCACGTTTCTCAGCTGCGGAAGTGCTTAGTGGATGAATCAGTAGTTGTACCATTGGAGGATATTCAGGTTAATGGCAGCCTGAATTACATCGAGAGACCTGTTGAGATATTGTATTGAAAGACAAAGACCTTGAGGAACAAGGAGGTTCAGCTAGTAAAGGTGCAGTGGCAGCACCGCAAGGGCTCAGAGTGGATGTGGGAGCCCGAGGAGGGGATGAGAGAGAACTACCCAGAGTTGTTTGCAGAGACAGTAGACTTCGAGGACGAAGTCTAAGATAAGCGGGGAAGAATTGTAGCGCCCCATTTCTTGTATGTATTTGATCTATATATATATATATATATATATATATATATATATATATATATATATATATATATATATATATATCAATTGTATTGGTAACTCGGTGAGTGGCAGCCTAACTCGTCGAGTAGATGAGAGGTTGGGATGAGGGTTTAAGTAATCTACCCGCCGAGTCCGCGCTTGGACTCGACGAGTAGGCCAGTCTGGATGAAACCCTAATTAAAGGGTTTGCACCCTATTTAAACAACATTATGAGCTTCAGGTCCAGCCTCCATCACCTCCAGAGCATTACTTTCGAAACCCTAATTCCCTTTTGGCAAACTTAATCTTTCTTATTGACTTGGAGGGGTTTTGGTGCATTGTGTATCTAGTAGAAGAGTTGGAAGGAAGAAGGATCAACTGAGAAGGACTAGATCCAGGAGCAACATCAGTTTGTTTTCACTTTCAGGTAATCAAGCTCAAAACTTGACTTGTGGTTTTGTAGATTTTCTCCTTTGCCCCTTTATGGAGTTTTGGGGTCAATAAGCTTGATTCTTAAGACTTGGACGTCCCAAGTCGATTCACCTTCAGATCTAGACTCTAGAACCAAGTTCATGGCATAAAGATGCAAGCTCTATGGCCATATTAGCCCATGCACTTCTTTATACCTCTTTTTGGGTCCTTAAAGCTTATACTTCCATGCATGCACGTAAAGTTCATAACTTTATGTGTTAGATCGACCTTAGAAGGCCATATCTATCTTTTGGATAAGGATTGTACATCAGGAATCGAGTTATAGACTTGGACAATGGGTGGATCGACGAGTTGTTCTTGGAATTCAATAAGTCCGGGACTTGAGTCCCCAATCTATTGTGGTTCAAAGGAGCCCAGTTGAGTGTTAGCAGAGGTTTAGAAAGGTCCCAAGGAGTGTTTCGACGTTTTAAGATTTAGCCATAATCTGGAAACCATGGGACTCGATGAGTGTAAGAACACACTCGGCGAGTCCAAGGCAATCTCCGTACCCACAAGATCAGACTCGACGAGTTATTCATACAAATCGACGAGTCATAGTATGGACGTGTTCATATGATGAAGGCGGACTCGGCGAGTTGTTCATATAACCCGGCGAGTCAGATGAAGGTTGACTAGATGTCATTATAGAAGGGGAACTCGTCAAGTCTTTGCTAAACTCGACGAGTAGAGTCAGATAGAAGGATAAAAGAAAGGAAAGGGACTCGACGAGTTGGCAGCCCAAGTCGGCGAGTCAGGTCAACTGGAAGCCGACTTTGACCAGGGGTAATATGGTCATTTTGCCCTAAGATTAGTTATCAGAGTTTTACTAAGTATCTTTATGGGGATTGTAGTCGGGGAGTTACCGGAGCAGCAGTCAGACAGTTCCCGATCAACATTTCAGCAGTAAGCCTTACAAGGTGAGTTTCCTTCTAGTAGGAACTGTTCTACGGCCACAATGTCAACCCGTTAGATAGTAGCAGTTCAGTATGCTTGATGTCTTCGTGATTCAGGCATGTCTATGTGTTATGAGTTCCGGACTGTGTTCTGATGCAGTATACAGTATATGTGTTTATGTCATATGTTATGATTATGTTATGTTATGATCAGTCAGTTCTAGACTTCGGTCCAACACAGTGGGCAAGGCCCTAGTCAGTTCTGGACTTCGGTCCGATGCAGAGGGGGATGCCCTAGTCAGTTCCGGACTTCGGTCCGATGCAGGGGGCAAGGCCCTAGTCAGTTCTGGACTTCGTTCAGATGCAGAGGGCGAGGCCCTAGTTAGTTTCGGACTTCGGTCCGATGTAGTGGGCAAGGCCCAAGTCAGTTCCGGACTTTGGTCTGATGCAGTGAGCAAGGCCCAATATGTGCTTTATATGTTATTGTATGGTATGTGGTAGTTTGGGGGAGCTCACTAAGCTTCGTGCTTACAGTTTCAGTTTTGGTTTCAGGTACTTCAGCTAGCAAGGGGAAGGGCTCGGGATGATGGCATGGCACCCACCATAGTTTTAGCCTGGGAGCTAGACTCTGATATTTTTGACATGATTGGACATCAGTTGTGATATGAGACATATTTTATGACATTTTGAGACGCACGACTTATGGTTTTATTACATGATATTTTGATATTATGGTTTTAGTAATGTTTTCAAACGAAATTTTTGGCTCGTATTTTTGGGATGTTTCATTCTGTCTTATACTTCCTTTCCAAAGACTCCCATAGTTCCTTAGCAGTTGCAACTTTACAATAAACATTGTACAATGCATCAGTTAGCCCATTCAACACATAGTTGCGGCATAGAAATTCTGAGTGCTTCCATGCATCCACTGCATTCACATTTTGAGTATCAGCCTGCCCCTCAACAATTACAGGAGCATTTTCTGTTAGGAGCCGAGCCATGTTCAAGGTGGTCAAGTAGAATAGCATCTTCTACTTCCACCTCTTGAAGTTCAGACCAGAAATTTTTTTCAGGTCTCTCAGCATGATTAGCCATGAAGTTTGGAATCGGTGCATTTGGGTTGACAGCAGGGGTAGCACTAGCAGCAGGAGTTTCAGTAGCAACGGGAGTTCCGGACATTCTGAAAGAGTCGTAAGCACAGTTAATTAGATTACAGGAAAAGATCAATACAAAATCGATAAAAGAACAGAAAACGAAAGTTTTAGAACAAATAATAAATTTGTTTAAGACTGTTAGTGTAAGGAGTTCGTTTTCCTCTTGAAAGTTTCCTGGAAAGAAAGGTTAGTAGCAAAACGTGGTGGCTGAGGCTCGAGTTGGCAGGGTACAACAACCTTAGCAGTGGTGTACTGCCGGATATTTCACTTGCCTGAAAGAGTCAGGAGAAAGAAGAGTATTTTCATTCATACCGGATATTTCACTTGCCTGAGGGACCAAAACTATCAAGTTTAGGGTATTTGTGTCTACAAGTCGTGCCTATACACGAGTTCGGTGGTGTTTTTGGTCTACAAAATCCAAGATTTGCACCCCCCCCCCCCCCTACGCGCGAGTAGAATTATAGTAAACCCATAAACACAAGCTTATAAGTCTTACATGCATTCAAGCTTATAAACCTTGTTGAGTTTGGTCTTTCTACCAATGTAGGACTCATTTCCCCATTCATTCCTTTTTGCTAAATTTATTCTCAAATACCCTTCTTTGAGTATCGATATCTCATTCACATATATTCCATTTTGGACATATAATATACCGTTTTGAAGTCCTCATGGAAGAGAACACAAACCCACTTAGAGTTAGTTATATATATATATATATATATATATATATATATATATATATATATATATATATATATATATATATATATATATATATATATATATATATCCAAAGTTAGTAAAAATATAAATATTTATACTAAATTTTCCAACAACAAAGACCAAATTACTTAATTCCGATTTAGAATGACCGCATCCAAGCATTTTTATTTACGCAACCAAAAAATTGAATTATCCTCCAAAATATATGATATTTACCATAATCATCCATTAACGGCTAATTTGTTGTCGAGAGGAAGCTATGGTACAATAATTGAAAAGTTAGCATGCTCAAAACATCGAATAGTCCTCCATGTGGACTTCGACACCAAGAACCTGACCATGTCCTATTATATTTGTGTAACTTCTCTTAGTTTCCAAGGCGAACAATCTCGAAAATCTAATATAATACATAAAGGACTTTATAAAATCCATATATCATCCTAATTTTTAATATAGGATCCGTTATATGGGTGATAATATGAACTCGTGAAGAAGTTGGTTCATTTAAGAACCTACGTCACCATTTACAAATAAAATGCCAATTAAAAAACATATAGACTTTCAATTCCTAACCCATCACCTTAATCTGGATACTAAATTTTTTCCACATTATCCACCTTTCTTTCCCCATCTTCCCCAAGAAAAAATATATATAAAAAAAATTAAGTGATTTCGGATTCTCTAATAAATTGATAACTCAATATGCTCTAAACATCAACATGTAACAACCGCTAGGACACCCTAACATCGCTTTTAGAAAAATCAACCTTCCACCTGAAAAAAAATAGTTTTCACTTTCCAATTAGAACGGTTTCTTTATGAATTTACAGACAATAAACTTTCACTTGTTTCCATTATTTTAATTTTTTACCGATCGGGAAATCGAGGTAGGTAAAAGGAATATTAGTCGTGGACTCGTGGTACACCCCACAATTGAAAGTAAATGTTACACCTTTTGATTATAGATCCCCATGATGTTACTTTTTTGGAGATTTATTTTCAACCATAATACTAAATAAAATCAAAGAAGAATCCACAAAGGAGCTCCGACTTTCCTAAAAAAAACATAATGTCATCTTCAAAGAATAAATTAGAAATATCCATATCTTCCCGTACCGACTTTAGCAACACAAAAAATATGATGTCCAATAGTCTCCATCCATTGCACAAAAAATGATTAGTGTAATGTTTGTTTATGATTAATGTCTAAACAATTTAGACATTTAACAAATTTAAATTAAATTAAATATTTATTATTATTTGATTATTATATAATTATATAATTTTTTGTTAATTTGGTTATAAATAAATGTCTTCGTATTTATATAATATTAAAATGTTCTAACTTCTAGCGTTTGATTAAACTTTCCGTTTTGAGCAAAAAAATATTGTTTGACACTACACGTTTTCAGCGTTTAATTAATATAAAACAATCAAAATCTAAAAGTTATCTCACATAGTTTTTAACAAAACACTACCGGCTATCTATTTTCTGCTACCCGTTACTAGTTAGTTTTGTCAAACATGCCCTAAAATTATATTGTCGTAGATGTTACCTCACACAATATAATATAGTTTCACAAATTTACAAAATGTCTATAATGATTTACGATAAAAAAAACTTATTATTTATTACTATTTTATAAAAAATGGTCTAAAATGTTTCATAAATAAAAACTATACCGTTATTATATAAGACTTTGTTTGATGCGTTACGTGATACCTAAAAGTTTAAAAAGTTTATAATAAAAAAATAACGTTTAGTAAAACTAGTGAATTATGATATTGCTAGTTTATATATGTTTTTGGTAACGAATTAATTGTGTTGTTGATAGTTTATATAACAAAAGTTGATAATATCTCTCTCATATTTCATGAAATTCAATAACAGCAACTATATTTTATATCTTATATGTTATAATCTTATTTCCTCAATTAGTACTCACAAGCTTAGGATTCCAAGCCAAACAAACCAACCATTTATTCTCTCCAATTATCGGATTAATCACCCTTCTCCTCAACTCCTCCCTTATCGACCTCTCACAACCACCATCCCTCTCCATCACAGCCGCCTTCAATGGCGGCAACGGCGACACCATTTTTTCCGGCCACTCCATATCACCTTCAACAATCTGGTTCACCATTTCCAACACTTGGCTCATTCTTGGCCTCATTCTTGGTTGTTTAAGTAAGCATTTGTTAGCAACAGCAGCCAGCTTTTGTGCAGATTTTAGGGAGTAGTTTCCAGAAAGCCGAGGATCCAAAATCATTTGAAATTTTCGCATGTCTTGAGTGATGTGTGGTCTTACCCAATCCAATAGTTTTTGCTCGTTTTTTGGCTTGTTTAGATCCAATGGCCTTCTACCCGTTATAAGTTCATATAAAAATACTCCATAACTCCATACGTCACTTTTGTAAGTGAGTCGCCCTGTTTGTATGTATTCAGGAGCCGCATATCCTACTGTTCCAACTACCTGTTTTGTTTTTATCAAGAAAAATGACATGAATTTGAATATGGCAAGTGAGGGCATTATGGTAATTTCACCAAAAAAAAAACGTACAGCTGTCGAGACATGGCTAAGACCATCGGAAGGACCGAGCCTAGCCAATCCAAAATCTGAAAGCTTCGCGTTCCAATTCTCATCCAAGAGAATATTCGAAGATTTGAAATCTCTAAAGATTATCTGTTTCCATAACACAATAATATTTCAACCATTTAATCTCATGATCTAAAATGGTAAAATGTAGTCTGACGAAAGGGTACCTGAAATTCCATTTCTTCATGGAGGTAAGCTAACCCTCGAGCAGCATCCTGTGCGATTTTCAGTCGCGTTGACCATGGAATTGGTGTTTGAACTCTGCTACATAAATGATCTTGAACACTCCTGTTTGGCATATATTCATACACAAGAAGACGTTGAATCCCTCTTTCATCATCCTCAGCACAATACCCAATCAGTTTGACCAGATTCGGATGATCAACAAACCCTAGAACATTCACTTCCGTAATCCATTCCTTGTGTCCCTGAACATTACACAAAAATTAAACAAAAACTACATAAAATCAATTAATCATACATGAAATCCAGAAGAACAAATCAACCTGCAACCCCCTTCTTCCAAGTTGCTTTACAGCGACATCTATTTTCTTATTCGAACCATCTGTGGTTCGTAGAACAGCCCGATAGACGCATCCGAAACCACCTTCTCCGATTATTAGGGCACGGCTGAAGTTTCTGGTGACGGATTTGAGCTCGGCGAATGTGAATACTCTGATATTATTGTTACTGTTACGACTTGATCTTTGAGTCAAGGTTGTGAATGAAACCCTTGTGGAGGATTCGTTGCTGACGTCAGAGGCGTCAAGGGAAGTGAATCCTGACCCTGATTTCGTTTCATCTTGACCGTTGGATATGGAAGGTGATGAATTGGAGGTAGATTTTATAGTCTTTGTATCATTGGTTTTGTCTCTATGGGAAAAGGAGAAACATCTCATCCCTCTCATTGCCTGAAAAAATAGGGTTGGTTTTGTAAGAATTGACTTTTTTTGGGACAAATTTAGACATGTAAATGGTATGTTTTTGCAAGAATGATGATCTGTTTGCAAAGAATCACTCGATGCCAAATAAAGATCATCAAGAACATGGAGTCTTTAAGCAAAAGGAATGTAATGTAATGATTATGAATTTATGATAATAGTAAGTGTTGATTTTGAGTAAAATGACATCACTAGACATATATGGATGAAGTTAAGTAAAGAATCTTTAAACACTATGTTTTTTATTAATGAAATCATATTTGACTTTTGAATGTTAATAGATCATGGCTTCCATCTTATGAGGTATTTGGTTGTCGATGAGCATGTCATCTCTCGTAAAGGTTATAAATTTATAAAAGTGTTTGACTTGTTAATTAAACTTATAATACTTTTTATATAAACAAATTAAAAGAATATAAAAGTTGCCATCTTGGCCATTTGGATACGACTAAATCATCCATGTGAAGCACTTCTTTTACTTGCTTCGAAACTTCGAATAGTCTTTTTGTATAGTGGGTATAGTTTTATGCTTAAATTGTTAGATGTATGAAAATTAATCAAATTAATCAAAATTACAAACCATAAATTATTATACATAAATAATTAACATTGTGAATAGTTATAAAAAATGTCCTACAGTAGATTTCTTAGAATTTATTTTTATAGGATCAGATCTTCACAAAAAAAATCTTTCATTATATTTACTTTTTTTTTCACTCTAATAACCAATTATTTTCATGGAGATCTGATTTTGAATTGGAGTAGTCTACAAAGATGCCAAAACCATAACTGAAATATAAAGAAAGAAATCAAAATCAATGTATGATGAAATAATAAACATCGTGATCAAAACTTAAAAGCCATAGCAAAACAGAGGTAAGAGTTGTTTAATTAGAACTCACAAACGGTTTAATTCCATAGTAATTAAGAAAAAATTACAGAAGATTAAGAAGGAGACGAAATACCTTACGTGATCTGTGTTCAAAATTGTGGCAAATTCACGAACTACAAAGTTCCAAACAAATCCATGTCGAGAGAATTGAAGTAGAGAAAGAAAGGGAGAAAATCATGAAGATGGAAGAAACTGAATTGCATAAATATGGAGAAGTGAATGGAATTGCTAGTGTAGACAGCTGGAATTTAGCTTACCAAACACAAATATGAATTAACAAAGAGAGATAACAATGAATATTTATATATGAAGTGAAGGTGAGGCTGAAGGAGGGAAAGGTTGTCCATGAAAGCGAGATTTAGAAGAAGATGACACATGTTAAAACTTAGATACTGCTCCAACTCATTCTCAATCTCACGCACAAACACAAACTACTTATTTGATAAATGGTTTCATTTTTTGTTATAAAAGTAGATTTGCAATCTTCTTCGTCGTGTGAGGTTTGAAGAACTATAGATTGTGGCAATAAAAGAATTGAAATACACAGATCATTTCTTAAAATATAATGCACATTTTAATTGTTAAAAGGTTATGTTTTCAAGTTTTGTAGATCAAGAGAAAATAATAAAAGGAAATAGAAGAAAACAATTAATTCCTCGTGTAATTGAGTTAGTATGAAATGAAAAAAACAGAAAAAGAAATATAATAAGAAACAAAAAAAATGATTTTTTTATATTTGTTTGAAAAAAAATGATAATTTTATATTTTTTTGTAAGATTTTTTTTTGGTTAAGATGAATAAGGAGGGGATATGATGGTCATTTTGTTTGTGTTTCTTTCTATTCTGTCTAAAATTGGAAAAATGGTTTTGAAAACTAGGAATATGAAATTTATCTATCATAATCCGGTCATTTCCATCTTTTAAAAGAACTTGAGATTCGAATACATGATGAAAAAGAATGTTGTCAACACAGTATTGTTGATCTCATGTATTTTGATTTTATATGAGGCAAAGTAATTACGTTTTAGTTTTATGTAGTGATCAAGTGTAAGGCCAACATGCACGGGTGATGAAAGTACACTAAGGTCACCCTTTAACGCGTGAACACCTCCCAAAACACAACGTAGGTTTGGTGTGGAGTAAGGCTACTTACGGAACTTCACAAATACGAGAGAATAGACTCTCTCTCTCTCTCTCTCTCTTTCTCTCTCTCTCTCTCTGTGTGTGTGTGTGTGTGTAGGGAGGAGTCCACACGCGAGCACTGCACCAGGATGTTGGAGTGGAGTTGTGATGAGGTGGCACTAATAGTCTAAAACTTTATCCACTTATTTTAGTTGCCAATAATTTCTCTACTTTTTCAATTAATTTCTAAAAACTATTAGAAATTTTTGATCTATTAATCACTAGGCTTGTACATGAACTAAACGTCTAATGAACTATTTGTAAACCATTCGGCGGTAAATTTGTTTATTTTCATTTATTTACTAAATGAACAAACATTAATATATTTTTTTTGTTTGTTTAGTTAAATGAACGAATACAAACATTTGATTTTTATGTTTTTCATTTATTATGTTACTATATACACACATACACACAATGAGAGGACCGAACGTAGAGTTTCTATGAGTTGTTTAAGTTTAACATCCAGATTTTGTACAAATATCAAAAGTGACACTGCTGAGTATGATGAATATATAAGAAGTGTTGACAGTCAAGTTTTATTGTTTTTATTTGGATTTTTATGCTCATTTCTAATTCATATATGTTCATTTATGTTTGTTTGCTTTCGTTAGTTTATGATCGTTTATGTTTGTTTATCATCTAAACGAACTTGAACAAAACAATTTGTTAAACAAACTAATGGTGTACAGGGGTTAGTCCATACATAAAGACAATATGTCATCATTAAAAGTAGTCCGGATCAACACGGTAAGCACACATGCCGACTCTCCTTATTGAATGCAAACCAACTATGCAAACACAACGGTAAGGGTAAAACTTTCTCACCTTAAGCAATTTAACAATACTCCTAATTGACATCTATCTTACGCATCGGAGAGTAATACTAGGGTACATCCCTCTATCGCTTTCCAACCTAACATTTGTCTACATTTTGCAATGTGCATTCCTATTCGTGCATTAGAAGAGGATACAACCAATTTGCTATCAGACATCCGGAAGGCTACGTAGCAACACGAATGAACTTGAAAAAGAAATTTTTATTGTTTATCAGTTCATGTTCATTCGCTTAAGAAATGAATACGAATAAATTTTTACTCATGTTCGTTCGATTGATTTAAAGCCCTACTTACAATCATAAAAAAAAAATGCATGGTTTCTTATGTTTCACAAATTTAAGGAACTACTCAATTCATCATATTAAGATTTATTTATGGTAGGTCTACTTTCTTATGTATATTTTATATTGTAGGCTTCCTTGGAGAGAAAAAAAATGAAATAGTTAGTCTCATGGTAAGGTTTAATAAAAATCACCATTGAATACAAGAATACACGATGACTATAAATTTAAATAAAAAATGTAATCTAGGTAATAGAAAAGTAAATATCCTTAATACCGATATTGTCGACGGAACAACTTTCATAAAATTTATAATATTTACCATACGTTTTCATGAAAATAGTATATGATTTATACGCACGATGCAACGAGAAGCACACACGCATATAATATATATACACTTGTTGCATGTTAGTAAGTATGTATTTTTATTTTTCTTTTTATTGAATTTATTGTAGTCATTCAATGAATAATTAAATAATTCTTACTAAACTATATTTTATGCAAATTGTTATACACTTACACTTAGGGCTGTAAACGAACTAAACGTTCAACAAATTGTTTGTGAACCGTTCGGCGGGAAATTTGTTTATGTTTGTTTACTTAATAAATGAACGAACATGAACACAAATTCTCGTTCGTTTAATTAAACGAACGAACATGAACAATGGTCTCGTACGTTCAATTATGTTCGTGAACGTTTGTTTATGTTGTTTGTTTACATTTGTTTATGTTCGTTCATATAAGTTCCTTTTATCTTCATATATGTTTAATTGTGTTTGATTACATTACTATATTATATGTTCATATATGTTTGTTTATCTTTGTTCATTTATGTTCGTTTGTTTATGTTCGTTCAGCATGTTCACGAACGAACATGAACAATGTAATTTGTTAAACGAACGAACATGAACAAGAAAACTCGTTCGTTTATCTGTTCGTGTTCGTTCATTTATTCGTTAACTTAAACGGACAAACACAAACAAGCTCTGTTCGTGTTCGTTCGGTTCGTTTACAGCCCTACTTACACTATTTCGGCTAAAGGAAGTAGTTTTTTTTTCTTTTTTTTTCTTCGTAACTTGTCAATCATAATCACAATTTACTTTTTATCGATTAGTAATCCTTACATGAATTTAGTACATATTGATTTTATTTATTTTGTCCCATTTAAAAGACAATTGGACATTTTATATGGTTGAACTTCTTTATTAAATTATACATCATGAAAAATATGCATTTTTTAGACAAAAAAAATACTTGATAACTAATGAATTGCTTACATTGTATACAATAAAACAAATTTACGAAAAGATAATTTATTTAATACTTTCAGTTAGAGAGTACAATTTAGGAGACTTTATCGGTTTGTGTCGATGTGCATCCTTTGTTGACATTTTGAAGCCCCACAAGCAATGTGGCTAAATATGTTGCGCCCACGTTTGTGTTTTATTAATGATTGATTAATCCATCAAGATACTTAGGTGTGGAATTGTGTTAGTTCCAAGTGTCTATTTCTGCTATATGCACACAAATAGTCAAACCTAAATACCCATAATTTTGACTTTCAATTTATTTAATTTTAGTTATGACAAATACCTATCGCTCATCACATCAACAATAACATACTACTACCACATAGCATGATAGCATCTCCACTTGCAATGTTACAAGGACCACATATTATTATTTCAAAACCACTTAACATTAGTAATGACTTGCTTTGATTCAAGTTGGTTGCTTATTTGATAAATGAAGTGTTGGCATTTATTACTGTTTGAGTAGTTTTAGGAAGACTTTTTCTTTTTATGTTAATATTATTTTGATTAAGTTGTTTTATTAAATATATAAAATTAAAATACGTATTACTAAAAATTGCACTAAATTACGTAGTATATGTGCTTTACAAAAATCACAAGTTTAGTTCTTAATTTTTTTTTTCTTAAGTCTCTAATGCACATATAATGATTGAAACATATCTCCACCACCTACTCCCTCTTCCACCTTCCGACTTAACTTTCACTAAGTCTGACATGGAAGAAGCTCCGAATATTATCAACCCGTAAATTTTCTAGGATAGCATCAATGCATCATGAGTATTGATAGTTATATTGTTGTTTTTTCATTTCAAATGAGCATGTGTAGACTTGATTTTAGTTATAACTTTTCCATATATTAGATAATTAAATCTATTATGTTACACAAAAGTATGCACAAGTACATTGTTGCACAAACATTTACAATAAAAGTGTGCACCTCACCTTATGTTCATGTGCTTACAGATAGAGTGTTGGTGAGGAAAAGGAACTAGTCTGGTGTAATCACAAAAATGCTACTGTTACGCTAAACTTGAAGGGAAATTGTCATGTTATTTAAAGCTTATACTTAGATAGAAGGTAAGGGAGAGGTGCCCTCAACGGCAGAATTGTTTTTTACATTGAGGTTGATTAAAAAAAAGAGATTAGATTCTTTTTAACAAGTGGTGCCCTCAAGCACTTGGTTTTTGGGTTGGACTCAAATTAATAAAAGTAAACATAAAAGCCCAAGTGACTATAAGTTCAAGACTCCAACAGTCCAACTTTATTCTTTAAAAAGTACTCAATTAGACAACTAGTGCTTTTTATAATGAAACTTTTAGCGAATTTAAACAAAAGGAAGATGTAATTTTAAATTATGTAAGTATTTAGTTTTTAAATTTATTTTTGTGTTGGATTTAGGCCTGACAATCGTGTTGTGTTCGGGTTGGCGTGTCACGGGTTGGCGGGTCAAAATATGTCAACCCAAACACGACCCATTTAAATATACAGGTCACGGGTTGCCGGGTTTGGAACATAAACCCATATATGACCCGCCAACCCATTTATTTATACGGGTTTACAGGTTGACGGGTTCGTGGGTCAGATTTGGGTTCGTGGGTCCAAATTTTAGACATTTAAGTTTTAAACATCCAAATAAAAATTAAAAACATTCATAGAAACATGTTATAGACTTAGCTTTATAGGACACGACTTACGACCTTAGACCATCCACCACGAGTCAAAATGTCAAAACAGTCAAATGGTCTATTAATCAATGGTATATATTATATAATACTTATTAAATATCAATACTTGATACATAAATACATTTAAAAATAAAATAATTTTTTTTTATTAAGAATATAAACGGGTCGGCGGGTCAACCCGTTTGTTTTTTTTAGAAACTCATATATGACCCGTTTAATAAACGGGTTGGCGGGTTAGCGGGTTGAAAAACTCAACACAAACCCATTTATTTCGTATCGTGTCGCGGGTCGTGTCGCGTGTCGTGTCGAGAATTGTCAGCCTAGTTTGATTTATCATTAATTTTTTCTCGTTTGCTAAATAAAAACCGTTATGATAGGAGATTATAAGTTTTTATGTATACATTGAGTTATTAAACTTTTTACATATTTAATCACTATAATATATATATATATATATATATATATATATATATATATATATATATATATATATATATATATATATATATATATATATATTTAGTTATTAATATTTTTTTTCGTACATGTTAAAATGTTTTACCATGAATCTTACATAATTTGTTCAAAGAATATTATTTCATAAAATACATTTATTTACATAATTTGTTAAAAAAAAACGCATATTTACCTATAAATAAAGTATTATTACTACGACGACAATTTTCCATCACCCATTTCTTTAAGAACACAAACGTCAAACCGAATACTTGGGCGTGGTGTGTTCGCATGCGATTCACGTCCGTGGTAATTAATATGGTCTCAAGTATTTAATCGCGTGTTACGAACATACATAGAACGTCATTGAAGTGTGTTTTATTATTTATTTTTGATTTTTTTTCATTTTTTGTTTTTATTTTTTAAAATTTGTTTTTTTTTAAACAAAAAGGCTGAACAGATATATACTCGGTTTTAACGTTTTTCGTTTTTTTTTAATTTTTGAGTTTTTTTCGTTTTTTTTAATATCTATACTACATAATTGAAGATACAAATGTTTTTTTATTTTTGTTTTTATTTTTTGATTCTATAAACTAAATATTGGTTTGAGTTTTTTATGTTTAACAATTATAAATTTCAAATAAGAAGAATATTAAGGATCATAATATTTTTCGTTCATACATTTTTTGAATCATATTAATTTTGGATCATAATATTTTGAATCAAATTATTTTCAATCATAATATTTTGAATCAAATCATTTTTTAATCATATGACTTTAGATCAATGATATATTCATTTAAATAAAGTTTTTGTTAAAAAAATATAGATCATTATATAAATTGAATCATTTAATTTTTGAATCATAAAATATATAAATAAGGATTATAAAATATTTTAGTCTTATTATTTTTAGATCATAACAAATTAAGGATCAGAAAAGAGTTGAATCAAAAGTTTTTTTTTTAATCATAAAAATTTGAATCATCACATTTTGGATCATATTATGTTCAACATTTTTTTTAAAACTAATATTTCTTAAAATTAAAAATAAACACTTCAAAAACTTATTTTAAAAAATATATATAGTTTTACAAAGTCTCTAGTATAATGAGTGGAACTATCCTTTAAATTTTCATGATTTTTGGAGAAATTATATATATATATATATATATATATATATATATATATATATATATATATATATATATATATATATATATACACACACACACACACACACTAGCAACGTACTCGCGCGATGCAATGGACGGATAATAGTTTCATTCTGGCGATTGGTTAATTTTTCCTAGACGATAAATTGTTTGGTTTCGATTTATTTCGAGCAGTTTTTTGCCGCTCTTTTTTCGTATCGGTCTTTTTTGTATCGGCATTTTTTAATTGTGTGGAAGCACATGTATGATAGATGTGTATGTAAAACAAGCTATTTGATAATATTTTTTAAAATAATTTATTATATAAAATATGAAAAAATATATATATATATATATTTATTTGTCATTTTTGCTTAATCGAAAGAGCAATTTTTATTTGTCAATGTCCACTTTGTGGTCGAGTGGTATGGGACTATGGTTAAATAAGACATAAAATTAACCAAAATATAGTATTAGCTATAACAATGATTTACAATATAAAATGTTTTAATATTAAACGAATTTCATTTCACAAAACAATCAAAGTATTTGCAATAAATTTGTACATTATTAATTTTCTATTTCAATTTTTTTTTTTTTTTGACGTTTCAACGGAAACCATTTTCTTTTACGTGATAAACCTTTGCATTGGCAAAGTAATTTTACCTTATAGAAAAATAAAAATTTATAGACTTATTTCTTCCTCTATATCTCATGATCTCAAGTGTATTTGAGCTTTGTTCATTTAGTGACATGTTTCACTGACAACTAAAACCTAATTTCACAACCAAAATACAGAAAATAGAAAAACCAAAAGAAGAAAGAGAAAATACAATGGAATGAGAAGACTTCGGTGGTAGAATGTGGCGATGACGATCATGGATCTTGGTGGTTTAAGGGGGCAACGACAATGGCAGATCGTTATGTTAGAAAGGTCGTAAACATATACTATAAGTGTATGAATATGATAAACTATTAATTTGACCAAAGCACTTAGTTATAGTCTTGTTGGTATTTAACTGTTAACACTTATCTATAATCTAAGTCGTATTTGACAACTAAAATTTTGCCTTCAATTTTAATTTTTTAATGAAAAAATCATTAATATAGTTAATTATAAATAAGAAAGTCAAATTTTGCTTTCTTAAACCACTATGTGTAACATCCCGGAATAGCAAGAGTAAAGTTGAAGGGCTAAAAGAGTAAAATAGGAAAGATAGACTCGGCGAGTCCATGGGTGGACTCGGCAAGTAGAGTCGCAACCTGGTCGCGTGTTAAGTGGCCGACTCGGCGAGTCAGTGTATTGGACTCGGCGAGTAGGCGCTGAATGGAGAAAACCCTAAATTTGGAAGTTGAGCCCTATATAAGGAACATTATGTTTCCTCCCCAGCCTCCTTATCACCCCTTGAGTCTCAGAAACCCTAATTTCGTGGAGAAACCCCATTGTTGAGTGAATTGGAGCTTGGAGAGGTGGTTGTTGAAGAGATCTTGAAGAAGGAGAGGCTTGGAGCAAGGGGCTTTGTTTGGATTCGAGTTCCATTGCAGTTGGGGCGTCCTTTTGAGGTAATATCTCGTCCTTGGGCTGTTAGCCTTATGGATTCATCATTATGGGGTTTGTGGGGAGCTTATCCTTTGGTGTTTTGGAGTTTAGAGGTTAGATCTGAGGTTGCTACCTCAGATCTGGAATGGAGGAGGGTTGGAATGCTTGAAAGTCCATGTGTTCAAGTGTGTAGTGAAGCTATCATGTCCCAAACCCTAGCCCTAAAGTGTTAAAGGCCTAGATCTCTTTGGATTCACGTAAAGATTGCCACTTTACGTGATGGATGGGTTGTAGGAGGCTAGATCTATGTTTTGGATCAATTGCATTGCCTGGAGTGCTTCTGAATGGATTTAGACTGGTGGTACTCGGCGAGTCACATGGGTGGACTCGACGAGTTGCTTGAAGATGAGCTGGAACTCGACGAGTTGGAAGAACAACTCGGCGAGTTGGATGAAGATGGCCTGGAACTCGGCGAGTTGTATGAACAACTCGGCGAATAGGTTGAAGATAGCCTTAGACTCGGCGAGTCTGTTCTTGGACTCGGCGAGTCTGTTCTTGGACTCGGCGAGTCTTGTCGAAGAGTCCCAATATTTTCTGGTTGAGTCGAGAATCGGCGAGTCAAGGGATGACTCGGTGAGTTGTGGACGAGTGGACTCAGAGTTGTTGGACTCGACGAGTCTCGGGGTGACTCGGCGAGTTAGGTCGCGGGTTGAGGGAAATTCTGAGTATGGGGACTCGGCGAGTCATCGGGTTGACTCGGCGAGTAGAGTCAGTCAGGGGTTGACTTTGACCTTGCTCAAAGGTTGACCAGTTGTCTTTCAGGGGTATTTTGGTAATTAAGGGTATTTATAGAGTTGAGTGTTTTGGTGTTCAGTGGAGGAGTTCGTGTCGGAGATTGGAGCAGCGGGATCTTATCCTTTCAGCCGATAGTTTCGAGGTGAGTTATCCTCACTATATCAACAGGGTCTAAGGAACCAAGGCCGGCCCTTATCGGATTGAGATCCGGGTGGTTGTTATTATGTTACTGCTTTGATATGTTTGCATCATGTGAGTTAGGATGATATATGTTAGAGACCTGATTGAGATCGGTATCCTGAAAGATAGGGAGATGCTATGTTAGTGACCTGTTAGGTCGGTATCCTGGTTAGGATGATGATATGTTATGTGATCTGTTTGATCTGTTTGTTGACTGTGAATTGCTATATGATTGTATGTATATGTGCACATGGTTGTTTGGACTGGAGTTGGGTTGAGGCGGGTCCTGCTTTGTGCTGTAGGCCAAGATACCCAGGGCGGACCGGTTGTTCCGAAGGCCCAGCGAGCAGTCCGAATAGGCTGTAGGCCCCAAGATGGCGGACCAGACGTGCCGAGGCTCGGAGAGTGGACCAGGCAGATTGAAGGCCCGAAGTGGGCGGACCAGTCATACTGTAGACTCAGAGAGTGGACCAGGAGGATTGAAGGCCTGGAGCGGGCGGACCAATCACACTGCAGACTCGATGTATGTGACTAGACTCAGAGGGTGGACCAGGTGGACTGTAGGCCGATGCGGCGGACCAGTCACACAGTAGACCCGAAGTGCATGACTGTTCTATGATCTGATATGATGTGGCATGTTATGCGTGTATGGTGTTAGTGGTTGGTATTTTGGGGATATCTCACTAAGCTTTCGGCTTACAGTTGTGGTTTTATGTTTTTCAGGTTCTTCAGGAGACCGTGGCAAGGCGAAGGCGTGATCGTACCGCTCCTCATGATTTTGTAGTAATATGATTCTGGGAATACATTAAATTTTTTGTATTGAAAACCTTTTTGTAAAGATTTAATGGAATTGAGCTGTTTTTGAAAAATTTAAAATTTGGTTGTATTTTTCTGTCGTTACACTATGTCACTGTAAAAAAATTTGGAATCGTATATAATGAATAAATCAAGCAAGTGGCTGAAAAATAAAGACAATTTAAAGACAAAAATAACCCAAATTAAAAGAAATCTTGCACAAGGCTACATCTAAAAAAACACATAATAACAACAACAAGAAGACAACTAATCCAACAATAACATGACAGTGCCTCCACACATCTGAAATACATAAATAAGGAACAAACTTTGATGAGTTAGGCTAACTGAATCAGAAGCTTCTTGTCTACAACAAACTGGGGTTTTGAAGGGTAAAATCGTCCAAACATTTTAGTCAAGTTACCAAACAAACCAAATGTAACGCCCGTAGATCCGGGCTAGTCAATTTAGAGACGATAAGCATCAAAAATAAATTTTTGATGGAAGATTATTTAGAAGGATTAATCTTAACCAAGTTTTAGTATATGTCACAAGGTTTCCGTGCATATAAAGAACGTCAAAATCCGAGTTATAACGAAGAAGTTATGACATGTCGAAGTTTCGCGACAGAACCGGCACGACCCAGCGCGATGTAAATAGTGAATTTAAGGTAGATAGATATCTATCCTTAGTGATATAAACGAGAGTCTAAGATGTCTTCGATAGTAGTCGAACGATAAAAGGACAGACGAAAACGGAGTTCGGAATGAAGGAGTTATGAATTTCGAACGGAGTTTTCCTGTCCCGATCTACTAAAGATAATATATAAGTAATATATTTATAATATATTTAAAATAAAGTCAAAATTAGCCAATGGAGTCTAAACAAGAGTTGTAGAGTATAATCTCACCTACGCGTCGATATAAAGAACGTCGAAAATGGAGTTCGTATGCGAAAGTTATGCATTTCTGAAGTTCGGGGCGCGAAACCCCAAAACTATCAGATACCACGACGTGGCAAGTCTTCTGAAACCTCCGGGAGTCCCCCAGATGCAACTTGCGATGACGCATGCAGTGACGACCAAACCCACGACGTGGAAAAAGGTGTCACGACGTGGCAAGGGCAGATTTTGCCCTATAAATAGATTTGAAGGGCCGGCTGAGTTTGGTTGCTCATTCTCTCATCTCTCACCCATATTACATCGTTTTACGTGCAATTTTAACCCCCCGAAGCCCCGGTATCATCCCGAGAACCGAAGCGAGTCCCGAAGCACCGAAGATCCCAAGAAGAAAAGAGTTTCCGAGCCGAAGCTCTGCCCGCGAGAAGTCCGGTGTGTGAAGAGATCACAGTTTCACCGAAGGATACTACTTCTACAAGTCGTAGTGCTGCCCGATCATCTTCTGATCAGGTGAGTGTGTGGTCACTTTCTTCTAACACATAAATATTAAGTATTTGCTATGAAATATGTGCTATGTGTATAATATAAAGTTGTTTATATGTGTGGGTGTATAGTCCCTTTCATAAACACGATAATAATACAAGTATTGTTTGAATGTATTAAGTATATTGTTGTTTATATGTGTGAGTATATAGTTACTTTCTTCTAACACATAAATATGAAGTATTTGCTTGAAATACATGCTATGTGTTTATGTACTGTTGTTTATTTGAGATAAGTGTGGAATGGATGTTTTATATGGTTTTTAAATGAGTTAAACTGTATATGTATTTTATATCTACTAATATGTAGGGTAGAACATGGATAGATGAGATAGTTGGTATGTGATAAAATGATGAGGTAAATGATGAGATATGTAAGATGATTAAAGAATAATATTGGTAGATGCACCAATTAGAGAATGTCATGATACTAGCAAATGCGCTTAAGAATAATATTGGTAGATGCACCAAATGGAGAATATCATAATACTAGCAGATATACTTATGAGATAATCCTGGAAGATGCGTTTATAGGATAATGTCGGTAGATGCGCCTAAAAGACAATGTCATAAACTTGGCAGTTGCGCCTCATAGTGTATGATGTAATCCTGGCAGAGACGCTTAAAAGATGATGTTGGTAGATGCGCCTTATGTAGCAATAGATTTTGCGCCAATTCCTTAGGTCAATCCTTAGGAATGAATGGATGACGGGTAGTTGAATTCTTAGGGTAAAATCCTAAGAAATAAAGAAGATAATGAGGATGGATAATTGGGTTGATTTTTTGATGATTGAATATAATAATTATATTATTGTGGGTCGAAAACCCTATATGCTCACTAGGCTCCAAAGCCTGAACCACTCAGTTTTCTTTGTATCACAGGTATCAATACGAAGACATATTTCACCGAGAGATTAAAAGAGATGTAAATCATTAGTGTAAATAAATGTAAGTTCTGTTTATGCTTATGTGTTTGTATCGGAACATGACATCCCGAGATTTTGTTATATAATGAAAATACATTTCTTTAAAGGAATGCTTTGATAAATTCTTATCATATTTTGTTTTGGCAACAAAATCCGCAACTGTTTTCTTTAAAAGATTACTCTGATTTTAAAAACAAAGCATAAACAAATCGGTATTTTCTGGCCGTGAAATTGGGGATGTCACACCAGACAAAATTAAGGCAAATCGTACAAACAAATGTAATAAGTTGTATTGCTATTCCTTGCCTTTAATTAAATGCAAGTAATAGAATACTATTGTCAAACACATTGTCCCGTTTAATGCATTTAACCTTTTGAAAAAAGGGTGTTGAAAAAATGATAAAATAAAACATATAGATTAAGAGATAGAAAGTATAAAACTTACACAAATGATTAATTTGAGGAGTATTTCTCTGTTTTAGGTTGAGGACCATTTGGGTCCGGGCGCGGAGTTGGGCTTGTGTAGCTCTAGATGGGTGGGACCTGTAGGCGAGGCCACTCCGTGGTATAGTTTGGGTGGGACCCGTGGGCGAGGACCATGTGATTATGGAAATGCATGTGGGAACTGGTAGAGACCGTTGGGTCAAGGTATTGGATCTTAGGTTTCAGAATTGAGAGTGTGGTCGGTAAGTGGTGCAGAGGGATGTTTGGGATGGGTAGCCCTATCATTTGGACTCTTGGGAACCTGGTGGCTGGGCAGGTGGGAGATTGGTAGCCTCAGAGATGGTTTGGGAATCTTGATACCCCGGATTAGTAAGGGGTTGTTGTGAATCAAAAAGATTCAAGTGTAAATCCTTTGATATCGGGTTATAAGTTGGGTAAGGATATGGTTCTTAGTGGGAACTTGCATTGGGAATCGTAGGTGTTTATGTGCAAGGCCTTCTCTTCTGTAGGATATGCGTTAAGGCATATGAATGGAGGGGTTCAAGGTTAAGGGATGGTTTCAATTTTGTTGGCAGATCAGACTCTTGTGTTTTGGGTTGGTTGTATCTATGTAGGGGTCAGGAAAGTATGGGGTTTTGGATTTCAGATGGATTTCATTATATGATTGGTCATGGATTTCTTCAGATGGACTAGAACAGGGTGGATCCGTTCGTAAGGCTTTGGGAAGACCACAACATGCATGGAACTAGGAAGTGGTAGGTCGTTGGAGGCCGATTGTGGTATAAGACTACATTTGGTCTTGTAGCATTCACTTTTAGCCTTGGACCTGGTGGCGTCAAGTTTGTTGGGTTGTTATGATCGGTCGGGGCCATAAGTGGAAAGATAGCTTGGACAATTATTACAAGATGAGGCTTTCATTCAGAAGTTGTGTGGGGCGACTGTGTGTGTCCTTTAACTCAGCAACCGGACAGGAAATCGGTGTTCAGTTACTGGCAGACAAGTTGGGACCAAGGAGGTCTCGAATGCTTTTGGAAAGCAACTAGGGGCATCGAGATAAGTCAAGGCGATATTAGTGATTTGGGACTCATGTGTGAGTCATTTGGTATTCGGAAAATATGGTAAAACATTTGCATCTTGGATTCGATAATCTTAGAGTAAATGATTTGACCCTGTTGCGCAACTCTCATCTAAGTCTAACCGTTGTAGATATGAGTCCTCTACTCGAAGGACGAAAGGATTATTTGAGTCTTCTGTCAAGTATAAGTGTTCTGTAGCAATAATGGCCATGGATTCTGTTTCCATTAGAAGCTTCAAGTCAATCAAGGGTTAGAAGCGTTATGATTAAGTTTGGACTCCAATGAGAATTTGGCATGGTAGTGGCTCAGTGTGGGCGGTCTTTCGGGGAGTCAGACCAATTCTAGATTTCAGGTTCTAGGTAAAGTATGGCTGGTTTTCTGCATGGGATTACAGATTTGTCTTCTTAGGGTTTGGAGAGTTTGCTAAGGTTGGGTTCGGTAGCCTTGGGATGGAAGTTGTATGCTCGGGGTTGTGGTTGTGTTCTTCAGGCTATCTGGCGTGCTTGGGATGGTAAGGAATGATTTCGAGGATGATTGATGTAATTTACCCAAGTAGGAAATTAGGAACAAAGACAACTAAAAAGTACAAGGACAATTAAAAGCAATTATGAAACATTAGGGACTTATTTAGAACATTGTATTTCGACTCCACTCCCAGTCGTCCGCCATTTGAAGTTTTGAACCTTGCATCTCCCCACTCCTAAAACCCTAACCCTCTTACCCCTCCCGTAATCTTTGATACCCTAACCCTAAGATCTGCAAAAATCTGTAACAATGTCGATGTCTAAGGGTTCCAAGATGCTCCAGTTCATCAATTACCGTATGCGAATCACGATCCAAGACGGGCGCCAGCTAGTCGGCAAGTTCATGGCCTTCGACCGCCACATGAACCTTGTAATCGGAGACTGTGAAGAGTTCCGTAAGCTTCCTCCGGCGAAAGGTGCGAAGAAGAACGAAGAACGCGAGGACCGCCGCACTCTTGGCCTTGTTCTTCTGAGAGGAGAAGAGGTAATCTCTATGACCGTTGAAGGCCCTCCGCCGCCTGATGAAAATCGCGCTAAAGCCGTCGGAGCTGCAGCGTTGGCCGGCCCTGGTCTCGGTCGTGCTGCTGGCCGTGGAATCCCTACTGCTCCTTTGATTCAAGCTCAACCAGGTTTAGCTGGACCGGTTCGGGGGATTGGTGGGCCAGCTCCTGGTATGATGCAGCCGCAGATTTCTCGACCGCCTGTTCCGAATATGTCTGCTCCGCCTATGAATTACCCGCAGGCTCCGGTGATCCGACCTGGACAAATGCCATACCCTGGACAGGGCCCTCCTCCTCAGATGCCTCGTGGACCACCTCCACAGATGCCACCCCAGTTTGCTCAACGGCCGCCTGGTCAGTATCCACCTCCGCCAGGGCAATATGGACAAAGACCTATGGCTCCACCGCCTCAGATGATGAGGGGTCCGCCACCACCAGGGGGAGCGCCACGACCTGGTATGCCTGGTCCGCCTCCCCCTGCTCGACCTGGAATGCAGATGCCAGGTTTTGGACCTCCTCGTCCTGGGATGCCGCCTCCACCAAGCAACCAGCAACAACAACAGCAGTAGTAGCTGAAATTGGTACGTATGGTCCTGTATTTTTTTTGCAAATGTCTTTTCTGTTCTCATATTATCATATACATTGTGCACCCAATCCCAATTATGTCAACTCCCATAGAACAATAAGTTGTAAGCTACTCTCTATCATGCTGCAAGAATGTCGCTTGTGGTGTTTCAGAAGCAGTGCTTCTGTCAACATAAAGTTGAACATGTAGAACCTAATACCAAGTGTAGACATGACCTCATAACAGTAGATGTTGCTAGTGGTTGGAGTTGTGGGTAATCTTTAAGCAGATGATCTGCTCTTTCCTCTCCAGATTTGACTCAAGTCAAACCCCATGGTTAACAGATTCATTCCTGAACCTCATGTTCAGTTCAGTCGAATTCTTTTTTGGCTGCGGATATTAGTCAATTGATTGAATTTAGAAAACCAAGTAAATCTGGTGATGAAACAAACTATACCCCAATGATGTAGTGATGATTATATTCTATATTTCTATTTTAACTCCCCCTGAGCTCTTAGTTAATTACTTGTAAATGGATTTGCAGTCATCTGATTTTGTTTATGTGAAATAGTGTTTGCAGGGTGGTTTTCCTTTTTGGCAGGCATGTGATGTGAAGTTGTTGGGAAGGAAGAGGTTTCATGCTTATAAACTGTAGCAACTTTGATAGCATTGGCCCTTGTGTTTGGTAATGGTTATATAGGTTTGTATGAGTAAAGAGGTTACATTCATTGCTTAGACTTTTATGACTTATGAGTACTTATGTTTATGTTCCCTTAAATGTCATTTTTCACAAGAGTTCATATCCTTTAAATGTCATCTTGCACTTGTATCTCACAAATTTGATCTTGGAAACATTAGTATTTGATTGAGGTCACTGGCATTTGGATAAATGAAGCATTAGTATAAGATAGATGGATGAGAAATGTGCAATGATGCCAAAGTTGGTATGAAACGTGAACTGAAATGGAGTAAAGTTGTTGACATATTTCAATAGCTATATATAGCTCTGGTGGAAGTGTGATCATTTTAATCTGTTAAAGAAGGTCAAAGTGGTCATCATAGATTATTTTTCATGATTTATTAACCCCTGAACTTGTTGGAATGTATACATTATACCAGCATGACCGGTAATAGTAGGTTTTGCCGGTTTCCGGCGTTGTGTCCGGCCAAACATGAGTTTTCCTGTCATCTTCTCCGGTCAAACTCGATTTTCCTGCGTTGTTTCCAGCAAGGACCAAAATTTTTCTGGTCACTCATGAAAACCACTGAAAACGGAGTTCAAACCCAAAAAAAATCCACAAAAAACATAGTTGTCTCATCAAGCGTGTACTCTGCAGAAAAACATCCATTAAAAACAGAGTTGAAATTTTTTTAAGAACTGAAACATGGATTTGTTGGAAAAAAAAAAGGATGGACAGGAACACGATTTCAAAATCGTTTTCTGATTTGGTTTGAATATTCATCTTGTTATGTGAATTTTTTTGAGAGGAAATCGAACTTGAAAAACCAATAGTTTTCGTGTGTTCATGTTCATCTTCATCAGCATATACTGAAGGATGAAAAACATCTTCATCTTCATTTGAAAACCCTTCATCTTGAAGAGTTTTTGTACATCTTCATCTTTTGGTATATTTTCCTTCAAACTTTGATTTGGTTCCAGATTCGTTGGCTAGGGTTTCTTCAAAAATAAAATTGTTCATCACATGTATGTTTGAAATTGATTTTGCTTCCAGGTGTGTGTTTGCAATCAATCATCAGTATCATAATTATACTTCAAAATCGAAATCAATTCCAAATACCATGAAGGTGAATATGAATGGGTCTAGAAACGAGACCTGAAATCTGCCATATGTGAACTGGAGATGAGTTCGATTCTTGTTAGGCTTTCTTCATCATAAACAAAAGCTTTCATCATCATAAACAAAATCAATTCCAAATGTTGAAGGGTTTAAATTTGAGGATTTGAAGGGGTTGAACTCAAAATATGCCATGGATGAACTTGATTTCTCATTTGTTTTAGTTTTGTTCCAAAACCATGTATGAACTTGAGTTTACATGTGTTTCGTATGTATATGTTCCAAGATTCTACCATAAATGAACTCGAAATCTATCATGGCCGGAAAACTCATGCTTGGTCGGAGAAGATGATCGGAGCGCTAGAAATGTTGTCGGAGGTGGAGCTCAGCTCCCACAACAATTTTTACCTGCTATTATAAGTCATAATGGTATGTTTTAAACAAAAAAAAAAAAAAAAAAAAAAAATTTAAGGGTTAAGAGTGCAATAAAATAAATTAAATGACCAAATATGTACAAATGATATCGTTTGTTAGCCTCTCAAGTCATTATCCCTATAAAATTTGGGTGGTTTTCACCGATGAAAATGAGATATAGTTAAACCAAAAAATGACCAAAATATAGTTGTTTTTCAATAATTTTCCCTTACATGACTACCTAAAATATCAATTTACAAAATAAAAATAACTTAATGTTGTAATTATTGTGATTATTGGCAATTTAGGTGTCTTGTATATGTGATGATACGAAACATAATTAGACAACCTTTCTAAAACCATTTTCATCCGTGAGTCACATTTGAATCTTTTGCACGTATAAGAGATGTTAAAAAGTCTAAATAATAACATGTTAATCATACATCACCTTAATCCCACAAAAAAAAAAAAAAAAAAAAAAAAAAAAAAAAAGATTTTAATTTGATGATTTTGACATTCCAACAAGGTCCTCAAGTGTAAGATTCAAAGTATCTGAATTCCCTCTTCTAACCTCCTCTCCACGAGCAGCCAAAATGTCTTCAATGCTCCCTTTCTCCCCAAAAATCCCCAAATGGTCGGCAATCAGGTGGTAGTTATCACACCCACCACATCGAGCCACCACCACACCCTTCTCATATGATTCACGAGAAATTGTCTTCACAGATCTGGTTTCACAGACTTTACAGGTGAACATCATTGCAAGATCATGTCGTGGAGATATCTTCAACTCAGATTTAGCACTGAAGCTGACTTCAGTCTTCTCGATTTCAGACTTCTCCATGGATTTTGAACTTGAAGCTTCATGCTCTTCTTCTACTTCTACTGTGTTTTTGACAGTCGAATTGTTGGTTTCTGAAAATGATCTGAATTGTTTTTTGTAGAATTGGTCACCATGAAGGAATGAATTGAGAGAAGGAAGAAAATTCGTTGAGGGATCTGAAACAAAATTAACAGCAACTTCTACTGTGTTAGGATCGTTATCATATGATTTCTCAAATTCATAACTCAATAATATTCACAATCGAAAAGATTATAGTTGGGAATTTTGTTAGTAATAAACAAACCATCAGCATCACCAAAAATGAAATTCATAAACTCTCATTCTACTGTGTTGTTTTTGCAATTTCACAGTTTGAGAAGCAAAAAACAAATTATGATCTAACTGACTTTTCCTAGCCTCTAAATAAATTATATCCACTTCACTTCATTGCAATTTCATCTGCTACTACGCATCACGAACACACAATTGCAACAAAAGAATGTAACTAGTTCATCCCCGGTCACCAAACCAAAAAACTACAACGATTGAATAATCTTTTCTTCTATGATTTCTTCAATCTTCAACCGAAAAAATCGAATTCGTGAGAGGGAAAAGAAATTTTATATCCTAGGAATCGTTCAGTTTTATCGATGAAAACAGAATCGAGACAAGTGGTATAAACAGTGACATCTAGGGTTTCAATGAATGGAAAGAGAACAAACCGTTGCGGAGGGAGATAGGAGGTTGTCTGCTGCTTGTGGTTGTGCTTGTGAAGAGAGAAAGTAATCGCCTCTGCATCCTCCACGCCGCCATCACCAACTCAAAATTTTCTGAAGCAACCGACGTTATGACCAAATTAAGGAGAACATGAAGTCTAATCAACTCATGGGTTATTTGTCAAGACACCGTAGCTTGAGGACCACGTTGCAAATTTTGATTTTAATCCATTTACCCTGAATTTGTGATTTAGAAAATTGTATTAATCTTACATTTAGTAAATTACATCATTCGTCCCTAATGTACATGTTAGAAAACGTGTTTAGTTCTTATTTTTATAAATTAACTCGGACCATCCTTATGTTTGTTTTTTCTTGCACGCTTAGTCCTTATTGACATGAAATGACTATCTTACCCTTACTATTTTATTTTTTCATTTTTTATTTATTTATCAGTTTTAAATTAAAAAATAAATAAATAAACCAAGTATTTCAACCCCTTCGTACGCACTTCCATTCTCCCCTGTTCTTGCCTCCTTCACAGCAGACCTACATCACTAAGCCTAAAACACCATCGCCACCTTGATCTAAAATTCCGTCGGCAACTTCCGACAGTGGCGTACTGGTGAAGAATGAGACCGGCGACTTCTGAAAAAGCACCATCATCATAGATCCGCTCAGCCACCTTCTCATATATTCTGCAACTACGCCGGCGACCACACACCTAGAAATCGGGTTTGTAAGAGAAAAAAGGTGCAAAATCGGAGGGTTTTTTTGATGCTCATCGAAGAAGACGGAGGGTTTATATATATGAGATGATGAGGTTAGGGTAAGAAATCAATTCAATCGAGGCTAATGTGATGTACCATCCACAGATTTCCAAAGACGGGTGTTCAAGGGTTTTAGTTAGGGCATAAGAAGAAGAATAATGCAACCTGTTTTTCTCTACAAATTGCAACCACCACCACAACCTCCGGTTCGGATTCTGCGTGTTTATACCCACAACAAGGCTCAACACAGCTACAACCTTATTCTTATCACTCTAATCGATCACCAGATGCGTTTCTTTCTTCTTATGAAGTGAAAAAGACAATGAATTGGAGGTTAAAGGGTAAGAAATTGATGAACAACGAATTAGTCGAAGTATAGGTTTTCAACCCCCTCTTGCCATCTCCCTGGTATCGAATCATATTTGGAGATTCACTGAATCATATTTGCTTTCAATTTAAGGACTCTAAATCCTTCATTGATTTCAAATTAAACATTACCATGTCATGATTCTTCCTTCCAGATTTGCCCTGATTATTCTTTCTAGATTTATAGGTGGGTTTCTAAATAGAGGTTGTGGTGGTGTTAACAGTAAATGGATGGTTCGATGAATGAGGTGGTTGTTTGTGGTTATTTTCAGTGAAACATTCGAATTTTGAACGAAGGAGTGGGTGGGATGAAGTGAGGAGTGGCGGTGGTGCTCCATTTTCCGGTGAGGGGTGGCGGTGGTGATTCATTTTCCGGTGGTGGTGTAGATTACCGGTGGTGGTCAAATGTTATTCAACAAAATAGAAAAATAGTTGAAATAATTTTTAATAATTAAAAATATAAAAAATGTTCAAAATAAATGAAAAAGAAAAAGAAAAGGGTATTATAGTCTTTTTAAGTATCACAATGGATGTAACGTGCAAATTTAAACTAACGAGGGATGAAGCGTGCAACTTTGAATGAAACAATGGACGGTCCGAATTAATTTTTGAAACTAGGGACTAAACACGCTTTCTGGCATGTGCACGAGAGACAATTGGTGTAATTTACCCTCTTATAAAACATAAATTCTTTTTATATATAATAATTTGTGTTTTAGAAATTTGTATTGATCTTATAAAACATAAATTATTATATACATAAAAAAATTGTCATATACAAATCACTTTTCATATTATTATTACTAAGTCTTAATAAAAATTCTATAACAAAATTTAAATAATTGTGATGTAACAATTCAAAATTCCATTTTATAATAAAAACCTTTAAAATTTTTAAAGCAATAAACAATTTGCAATGGAAACACTCAAATACTAAAGGATTGAAACAACACAAATAAAATAAAACCAAATTAGAGTAAGCAAGTAATAAAAAAAGTTAGGAAAAAAACTTGAAAACTATTAAAAGTTTAGAAAGATAAAAAAGAAACAAAAAATATAAATTAGTTAAAATTATGAAAACTATTAAAACTTCTACGCACTTATGGTTTCAAAAAACTAACTCACACAATCTTTTTGGCCAATGTTGTTCGATTTTAGATGTTAGTCGATCCATGTGTCTCTCTATACAAGGGGCAATTTCATCATTCCGCTTCTTTTAATGTCATTTTTGATGATTTAAACCTTTCTTCCTTCCTACACACTCTCATAAGTTCTTAAGTTCGTCCACTAACAGCTTCTTCCCTTATTTTCTCCCCAAATTCCGACAAATTCTCAAATGCTCCTGAAGCTCATATTGTAAGGCTATAATAGGAATTCGGGGGCTAGCTTCGACTTGTTGGTTTATGGTATCTATAAGAATTTTGTAAGTACAAGCCTTCACGGATCTTGATGGAAAGCAAATGTTGTCTCCAAGCCTTCACATTTTGTCTATAACTGCTGGAGGTAAAATTTGATGAAACTCCTAAATACAACTCCTCAACATGGACTTCCTCTATATCCTATTGCATCTCATAATCACCCATGTTGTTCGTCTCATTTCCTTCACCAACAACACTATAAACATTACTCATGTCCACATTAATATCTTCCTCAACTACTTGATCATAAAGAAGTACATCATTATCTTCACTTTCAATCTCGGTCTCATCATCAACATCATGTGTTTCAAAATGTCGTAATATCTATCATATATCAAATCTCATATCAAAATATCAGAGTAAAACTCCCAGGCTGAAGACTGTGGTGTGTGTCATACGATCATCCCATGCTCTTTCCTTTGCTAGTGGAAGTACCTGAAACAAAAACTAAAATTGTAAGCACAAAGCTTAGTGAGCTCCCCCAAACTACCACACACCATAACCATATAACATGCAACTAAGAGATACGGGCCCCGCCCCACACTCATGGAGATACGGGCCCCGCCCACACCCCACAGACTCTGAGATACGGGCCCCGCCCACTCTTAGCTACTTCGAGAAACGGGCCCCACCCACACTCGACTACTATGAGATACGGGCCTCGCCCACACTCGGCTACTATGAGATACGGGTCTCGCCCACACTCAACTACTATGAGATATGGGCCCCGCCCACACTCAGCTACTAACAAACATACAAGTATCACATAGACAACACGTATAACTAATTCTATCTGTCAGACATATATCCTTAATCAAACTAAGCTGTGAGATACGGGCCCCACCCACACTCGGCTACTATGAGATACGGGCCTCGCCCACACTCAGCTACTAACATATCAATCTACAGGCCGGCCTTGGTGCCTTAGACCCATTCCTACTGAAGGGAAACTCACCTCGTACGACTGACTACATAAAACTCGAGTGAGGAATCCCTGTCTGCTGCTCCGACGACTCTCTGACTATCAATTCCATACAACACTTAATCAAAATCTGATAATCCTTCTTAGGGTAAAATGATCATTTTACCCTCTGGTCAAAGTCAACATTCTGGTCAAAGTCATCACCCAGTTGACCTGACTCGCCGAGTTGGTTCACAAACTCGTCGAGTCCCTATTCTTTCATCTGTTCCCAACCTCGACTCTACTCGTCGAGTCTAGCAAGAACTCGACTAGTTCTCCTTCAAACATAACATCAGGACTATCTTCATCTGACTCGCCGAGTTATCCTTGAACTCGTCGAGTTCATCTTCATCATATGAGTGTGGCTAGTCTGTGACTCGCCGAGTGTGTTCATCCACTCGCTGAGTCCCATGGTTTCCAGGTCCATAATTACGTTTATTTTGTTGAGTCCTCCTTCTAGACTCATCCAAATCCCTTCCAGACTCAACTAGATCCCTTCGAATCAGAAAAGGCTGGGGAACCAAACCCCTGACTCGCCGAGTCCTATGAACGACTTGTCGGGTCAACTAATGTCCATGCCCAAAACTCGATTTTTGTTGTGCTAATCTCATCCAAAGGGTAGATCTGGGCTCCTAAGGTTGATATAACACGTAAATGTAATGCCCCGATCCTCAGGTATTTATTTATTAAGAATTTCTAGATAAAGCTCTACTCAACGAGTTGGTCGAACTACTCGTCGAGTAGCAACGGGATGAGAACGCGTGTTTAGTGACCTACTCGGCGAGTCCACTTTTGGGACTCGGCGAGTAGGAGCTGGCAGATGAAACCCTACATCCCGGGGTTTTCACCCCTATTTAAAGGAGCCTCAGCCTCCTTTGGGCTTCCTTACAGTCTTTGACAACCCTTATAAACCCTAATTCGTGTGTGTGTGCCTTGGTATGAGTTTGAAGCTTGGAAGAGAGGATTTTGGAGGAAGGGGGCTAAGAGTGCAAAGGAAATCGAAGCAAGAAAGGAAGGGGAATCAGATTTTACCTCATCTAGCATCTTTTTGAAGGTATCAAAGTGCCATTCTTACTTCCTTTTCTTTCCTCTTGTTGAGTTCTAGGGCTTTTTTTGGATTTTCAAGTTGGGATGTTGAGCTATAGGCTAGAACCGAAGTTGTAACTTCAGATCTGGACCCTCCTTGGGTACTAGAGTCATAAAGTTGTTGTATTGGGTGTAGTTGAAGTCCCTCTTGGACTAGAAGCTCCATTAAGAACTTAAAATAGACATTTCGAGCCTTTATAACCATGCATGTACGTAAAGTTTGCAACTTTACGTGGTAAGTATGCCTTAGAAGCTTGGATCTGTGATTTGGAGCCGCTACATGGCTCAAAACAAGTCTGTATGGTAAGAGGAATGTATGGACTCGGTGAGTCGCAAGGGTGACTCGGCGAGTCACACGAGGATGGTCATTGAACTCAGCGAGTTGGATGAACAACTCGGCGAGTCCGATGAAGATCACCATAAAACTCGACGAGTTGAAGAACAACTCGGCGAGTCGGATGGCTTTTCCCTTGGATAGGCTTGCGTGTGTACCTGTTGGCCGTTGAGTTGCAAGGAGGAAACTCGACGGGTGGCCCTTAAGGATTAATCGAGATTCGAAGGAACTCGACGAGTCACTCCAATGACTCGGCGAGTTGGAATGTGCTCCATGGACTCGGCGAGTGGCTGAGTGCACTCGGCGAGTAGAGGTCAACATGGACTGCTAACCTTGACTGAGGACTCTGACCTTGATCAGGAATTTCTAATAGGTTATGGGGTGTCTCATTAGGGTAAGAACTTATGAGTATATTGTGCTATGGTTATAGGTGGTGGAGCCGGTGTCAAGTGATCCGATAGTTGGAGTTTGCTTTCCAATCGACATCTGCGAGGTGAGTTATCCTCACTATATCGATAGGGTCTACGGCACCAAGGCCGACCCTTTATGATTTGCATCCTGATTTAGGATGGTCGCTTGTTATTGACATGCTAGAATTCATCCTGGTTTAGGAGGGTGTTATGTTATTGCTTTGTTAGAATTTATCCTGTTTATGATGGTTGTTATACTAGAGATCGGTTAGATCGGTTGTTATGGTATGCTACATATGATTCTAATCTATTAGATCGGAATCATGATAGATATGTATGATTGTTATGTGTATAATCAGTATATGATAGTATGCGTACATAGTTAGTTGCTTGTCGGTTGGGTTGAGGTGGTCCTGCTTTGTGCTGAAGGCCAACACACCCTCTGAGCGGTCCGGGGAGACTATAGGCCCACGCGGCGGACCAGTCATGCCGAAGGCTCGGGATAGATTCAGATAGACTGTAGGCTCAGTAGGGCGGACCAGTCCGGCTGATGGCTCAGTATGTGTGTTGTTGATTGATCGTTATGGCTATGGTTTCTGTTAGTGTGGTATTGGTATTTTGGGGGTAGCTCACTAAGCCCTCGGGCTTATAGTTTTCAGTTTATTGTTTCAGGTACTTCAGGAGAGCGAGGGAAGGCGAAGGCGTGACCGTACCGCTCCTCATCCTGGTGATCTATTTTTGGGACACTGATGATAAATGAATTGGAAATGTTTTGTAAAAACAATTACTATATGACTCTTTTGCTAGTATTAAAAGTTTAAATTTGGCGTAAATTTTATGGGTGTTACAGTAAAGTCATGAACTTTATGTCCATGCATGGGACTTTTAAGCTCAAAAGACCAACAATAGGGTTTATTACATGCATGGGGTTCTCATGGCCATAAAGTTGGCACCTTTATGCCATGAGAACCCTCCAAGGTTCTAGATCTGAAGCATTTACCCTATATTACACTCTACAATCCGAAATGGCTTAGAAATACCCCTAAAGATGACAAGATTCAAGCCTCAAAGTAGATCTAACAATTTAGGAGTCAAGGCAGGACTTTTTACCTCAAATAACTGGAAGTGCAACCACAACTCAGGATCCACTGACTTGCTTCTTGATTCACTAAGCTTTCCCTTTCTTCTTTTAACTTCAAATCACAAGGAAAGGCATAAATTGCTCAAGAATGCTCACAATTGACTAGGGTTTCGAGGACAGATCTTGAAGGTGATGCAGGCTGGGGTGGAATCCCCGTAAGATGTTTAAATATGGTGCAAACCCTCCAATTTAGGGTTTCACTCAGACAGCTCCTACTCGCCGAGTCGGACTTCCGACTCGTCGAGTAGGTCACTTAGTCCCCCGACCCAGAGTCGATCCTACTCGACGAGTTGGGCCTCCAACTCACCGAGTCCAAGGGTAAAATATGAAGTTTGGCTTGAATTTAAATGCGTACCTGAGACTGGATGTTACAACCACCATACTCACCATCAATATCATTCATGTATTCTTATATATTAGCAACTAAAATCAATGTTTGGGTTATGGTGTTTACCTTAATTTGGACTCCATCATTATTTTCTATATGAATAGAGTTAATGTTGCCCTGTGAGCTCCTTTGAATGATTGGTATCACTTGGGAACAACCAAGGTTCTAAATGCATGAGGTGTGGTGTGGCGGCAAAGCTATGCCTTAAGCTTTATGAACCATGACGTTTTTTAAGGCGTGATGTAAGGCGACGATTTTATATTAATATATAATTATTTTACCACATAAATATAAATTTATATCAAATATAACTAGTTTTTAGAAGTGTTATATCAATAACTACTAACAAAAAGTTAACAAAAACACAATAGTTATATCCCCGATTAGAAAAGACATGACAAAGAGCAAAAAAAACATGTCTCAAACGAAAAAAACTCACGCCATAACACGTCATAATGCGCCATGTCACACATTTTATAAGGTTTTTCGTAACGGTGAAGTCACGCCTCACACCATGGCACGCCTTTTAGAACACTGAGAATAACCAAAAGGAACAATTCCTTGTGTGTAGTCATATTACCGCTCTTCTTGTGTATCATGCACATCCACGTCTAGTTTTTTGTTGCATGACCCACCATCATTTCTTTTACTTACTACTAATTAATTTAGGGGAAACACACTCATTTATTTCCTCAGTTAGAACCTTCGATCGGGGGGGGGGGGATGAAATACGTATGTACCTAGTTTGACAATGCTTAATGTACATGGAATTTTATTTGTTATGACCTACATATTTCCCTAACTACAACACATCACATCCCAAAGGTAACATGGTATAGTCTAGATCAATGTTTTAGAAATTAGCATTGACGGCCTTGAACTGATTATGACTAGGGTGCTTGATGGAAATTGGTTAAAATCGGTTAGATTCTGGTTTGGCGGTCCTCGATGGTCATAGACGGGAAATATTTAAAAAAAAATCCAAATTTTTTAATATTCAAATATTACACCAATATTTTAAATTTTCAGAATTTTAAGTTCTCAAAATTTAAAATATTATACTGAAATTTTCAAAATTTTAAATTTTCAAATACTTATTTTTTAGGATATATTATTTTTTTAAATAACTTTATTAATAATTTAGGATCCCCGATTAATCCCCGTCTGGTCCAATTAATCACTTAATGTCAGTCCACTACCGAGCTACCGTCGAACGATTTTCACAACTTTAGTCTAGATCAACTTTAGGAATTTGAAAAAGATGATAGAAGGTATCACCATTAACGTACCCTAATTTCTAGATCATTGCATCAAGTTCATGGAATGAACACACACATATATGACTACATAGTCCACATAATCTACTTTTTCATCCAACCATTGACGCCTTGGATACTTGGTGAAAACCCTCCGGGATGAACTTTTTAGTGTATTCAGATTTAGATAAACTCCCTGTAAAATCAACAAGTTATGATTTTTAGAAAAAAAAATCGGTAAGCACAACTTAAACAAATGAGTGTAATTCAAGTGTGTGCTTACGATATACATTCTTTAGGTCTTCATTCACATTCTTTGCCCTAACGTACCAAAATGTCAACAAAAATTGTTTGATTCTAGCTCGTATTCAACGTATGAACAAAACCTCAGCTTTGAAACTCTTTTCTTGCAAGAGAGCAACTTGATGAAGAAACTTTGGGGGACGTATAATGAAGACAAAAAGACAAACCACCATAAATATGAATAGATATAAGAGAAAAGGTGAGAATATTTTTGAAATCACAGGAACCAAACGCATAGGAGTTTCAATAGTCGTCATGAATCCGTATGTTTTCGTAAACCACAATGACCTATCACAATAAATTATAAGTCTACATTTGAAGACTAATATTTGTTTTTTGAGGTTTAGCCGTTTAGCTAACTTAGCACAAATATATACTTTTCTCAATTACAAGGCAACAACAAAAATTTCATTTCAATTATTTACAAGAAAACTATTACTTCACAATATTCATCGGTTCTGATTTGATGCTGGGCCGCGGCCCAGGTCGCCCGTGCCTGGGCCTGCCTTGTATATGAAGCAAAACTGTTTGAACTTTGAAGTTAAGATCGAAATTCATCGACAGAGATGAAATAAAAGTAAAAGAGATGAAGATGAAATTTACAAAAACCCTAAAAAGTAAAAACACAGACATTAATTGAATCAATTTCAATTGTCGTCCAATAAAATAAAAAAACTCCCTCGACCTGAAGGTTTCACATTTCACAAAATACAAGATCTCCCGTCCCAAACATCCCCAATTCTTAAACCGATTTCCTCTCTCCCATCTTTTAACTCGCAAACTACTTCACTGCAATCACCAAAGCGCCCATCTCCAAAGGTATATGTTCATTCATCCAATCAGTCATCACTGTTTCGTCGTAAATTTCATATATGTCATGGTTCTTTTGGCTGGTTTGATTTCTTACAGTTAATGAATTTAGGTTTTAGCTTAACTAATAGTCTATTGCCCTTGAGTTGCATTCGGAACCTTGATTAAGTTTAAATGCTAGTCGAGTTATATATTTTAGCCATTTAGGGTTTCAGATTGAATTATTTTCCTCAAACCTCTTAATTATCGAGCTTCATCATAACATATTGGAATGGCTAAGTGTTGGTTGCATCTAAATATATGGTGTTAAGATTGAACAGAGTGAATAAGGGAATTCCTTACCTTCCTGAAAAGAATGGGAGACACACCAGCAAGTTTTTTAGGTTGAATGGGGGGATTTTTCAACTTCAAAATTTATGTAAATCCTGATTTTTTTTTGGTAACTTGATGATTACAGTTTACTTTCTGGCAAGTAGTTTTGTAGTGGCATTTAGTTAAACCTGCTAAGAAATCCACACTATAATATTTCACAAGGAGAGAGTAATTCATTTGCTTATGATATTGATACCCTTTTGGGTTATTTTAACATTTCAGGATGGTGTGCTCATAGTGTGTTTGTTTCTGCATATTGTTCCATAATCCACACTATAACATTGGAGTTAGAGCCTAGAGGTATATTTGATGGGTTCACCTGAACGTGTAAAAGGTTCTGTGAAAAGGGATATGGAAGATAGTTCAGGTTCTAGGAGTGATAGGGCCCGAGACCATGAAACAAATGAAGCAGATGAGAGGAGAAAACGAAGGTCAGGAAAGTCAAAACAATCAGTTAGTGGAGAGGAACCTGAAGGGTTAGAAAATAGTGGAAGAAAAAGAAGCGGTGAGGAAAAAAGTGAAAGTCGTAAAAGGCCAGGTGGCAGCAGTAGCAAGACAGTTAGTGAGGAAGATGAATATGAGTCAAGATCTAAACAGATGAAAAAGAAACAAGAAGAGAGTGCTTTAGAGTCATTAAGCAACTGGTATCAAGATGGTGAAGGAGAAAGTAGACATGATGGTATTGGTGGAGAAAGAAGTGAGAGAAGAAAGTCAACTTCAAAGGGTAAAGATGAAAGATTGCATGATGGAGATCTTGAAAAGCTTCAAGAAAAAGATTTAAAGAATTCCCAGAAAAAGGAAATTAGCCGAGAAAAGGGTCAAAGAAAAAGATGGGATGATGCTAATGTGGACGAAAGTAGTGAGAGTAGAACCAGGGGTTTAGATGGAAATAGTGATAAAGCTGTTAAACACCCTGAAAAGGGTAAGAGTAAGGAAGATATCGAAGAAGACAATCAGGAAAATCCATCAAGTCATGAAGATAAGGATAAAGTTGATGATGAAGATGGCAGGGGTAAAAAAGACATTGACCGTGGCACCAGGCGTCATCATGAAAGAGAAGAATATAAAGAGAAAGAGGAAAGATCAAAAGGGAGAGACGATAACTGGAAAAGAAGGCAAGAAAAAGACGGTGATGCCCCTTATGACTACACCCGGGATTGGGAGTCACCATCGCAAAGACGTGGTGGTGGTGGTGGGCGTGATCGGGTCGACCCGGAAAGGCATACGGGTCGTCCAGGTGGCGGCAGGAAAGATGGAAACAGAACAGATGCTGTGAAAACCTCATCAAATTATGGTATTTCAAAAGATAATTATGATGTCATTGAGATTGAAACTAAGCCTTTTAATCATACAAGAGAAGATTCTAATCAAATAAAAACAAATGATGACTTTGATCAATCTAATGAAGATGGTCAACAAGTCAACACAAATGTTTCTCAAGGTTCATTTAACAGAAACATTTCTGTTAAAGTTAACAGAATGGGAAGAGGTGGAGGAGGAGGAGGAGGAGGTGGTGGAGGTGGGAGAGTTATTCGTCCTATAGGGAGAGATGGTCAACAAGTCAACTTACAAGTCCCAATGATGGGGTCACCTTTCGGGCCACTCGGAATGCCGCCACCTGGCGGTTTACAACCACTTACCCCCACCATGTCTCCGGGCCAGGGTCCCATGTCGCCAGCTGTCTTCCTCCCCCCCTTTTCACCTCCCGTCGTCTGGCCCGGAGTGCCACCTGGCGGGCCGGCGGGACCCAGATTCCCACCAAACATCGCAACCCCGAATAATCCCATGTTTTTCAACCAACCAAGAGGAATCCCTCCAAACATACCGGGTACTAATTTCAACCCGCTAGGACCCATGGGTCGTGGACTACAAGATAAAGGGCCAGGTGGCGGTGGGTGGGTCCCGCCTAGAAACAATGGACCCTTAGGTAAAGCCCCATCTAGAGGTGAACAAAATGATTACTCACAAAATTTTGTGGACACGGGTATGCGACCCCAGAATTTTATCAGAGAATTGGAGCTCACTAGTGTTGTGGAAGATTACCCAAAGCTTCGTGAGCTTATACAAAAGAAGGATGAAATTGTGGCAAATTCCGCATCTGCCCCTATGTATTACAAGTGTGATTTACACGAGCAAGTTTTGTCCCCGGAGTTTTTCGGGACTAAATTTGATGTTATTCTTGTGGACCCACCTTGGGAGGAATACGTTCATCGAGCTCCTGGTGTTACTGATCATATGGAGTATTGGACTTTTGAGGAAATCATGAATCTCAAGATTGAGGTAAATTATTATTTTTTTTATTAATTGTAATATTATTAGTTTATTAATTGTTTAATTTGATTATTTTCCAGGCAATAGCTGACACACCATCTTTTGTGTTTCTCTGGGTTGGCGATGGAGTCGGCCTTGAACAGGGTCGGCAATGTCTAAAGAAGGTAATTTAATCATGTCAAAACATAATTATTTTTTTTATCAAAAATTTCAGTAGTGTTAATCTGGATTAATCATTTAATTAAATCTTTTAAATCAATTTCCCTTTGTATTGTAGTGGGGATTTCGTAGGTGTGAAGATATATGCTGGGTGAAAACGAACAAAACCACTGCAACACCTGGATTGCGCCATGATTCACATACTTTGTTTCAACGCTCAAAGGTTGGCAATTGGCAAACTAAATTACCTTTTTGTCCTCCAGTCCATAATATAAATATAAAAATAATTGATGGTGAAATTTGTTAAAAGGAGCATTGCTTGATGGGCATAAAAGGAACTGTACGTCGCAGCACAGACGGTCATATAATCCATGCCAACATTGATACAGATGTAATTATCGCGGAGGAGCCTCCATATGGTACAGTATATATTATTATATATTATGTATTAATAATAATAAAAAAGTTAAACACAATTTATTGAAAAATGAAAATGCAGGTTCTACTGCAAAACCTGAAGATATGTACCGAATTATCGAGCATTTTTCACTTGGTCGCCGTAGGCTTGAGCTTTTTGGTGAAGACCATAATATTCGCTCTGGCTGGTTGACTGTTGGTAAAGATTTATCCTCTTCAAATTTCAATTCTGAGGTACTTTTTTTTTTTTTTTTATAACTATTGAGTAAATTACAATGATATTTTGCATTACTACTACTCCTTGTGGTTTTATTGATATGATTTTGTTGAAATTTTTCAGGGGTATGTTCGTAATTTTGCGGATAAGGATGGGAAGGTGTGGCAAGGAGGAGGAGGGAGAAACCCACCACCGGAGGCCGGTCATCTGGTGCTGACGACACCGGACATTGAAGCTCTCCGGCCAAAGTCTCCCATGAAAAACCAGCTTCAAATGCAACAGCAGCAACAACAGTCTAATTCTATTTCCCTGACACCTGGCACTTCCGGCAAGAGGCCAACTGGAAACTCACCGGTCAACCATGGTGGACCCGGGATGATGAACCAGGAAGCGTCCGGGTCTAATATGTCCGGTCCGGTGGGTCCGTGGGGCCCACCTCCGATGGGTCCCGATGAGAGGTTTTTTGAGAATATGTATGGGTATAATGGTCCTTTTGGACCCATGGGTGGTGGTGGTGGTGCTGGTGGTGGAGAGTATATGGATTTTGAAACTCATAGAGCCATGAACAATATGTTGTAGCTACTATAAACAATTCATAAATTGTTTTTTTTGATAAAATGTATGGGTATAATTGTCTTTTTTATTCAGAAAAGATCTTTGATTTTTTTGATGTCAAAGTCACATTAATTGACTAATTTTATAGGCATTAATATCATTATCAACAGAACTCATGAACTTCAACATAGAACATTTCTTCGAAGGGAAAATGACCATCTTGCCCTTGGATTCTTAACTTTGTATTATAAATTTGGTGCATGAACAATGTGGTTTGCAAAGGGGATGAATGTCTATTGTGCCCTTAGAATAATACTTGCGTGGTGGCAACTACTTCCCCAATTAGAACCCAAGACTGTTGCGTGCATTTTGTATACTTTAATTTCTATTAATAAAAAAAAATATATTTTTTTTCTTAAAGAAATTGTATCATATAAATAATCCGGACTGTTTCTTATAAAAGCTGTGGGATAATAATCAAATATAATTTCGTTACGATGATATCATTGGTCGTCTTTAACTTTTTTGCTTTATTATTGTTATTTGTTGATTAACTACTAATCATTTTTTTTCTTTGAACTAATCATAAGCATCTGGAAGCATTCTCTACCTATCTACTCCCGAAGACTAGATTATGGCTTGTCTATCATTCTATCTACATAAATGTTACTTTTTTCTTAATAAAACTATACTTTAAAACTTAAAACACGTCATTCTTGGAAAAAAATCTACATCACTTTTTGTTCAAATAAAGGAATATCTTAAAATGCATGTTTGAATAACAATTAAGACGTAATGGAATTTGTTTACTAATAAGTTTTACACATCATTTGTTCTCTTAGCCTGTTACCAACACTTAAAATACGTTTTAATAGTATTTTAAGGGAGCATATCATACAAATGTTTGAGAAATAACTGAACCCCTAAAAATATTATTAATAAAGACAATTATATAATAAATATGATTTACAATACTACATAGTACGTACACTTCAAATGAGCAAAATTCCAATTTACAAAACATTGATATAAAAAATCCCTAAAAACTAATTAAAGAATGTGTAATGGACGACTCATTCCGAGGCTTAATTTTGTTTGGTGTTGGGCCTCTTTATTTTACTTCCTAAAAAGTAATCTCTCTTGGAAAAACGAAAAAACTGAAACTAGAAGTGGGTGATTTTAACATACACTAAAGACAAGGGGCTTCTGTGTCATTTACGAAAATGATAGACTCATCATCGAGGGGCCATGGAGACGCTGAAATCAGTGGGAAGCTGTCCCATCTTCTCCGTCCAACTCTGTGACTCCAAATAAAGCTTCGAAATCCGACCGGCAACCCAACTAATGTCGGGTCTCTTTTCTGGATCATCCTCCACACACTCCAGTCCCAATCGTGCCATCTTCTCCGCCACCTCCTCCGGATACGAGTCATTCAGCCTCTTATCCATCCACCGTCTCACTCCGCCGCTCTCCACCGCCTCTCTCGTCGTCTCGATCAACGAAACTCTAACGTAATTTCCCTTTTCTTGTCTGTACTTCAACGGTTCTTCGCCTGATAATATCTCCAGAAGTACAACTCCGAAAGCGTACAAGTCGGACTTATGCGTCGGAACTCCGGTAGACTGAAATTCAGGCGACATGTAGCCTCGTGTGCCCTCGAATTTCACGAATCTTGAATTTGGCTTACTTGAATCTCGTTCCAAGCTGCTATCTGTTTCGCCGCAGAGCTCTGCCGTTCCAAAATGGCATATTTTCGCGTTTAGTGACGATGATTGGGTTACAATTATGCTTGAGCTTTTGATGTGATTGTGGATAAATTTCTTCTCCAATCCTGTAGAGTTGTGAATGTAATCGAGGCCATGAGCGAGATCAGCTGCAATCTGAATTCGCGACATCCAATCGGAAAGTATGGTGAAGTTAGGGTTCTTAGGGTTTTTAAGGCAATCGGCAAGGCTAGCACCTTTAACATAATCGTAAACCAAGTATATGTAGCTTCCGGACATCGAAGCACCTCGAAGCTTAATCAGACTCGAGTGATGGCTCTTGCAAATCACGAGAAGTCGATCCCGAAGCTCAGCCGCGTCTATCGGACGCCGAAACTTCCGTTGAAAGACAATCACGTCGTCGCCGCGAATCACACACCGCCAGGCAGTGGAAGAAGACGATGAAAAAAGCTTGTTGGATAGAAATTTGTTTGTGGCGGAGAAAATCTCTTTGAAATCGTAGAGATGTGGATTTTCCGGTAATGACTCTCGGAGGCTCGAGAGTGAACTGCCGCTTGAAACAGATGATTTCCATGAGTCCTTGTTGTAACTGTTGCTATCGTTCGAACTAGACGCCGCCACCGACGATGATCCACGAGGAGACTGATTTGATTTAGAAGTCCTCCTTGATGATGATACATGAGATGTCGAGCCTGTATTTCTCGTGGTTGATGGAATTGCCTCTGCTGTCATCTTCTTCGATCCACAATTCCAGAAAATCCACATAATTTGAAAGAAATCATACCAAACCCAGAGTCGTGAAAAATGGAGGTGCAAACTGAGACGCCGTGGGGAGGTATCGCCGGTGAAACATAGCAGAAAGCGACGAAGGATCAGTTTCTTGTGGAAGAAGGATTTTATATAAGATTCTGAGAAGGATGTGGATGGGTTTGAAATTTGAATGAAGTTTTGTACCCGACTAGTGTAGTCACTATCCAACAACCTTCGAGGAACGTAGGAAACAAGGGGGCAAATAAAAAAGCGCCTTAAATAGTTAAATTCATTTCCATATTCATTTTATTGAATAAGTAGTATAGTTTCATTATTGAATATTTTACAATTTTTATATAATTAAAAAATAGAGTCCGGTTGTTGCCATTCACAGTATGTATATTCCCTTGACCCGTTGACCGAGGAGCTTCGAGTCTTCGACAACCTACATAACGATTGTCAAAGTAGTGAAAGTACTAAACTGGCAAAGAACAATACTTATCCAAATTGGAGAAAATATGCATTTTTCTTACCGCCATCACTTAAAATACATATTGTTTGTGGTCTTATTTCGATGTTTATATCATGATTCATGTGAAGCTGTTCATTGTCATTTTCTTATTTAAAAGGGATTGTTATGAATTATGGTTTTCTATGATTCAAAGAGTTGAATATGTCAAAGTATTATGCACACATAGATTATGCTCAATTTGTCTTTTGTTTTGTTAATAGCGGCACGCTTTGTCGCTTTATAAATGGTGTATGACCATGTTTTGATATGAAAGTGTCCTATTTTCCGTTTCTGGAAATATTAAATATTTTCCTATTTTGCGTTCGTGGAAATAGTAAATATTTTCTTATTTTAGGTTGAGTGAGTAGATGAATTTTATTTTTAAAAGAAATTGAAGTAAATTTATTTATCCATTACATCCAAACGAATCTCTAAATATTATTAAAAGAGAAACTTTATGACATCATTTTAAATAATTTGGACATTTGATTGTATTTCAATCTTATTTTTTCAACTCTTAGACCAATTGCTGACATCACCTTCCTCATATGGAATATATTTAATTCCAATAAATGTTTTCCAATCGTTAAACAATAACTTAAATTTGTTACTTATATTCGTTGAAATAAAATGTATTTAATTCTAATAAAAGTTTTCCATATTTTAAATCTTGAATTTCTGGTTATGAAGATTTTAATATGGTAAATTTTAAAAACATATTACTAACAAAATCATTTCAATCAGGACATTAGTATCAACCATTAATATAAATCCGTTTATATTAGTAAATCATTAATAGAAAATCTATTTTTATTAAAAAATCATTAATACAAAAAAAATCATATTCAAATTATCACATACATACACAATTCATTCTTGAATCCGCGACTCACGCTTATTTTCAATCGTTTCTTTTATTCAAACCTTCTCCCACAACATCATTCTTATTGCTTAGAACTTCCATCATCATTCTCTGATTATACATTTGCTCTTGTGCACCAGAAGGTACCTTCTTTCGTTTTTTATATTTTTTTCGATTATTTTTTTGTTCCTATATCAAATATATGTATTCATATAATTCGATTTTCTTTGTCTTAAATTACATGAAATCAGTTAACTACTTTTCTGAAACTTTTCAAATGAACAGGAAAATATATTACGTACCTTTAACAAAACAGAAATTAACTATCTTGGGAACTGATATTAATTACGAAAACCTGACTATTTTTTTTATCTTTATATAGTAACAGTAAAATTTATAAATTTACACAACAAATATTGTAACACCCAAAGTCAAGAAGGCCAAGAAAGGAAAGAAACCCTAAGTTTAAGGGACGACTCGACGAGTCCAAGGAGGAACTCGGCGAGTCCGAGCGGGATTCGGGTCGAGGAGTAAGTGACCGACTCGGCGAGTCTGGTCTGTACGAGGAAAACCCTAAATTCGGGACTTGGAGCCTATTTAAGCTCCTCATTCTCTTCCCTAGGTTTCCTTTACTGCCTCTTTCACCCAGAACACCAAACCCTAGCCGCCATATCCATTGTTGAGCCAATTATTGCCTTGAAGAGTGCATTAAAGCTTGGAGAAGGAAGAAGGATCTTGGAGGTGCAAGAAGGGGCTATAGATCTGGGATTGGGAAGATATTTCTGATCATTTGGAGGTAATAAACTAGTTCTTGGACTCCTTTGCACCTAGATCTATGTGTGAGTTTTGGGGCTTTTTAGCCATGATTAGTATCCATTCGAGTTAGAAGCCAGATCTGAAGTTGCTACTTCGGATCTAAGCATATTTTTGTCTTGTGAAGCATAAAGTATCTGCCCTTGAGTTGATTATGGAGCCTCTTTACCCTAGTTTATGGTGTATTTAGCCTAGATCCCCTTCTTTACACGTAAAGTTTGCAACTTTACGTGAGGAATAGGCTTGGGAAGGCTAGATCTACAGTTTGGAGTCAATGCATGACTCAAAAGTCCTCTGTATGTATGAAGATCTGAATGGACTCGGCGAGTAGTATGAAGATTAGGAAGAACTCGACGAGTGGGATGAACAACTCGTCGAGTCGGATGAAGTTGGGCAGAAACTCGGCGAGTCTGTTGAAGGTTGTCTTGGACTCGGCGAGCCAGGTCGCGAAACCCCAAACCCTTCGAGTTGAGACTCAAATCAGTGAGACTCGGTGAGTCGGACAGGTCAGGACTCGGAAATCGGTAGACTTGGCGAGTCATGGACTAACTCGGCGAGTTGAGTCGCGAATAGAAGGACTCTGAACTTATAAACTCGGCGAGTCAGTAGGTTGACTCGGCGAGTAGGGTTGACCTGGGAGGTTGACTTTGACCAGGACTTTGACCTTGACCAGAGTTGACTTGGTTGTCTTTCGGGGGTCAGTTAGACTAAGTGTTGCATTGATATTGGTAGCTCGGGGAGCTAGTGGAGCAGGAGTTCAGAGAGTTGTCGGACAACAGCTAGTGGGATCATTAGCGAGTTCAGCCAGTGCAGGTGAGTTTCCCTTTGTGTGAATGGGTCTACGGCCACAATGCCGGCCCATGTAGTTATGAGTAGAAGACCCGGGGGTTAGCCCTAGGCACAATATGCTAGTATGATATTCAGGACGAGGTCCAATGACAGCGGGCGGGTGCCCAAGGAAATGGTTTATGTGATAGTTTATACTTGTTGTCTGTGTGATACTTGTATGTGCCTGGTAGGGAGGTGAGTGTGGGCGAGGTCCCGTAACTCACCAATAGCAGAGTGTGGATGGTGTTCCACATCTCATTAGCAGTAGATCAGGGGCGAGCCCCAAGTTAGGGAAGAAGTGAGGGTGGGCTGGGCCCGTACCTCACTATCAGCAGGAGTATGGATGGGGTTCCATGACTCATCAGTAGCAGGACAAGGGCGAGACCCAGTGACAGGCGAGGCCTTAGGTCAAGATTCGTTAGTATGTGTTTAGCTTATGTGATGTGATATGTTTATGTGCTATTATACGTTAGCGGGCGAGGCCCTGTGACAGGCGAGGCCTAAGTGAAATAGATCTGTATCCGAGCGGGGCTCGAAGCCAGGGGGGCCGTTGTAGTGGGCGAGGCCCGAAGTAGGGGGCGAGGTTCAGGATAGCGGGCGTGGCCCAGTATGTGCAGTATATGGTAGGGTGGGGAACTCACTAAGCTTCGTGCTTACGGTTTTCAGTTTTGGTTTCAGGTACTTCCGGTAGCGGAAGGAAGAGCTCGGGGTGATCATATGGCACACACACACACCATAGATTAGACAGCCTGGGAATGGTTACTCTGATAACGAACATGTGTTTTGAAAATTAATACTCTGATTATGTTTTGGATTGATGACTTTGCTTTAAGTAATGTTTGTTTAAAAGAAATTTTTAGTCTTGAATTTTGGGACGTTACAAATATACATATTCGAATTTTGTAATATTATTATACCTAACAAAATACAACTCTCTACAAATTTTTGCCAGTAATTTCATCCATAATTTCACCAAATTTAAATTTGTATTTTCTTTATATAAATTTTTTTAATGATCCTGATTTTTTTCCTCCAAAAGTATATCAAACATTTACGTCTTAGATAATGCTGCTCGATTATAATTATTACTTTCCAAAAGTATATCCGTTTAATGATGAATTTGATTTAATGAAGGAAATACATGTTAATAAAAACGAGATATATATTCCATAATTACTACATGAGTTTATTAAAAGAAACTAGGTGTAAGACTCGTATATTATACGGGTTTATTAAAAATACAATTTTAATATCAATATATAAATATGAAATATTTTATAATGTAATACTTTACATAACATAATGTAATCTTCTGAAAATTTATAAAAGAAACTAAATGGTTTGAAGTATTTATGAGAATTTATTACCAAATTAATAGGATGATTTTATTTCCTTATAGAACCCATTACAATTTTATGGAATTTTATTTTAAGAAAATGGAAATCCCTAAAAAATGACAAGTGGAAAATAAAATTTCTAAAATTCTCACAAAATGACAAGTGTCAAAATGAAGAAGAAGATGACATGTGACAAAAAAAACCTTCATTTATTAAAGATGATTAATATCAAGGTGTAAACATTAAACATTTTTAAAGTGAAATTTCAGAAAACATACAAACGATGATGTTGTACAATGAAATATAAAATTGAATAGACTGAGAAAAAAACAATTAAGATAGTCAATATTGAAAATAACATAGTTAAGAGAAATTATAAAGTAAGATAAAAATTATAAGATATTAGGAAATTTATAAAATGTACAATTAGTAAAAGCGTTACAGTTATTAGAAAAAAAATAAGACAATTAAGATTAGTAAAAATACAATATATAAACTAAATTGTCACAATAGTAATGAAATGTTATTATTTGATATTTCATATAATTGAAAGATATACCAAATTACATTGATGATATACTAAAATTATTCAAAGTTGCACCAAAACCAATGCAAAGTTCTTGCGAACACTTAATAAATAAGAACAAACATAAAAACTAGCACTTATATTCATAATCAATTTAAAATAAACCAATCGTGATTTAGAAAAAGAATCTCCATTGATGATATACTAAAATTAAATTCATATAACATTTAGCATTCTACAAATTATATTATATAACTTTATTTGAATAGATGAAATAGTTGTCAATATTTAATGCAGTGGAAAAAACGGTATATTGGTTGTCAATATATGTTTAAATTAGGCAACCTTATTATGGAAGGAACGTCTAATTAAAATGCTTATAATTATATAACAATATCATAACTATATGAGATGAGGAAGATCGTTCAACTAATAAAACAAAAAAATGTTGTCTACAAAGAGGTCCTTCGATGATTATAGATAATTATTGTTTTCAATGTATTTTCTACACATTTCAATAATACCAATAATCATATTTTTTTTATAATCATTATGCAATATCTGTTGACAATTATATGTTTTTTTATGTGTTTTCCGCGTTTAATGCAGACTATAATCTAGTTATTTCTAAAAGAAATTGAAGTAAATTGGCACCGTTCCCTTGGCTTGGTATGTCGAGATTTTATACCCCTGACAGTTTCTTGCATCGATCTCTCCTCCTTTATTTTTTTGACCGTGTTTTTTTTTCTTAAAATTCAAATATTCATTATTTTTTCTTTAAAAACAAATACAAACTACAAATATTTTTTTTACCACTTTCAATTCTATTTTTCTACCAAACAACCAAAAAGCACCAAAATGTATTCTTCAAACTCTGAATATCACCATAAAACATCTACGTAGAAATAACCAAAACCCTTCAGCATTCTACTAATATCATATGGATCGACCAATTTATACCACCAATATTACATTATAGCGCTATGGGACCGTATTATTAGTCATATCCAACCCAATTCCAATTTAAACCCAAGTCCCAACTTTAATTCCAATCTCACCCCAAATTCAACCTATTTGATGGTGTTCAACAACCTAATTCCAGTCTCAGTTTCAACCTGAACCTAACCCTAACACGAGAGATAAAAAGGGAAGCCTCGAATATACCTTGGTCCCAGATAGAAGAGAAGGTGTTAGCCTCGACATGGTTCGATGTATCAGTGGATTTGAAGATTTACAACAACTAAATGTTTCCTTAAGAAAATAAATCGAGCAAACTATAAAAAAAAAGATCATGTCTACACGAAATGGAGAAATCTGAACAACGTTATGAAGGAATTTAATTTTAACAACTTGAAACATAATTGGAATATTGTCAAATAGTGCAAAATATAGTGTGAGATACAAACATATGAATCATATATAGGTGGTTCTAAAAGAACAAAAACATATGAGTCATCCCACACTACATCGTCACCTCATGTTAGGTTCAATTTGGACCTCAACGATAATGACCCAATTGAGTATTTGCCCCAATATGAAGACACAAAATCAAATGAAAGGGAAAATGTATCTCGTAAAAATCGAAAGATCTACAACATATGAGGTGGTATATCACAATCCTAAATAAAAGTCTGAAAATTTACTTGCTATTTGCAAAAGAACAATAAATTAAGAAGAAAAAGTCGGTGGTATGAAACTTTTACAAAATGCGAGTCACTAATTTGCCTTATTATATATGTATATACAAAAAGCAACTTACAGTGCCTCGTTTGTGTTTGTAATGCACAATGTACAACTATTTTAATGCATGAACTTCAAGTTTAATCTTCAATTTTCAATTTTGTATAATCCACCGCATGTAACATTTCTATTTTGTAATATGATATATTCCATCATTTTGCTTTTTAAATTATTACTTTCACCCCCTAAACATTCAACTTCACAAAATATCACTTTCATCTATATATTTTTAGAACTTTCGTGTTTATTCATCATCCCGCATTTTTTATATATATATATATATATATATATATATATATATATATATATATATATATATATATATATATATATATATATATATATATATATATATATATATATAAAGGATCAAATGAGAACACCAAAAAGATTGAGAACGCGAGAACACTTCTGGACCAATCATTTTATGAGGGTATATTAGTAATTGCATATTTAATTTAAATTATAAAAAATCTTAATCTCCTAAATTTTAGCAATATTAATTACAATTACTTAGATTAATAGATTAACCGATTTTTATTATATTTTTTTTATTAATATATGACAAAAATAATAATAATAATTTTTTTTTGTTAAAAAAGTCATTTTTTTTTTAAATTTATCATTTATCAGATATTATATGTTTAAAGATTGAAAAAATATTTTTTCTTTTGTATTCATAAATGAACGAAAACATATATTAAATTATTTTTTAAGAATTTTATTTGATTTAATGTTAACTGTGAAGGATTATATATAACAATAAAAGATGGAATGAGAAAAGCACCATCCAAAAAAAAAGCCTAAAAATAAAAATTCAATTCAGTCGTAATCATAAACGTATAAAGTACATTTACAAATATAGAAAACCAATACATCTGAAATCATTAATGAATAAAGGAAAATGTATAGATAAAAAAATCTACTTTAGTTGTAATCACAAATGTTTGAAAAAGATAAAAAAAATATAGTTTGCTGCGATTCTTCTTGTTGCTACCAGCACACACAAAAACAAAGAAGGGCACATGTGATCATTGTTATTCTTGGGTTCACATCTGCAAAATCAAATTCAAGGATAATTAAAAAAAATCAGATAATAACCTTGTGTATACATTTTCACATTCACAAATGAATGTATGTTTGTCTTTTGATGGCAGAGAAAGGAAAAAACTTTTTTAGTTTTTACCATAAACCTTATAATGAATAAAGATTTATTCATGTATGATGATAACTATAATAATGTATGATGATAACTATAATCATGTATTAATAACTAAAATCATGTATGATGATAACTATAATCATGTATGATGATAACTATAATCATATATTAATACTGATGAATAACTTGAATATAGCTGAAAATCATAAATAATTAACATTGATGAAATAAAATCTATTAGTTTTTATCTCCATTTCATAATCATTAGTGAATTTTAACATATTTATAATTAAGTAGGATTGAAAAAAAAATATAAACTCTACCTTTTTAATATCTTGATTTGGATCATTTTCATTTGAATCTTTAACACTAACAGGATTAAAAAGCTTGTAACGATTAAGGAGCATGGAGTTGAATCTAATGAGCTATTATAACCTCTTGGTTCAATCAAATTGGAACGATGAACTTTCCCTGAAATAAATGAGCGACATAATCAAAAACTACAAAACAAAAATCATGATCAATTTATAAACTAATCACACTTATTCAAACATAGTCATTGAAGCATTTGGTCGAACAAGTGTTGTGCCAAAAATAATGCACATATATTCCTTTGATTCACCGACCTCTTCTTCTTCTTTTTCAATGATTCAATGATTCAATTCTCTCCCTGAAATCTATAACATGCATCAAATAAAAAGTTTCAAGATATCCTTCAAGAAGCTTTCATTAATCCGCTCAAAATTCAAGGAAAACTTTACATCGGAATCCCTCCAAGCATGAATTCAACCCATTTCCCCAATTCTCTCTAAACCCAAGTTCATATTGTTTCTTATAATGATGGGAATTAATCAGGTGTGGAATCGCGACTTGCAACACTAACCCTAGATACAAACGATCTGAATAGAATTGCATAAATCGATAACCCTTCCTCGATCGCAAGTGGGCCTTTCAAACCTTGATTGGTCGCTTGCAACAGCAGCCACACAAAGAGGCTGAAGGAATCAAGGTATGAGAAAATTTAAGATGAAGTCAGGGTACTACAAGTGAATAATACCTCATTCAATCCTCCATATCGAATTCGATCCTCCTTTCATGAACCACTAATATTTTAAATCCCTCCTGCTCCCACTGTTCTCTTCGTCCCCTTTGTATTTCTTGATGCTTCTTCGTTCTTCTTCAATGCGGTCATCTTCAACATCTTCGCCATCATCTTCTCTTCCCTTCCGCTTCTGTTTCATCGAATTCAAGGATGCAAGTCAAGAATCTCCAATGAATATCGATGAACTAAAATCGAGTTGTAGGAGAACAATTGGAGATCGAGTTGTAGGGGGCCAATTTGGCGTTGAAGCCTTGGAGGGTTTTGGTGATGGCGAGGTCTGATGGTGGCGTAGGGATGAGGCGGTGATATGTAGAAGATATCGATTTAATGCTCTATGAGATTAGGTCGAGAAATAGAGAGGCAGAGAGTAATTATAGGAGTTTACAAAATTAGGGTAATGCTTATTTACCTTAATAGCCTTTATAAAATTATTTAATTTAAAAATGAAAATTTAAATGTATTAATAATTAGAAAAATAACAATTAATTATAGCCACACATCTTAAAAATTAGATCGTCCAGATTTGTTCTCGCGTTCTCAACCTTTTAGGTGTTCTCAGTTGATCCTACTCCTATATATATATATATATATATATATATATATATATATATATATATATATATATATATATATATATATATATATATATATATATATATATGTGTGTGTGTGTGTGTGTGTGTGTGTGTGTGTGTGTGTGAATTTAATATATTAAGTCGTGAATAAAATTTACATTATTTCAAAAGCAAACAAAAAAATTATAAAATAATCACAACTTAATGTCAATTCATTCACAACTCAATACAGATCTGTAAATAAAGTCATGAATTAATAACTTAAATACTACATTCACATTCTAATAAAACCATTTATTTAACTCATTTTGAATTTAATGCAAAACTATTATTAAAACTAATGTATTCTTACATACTTATACAACACAAAAAATAAATATATTCAAAAGAAAATTAACAAAAAAAATTATACATAAATCATTCATATTTTAAATTATGAATTTAATATATTAAGCCGTGAATAAAAATTACATTATTTCAAAAGCAAACAAAAAAATTATAAAATAATCACAGCTTAATGTCAATTAGTTCAGAGCTTAATAAAATCAATTCATAATTTAATACATAAAAGTCACAGCTTAATATAGTCAATTCATAGTCTAAGAAGAAAATTCACAGTTTAATGCAGTCAATTCACAGTTTAAAACACAAAAATCACAGTTTAGTACACAAAATTCAAATTTTAATACACAAAAAGTATGCATCCACAACCATCTTTTCAACTTAACACTCTGTATATAGTCAATTCAAAGTTTATACACAAAATTCATAGCTTAATACAAGTAACTTTATAGTTTCATATACATAATTCACAGTTTAATCTAGTCAATTTACAAATCAAACAGAAAATTCACAACTCAATGCATTCAATTCGTAGTTTAAAAAGAAAATTCAAAGCTTAATGCAATCAATTCACAATTTAAAACACAAAAATCACAGTTTAGTACAGTAAATTCACATTTTAATACACAAAAAGTAGTATTCACATCCATATTATCAACTTAAAACACTTATTACAATTAATACACAATTTAATATATAAAATTCACAAACTAGTATAATAAATTCAAAGTTTAATTCAAAAAAAATTATACATTCACAACTTAATAGTTGTTAAAACTAAGATTAACAAAATTATACGACAAATGAGAGATTAAAACATCAAATTCACACTTAAACAGAAAAAACAAACAAAAAAAACTATGTCATAGATATATACAACAGATGCAACTAGAAAAACAAGTAGATTAAAATTAAAATTTCTTATTGAAGAAATTTTAATTGAAAATAAAGTAGAAAAAACAAGTATTGATGTATTGGGAAGAGGGTTTCTCTTCTTTTTCTATACATTTTACTTCTTTTTCTTTACACTTTACGACCTTATCAAGAAAAAATTGAATTGATATTCTATATTTCATTTTTCTAGAGTGAGTTTTTTTGTACAGACTCTGCACAGATTAAGAAACAAAGTGGTTTCAGAGATGTGAAAAGATGTCTCGAATACTTTTTTTTTACTTGATTTTCATTTTTTACAGATCTTGTCTTATATTTTGCTAAAGTATGAATTCATAGCCTTATTAAGAAAAGTAAACAAATAAATAAGAGATTTAAACATTAAATTCACAACTTAATAGAAGAGAAAACAATCAAAGCAAAAGTCAACATGCCTGATGCATATATGGCGGTGTTTTACTGGAGATCAGAGAGAGAAAGAGAGAGATGGAGACGAGTTGCCAGTGTTTCACTAGAGCGCAAGGCAGCAGCGACGGTGGCGGTTAGCGACGCTCTATGATCTGGTTTGGAAATATCGCCAGAGCTCGTAAATCTGGAGGTGTAAATCAAAGATCTAAAGTCGAAAATTATTATTTTTCGCCGAATATCATAGATCTGGACCATACCACTTCAGATCTAAGAGCCTCGTTGATGGAGTTGCATGTATAGGGTTTCGCCTAAGGTTTTGGAGCGGGAGGTAATGGAAGGAACACTGTCCAGGTGCTTCATTGAAAAAAGTGATGTCGCCGGAGAAGGCAACGGAGGAGAGAAGTGGTGACGGTGGGCCAACAGTGGTTAGTTTCAGTTCCTCGGAGGCAATCAGTCATCGTTTTTAGTGGTGGTGATTTCTAGATCTAGATCTGATTCGTGGTGGCGGTTTCGAGATAATGATTTGATGTAGATTCGGTGAGTTTTCTTGTAGATCTGATGAAATCTGATGTAAATCAAGTCAGGTCTGATGCAGATCTGGTGGTTCATCGGAGATCGGAGATGACGGGAGTAAAAGTGAACAGAGGAGACAGTAACTGAAGTGAACAGAGGAGGTGGTGATGGTGGTGGAAAGTCGCTGGAGTAACGTTGTTTTCTAGTGATAGGGGCGGCGGTGGTTGGTGTCACCGGAGGAAGGAAGAAAGGAAATATGAAAAGTGTTTTTCAAGTATGGTGAAATGAAACATCTGATCAAACAATGTCCCTTTTCTTTTTGACAACTTATCTAAAAAAAATCAAAACCAATATGAAAATACATTAGTGATAACCTAAATATAAGTGGTTCTTAGGTTCTTAATCTTTTTTGGTTCTCATTTGAACCTTTACCTATATATATATATATATATATATATATATATATATATATATATATATATATATATATATATATATATATATATATATATATATATATATATATATATATATATATGTTTTAAAGACCATTGCTAAGTTCGTAAAGATAATTCGAGTATTTTATAAAATGAAGTTAGAATGTCATAAATGGATGCCTTTTTAAAGTATAATGTTTTGTTAAGCAACTAAAATTGAATGTCATAAGATGGGAAAATATGAAAATATTATGTATTTTGGATTTATTTACAAAATCAAATTAGATTATTTTTTTGGTTTGATTTAATAATTTCATACTATGTTATATGTTGAAATAATATCTTGATAAACGCTAAACTTGGAGATGTTAATATATAAGAATTGTGCTAATAAGATAAGGCGGGGTGATCTCGGTAAGAACCATGGTATGCCATGGTGGACAGTGGAAACACTGAGCCCAGCATGCTGTCTCCACTGCGGTTTAGCCATATGCGGCTAGTTTTGGCTGCACCTTCTCTCTTTGCTTTCTTTTTTCCAACCGTTTGAATGGTCATAGAATTCATTTTTTTTTCTTTTCTTTTTTTTTTTACCTATGAATAAAATCTCACAACCCTTAATTTAACCCACCTAAATCAATTTTTTTCTATATATTTCTCTCAAAATTTTCATGACTTCTTCCAACAATCAAAAAATACCCGCTAGAAACACTCAAAGACATTCTTATGATCAACCGTTTATTCGCCCACCCCATGTCACTATGACAGAATGTTACCGTATTATCCGTAAAAGTACCCGCAACAATACCCATTGCAACAAACACAAATTTGTTCAAGAAACTCAAGCACCCATTTCCAATTTTGAACCCATAATCGTTGGAGAAACCCACCCACCCAAGCACCAAATAAAAGAAAAGACAAGGTGGCGGTCAAATCATGGGTACGCGAAGAAGTGCTAGCATTGGTACAAGCAGGGATCAATGTTTCTGAAGCTGCGAAGGTTGGAAAAGACAAAAAACATGACCATTTTTTGAGGTGGGTTACAAAAAGGTTCCAAAACGGAATGGCGTGTGCAAAATATTTGTTTAAAAAATAAGTGTAATCCAAATAAGAGAAGACAAACAAAGAAGTCATGTTGTTTAATGATTTGTATATCATGAAACGCCAATGAAAAAGTGAAGAAAGTGCTGAAGTGATTTTGAAGAAAGCTCTAAAAATGTATCATCAAGAAAACAAGAAGGTTTTCAAGTCTATTGAGTTTTGCAATGTCATGAAAGATAACCAAAAATGGAAAATGAGCAAAACATCCGACAATCATATCGATATTGGTTAAAAACGCTCTAGAACATCTGACTCCAACCACACTACATCACATGTTCGTGTTGGGATCGACATCAACGATGATGAACACGTTCAAGTTACAACACCTTCTTGACCAATGGGAAGAGACAAAGAAAAACACACAGACACAGACAAAGCAGTAGATTCAGATGACTTGAAAGAGATGGAGGACGAGGTGAATGGTATAAAACAAGAATGAACAAATTTTTACAAATTCTTTTCGGAAGAGAACGTAGGAAACAAAGAGATAGTGATATGGAAATACTGGCACTAGACACTACTCATGACCGGGGAGGACTTGAAATTATTTTGACAATAAAAGACGACATTGAAAAACGTTATATTGTTTATAGGTTTAAAATTTCTAGTTATTTTTATTTTCTAAGTGTTTAGGAGTTTTTTTTAAATGTCATGTTATGTTTTTTTTTCAATGAAATGTTATGTTCTTTTATATTTTTAAGTAATGAAATTTATTCTTTTTATCAAAATTGAAGTTTTTATTTAAATTAAAATGTTAAAAAAAAAGTGACACTGCATCTAGTGTGGCAAAGAACCACATTTTTGTGGTATATGTGGCAATGTAGAGAATATGGTAAAAATGACACCACACCCTCTAGCCTAAAAACCACATTGACACTTGGGATACTGGAAGAAAAAAAAAGTAAAGGACTGCAAATTATTAAAAATTTATGACAAATTGTAGAAGGTTGGTCCAGACGGAGACCTATAAAATATAACAACCGAATGATATTTTATGGGAAGCTGAGTAATCAAACATTTTTTGGGTGTTTTTTTTTTTAAAATATAACATTTTTTTTTGCAAAATAACCACATACTCCGGAATGGGCCATTCCGGAACTTATTCCAGACTCATTTTCGGGTGGGCTGACCCATTTCGATGCCTCTATAGTGCACATTCCGGATTATCCGTACGTGTTCCGGACCTAGAATTTGAATTTCAAAATCCGGAATATAATTTGAATAATCTGGACCCTCAACTTCACTTCGGATCTTGTTCGACATTCTAACTCGATTCCGAGACACGAATTTGATTTCGATTCCGACCTCGGACACGTAACTCCGACATGGAAGACGACCATTACGACCCAATTATTTTACGAGTATGTTCTTCACTTCAAAAACCTACTTTTCCCATTTGTATACCATGATTATTTACCAAGAACTATCAGTCCGGAATGCATAGAGCACCTTCGGAATGAACCGAAACTGTTCCGGAGTGTTAATTTAATATGCCATTGCAATAGGACCAACCCAAAACTAGTTTATATGCTTAGATATTGTTACTTTAGATCGAAATGTAGTGATCCAATACTTAAAAATTCATTTAGGAAGGATCCGGAACATGAGGAACTGGTCCGAAACAACTCCGGAACACAATGAATTGTTCCAGAATATTGGTCAATTTTTGTTCCAGAATAAGGTGTTAACACCTTTTTTATTTGGGCAACACGACAAGATTTTTGATGTAGCCATTACACACTATCTTGTAAACCCAAAATCGGTGGGCAAATTCTTGAGGCATTCAAAGATAGAATAGAATGTGAGTGTATGTTCCGGAACTCATGTTTTGGGAAGTGGTTAGACATTTCTAATGCAGATAAGGATCCTTTGCTTATGAATTACGTCTTTTGCAATGAAATTATCACGGACCACTGAAGTGAACTAGAGGAAATGATTTTTGAGATTGTGGGTTACAAGCTGTCTTTCGGGAAGAAATAATTTGGTCCTGTTACAGGCTTCCGATTTGGTGACTATTTTCCTGCTTTTGCTTCCGGTGCCACTATTTGTTCCCGTGTCTTTCCTATGATCGCAAGTAACGTCTTGGCGAAATTAGACGATGTGATTAAGGTGTTTGAAAATTCACTTAATAAGTTATCGGACGAGGATGCGTCCGTGTATGTATCATCTATCTGTTATGTTAGAGAAAAGTTTCAACGACCAATTGAAAAAACAACATATGTTAGAGGAGTATTTATCTTTGATATCCAACCTTAATGAATTCAACATGTATCATGTCATTATTTTATAACTATGTATTATAATTAATTATGTCATTACTAATATTTTTTCCTATATTTTACAATTTTCATTGGGAAATTTTTATGTCGCAGATATCCATGGGGGAAGATAATTTGGGATCAATTGTACTCGCAACTAATTACGATATTCAATAAGGTTGACAAACATCTACATCCAGTCGAATTAGAAGAGAAACAACCTTAAAAAATAACATACAACCTAAACGGCTTTTTATATGCTTTTAAGGTAAGTGCATGATGAACAATTTATTATTATTATTTATTTTGTTTGCTAACATTCTAATACATGATTATTTCAGATATGGATTCTCGAGATTTTCCTATGAGCAGTTTATTTGATACCTGACAAGAGAATGTGATCCCTTGTGATGTTGCATGGTCGAAACTGAGGCCTTTACAAAAGGTTTCAGTTCAGTCAGTTTCTAAAAATTGATTATATATGGTTACTTACATATTTTAAGATTTTAATTTTTATGTATAAGTTATGTTTATTTATTATTTTATAATTTTGTTAGCAAAATACTAAACTTGTACAAAAATTGGAGTCGAAAGAAGCTGAGAGTCGTGCTAAATGGTAGATAGCTAACTGCACGTGGATCGATCCCCCTGATTTTCACAACAAAGAAGTTCATAGGGAACCTTACCTAACACCATCACCAGAAAACTCCCCTACCCATGAGCCACAAGAAAAGAAGGTACATATAGATGATTCATCTAATCCGGCACCACCACCACCGTCGGCCGCTGAACCATCAACCGACAAGGACCGATTTATTAGTGACTTGCAAAATGAGGTCTGTCACTTGCAAAAGGAGCTTAGTGAATGTTGCGAGCAATTAAGGCCACTTGATAAGCGTTTAGTAGATCATGATGCTACTTTAGCCATGGTTTTAGAACTTATCAATAAGACTCCCAGAGACGATGTTGGTACCTCGAAAGGGGTTGTAACACCCGATTCCAGGTACTTTTAATTATGGATTTGGTTTTCAATTTTATTACATTTTTGGTCCTTATTCTGAGCGTAAGTGAGAGTTACGCCAAACGTAGCTCATTTAAAACTGATCGCGGAACCTAGCTCGTACGCTGGGCGTACGACCACTAGACTCAAACCCTATTTTTTAGGGTGTGGCCCGTATTTAAGTGTCATTATGGACTCAAGACCCTTCCCCAAGTCAGCCTCCTTCCCTCTAAAGATTCCCCATGAAACCCTAGCTTGTTTTTGAGCTTTGGTGGTAAATTTTTGGTGTTTTTGTACACTTTGAAGAAGAAGGAGATTGATGTTCAAGCATTGGTTGGAGTAGAGCTCCTATATCTAGAGTCTTCATCAATTTTGCTAACATCTAAAGGTATAAAGATTCTATCTTGATGCCTATGTGTTAGATCTAGTAGCATATTATGGTACCTTGAGTCATCATTGTGAGTATGAGCTACTCCAGGAGCTTGGAATGTTAGATCTTAGCATTTCTGATGTTGTTAGTGCATAAAAATGAAATCTTGATGGGTTTTGATGAACCATGAAAGAGTTGGTGTTCATAATATTGACTTCGATGGATAAAAACGAGTATTGGGTCCTATTAATACATGCAAAGGAGTAAAGTTGCCAACTTTACGTGTTAAGACCTAAAAATAAAGTAGATCTGTTGGTCGGATGTTAAGGGCTTAACATATTTAGTCAAAAAGTTGAAGAATGGCTCACTGGCCAGTACGTCGGGCGTACTTCTTAATAGGTTGCGCGTACTGAGTCAACAGCCCGTTTTGGGGTCAATACACATACGCGGGGCGTACGGGCCGGGTACACAGGGCGTACACTGTGCAGTGGACTTTTTTTTTTTTTTTTTGATTTTGGGCCACTTTTGGACTCTAGGGTTTTGGGCTCTTGTTGGACCACAAGTCCTTTTGAGCTGGTCCATTTTTAGGCCTTGGGCCTTTATATATTTGGCCCATATTGGGCCTTAAGTGTCTTTTGGATATGGGCCATTATTAGGCTTTGAGTGCCATTGAGTTTGGGCTATGGTTAATTGGGCCACTTAACAGAAGGGTTAAATGGTCTTTCACCCAAGAAGTCGGGGTTAGTGAATTAAAGTCACGATTATGGTTTATGACCTAATTATTAATTAGGTATTATTTGATTGATTAGTTTGGGGATTCTCCGGTTCGACAACCCGAGCATCTATTTGTTTAGCAGCAGATCGAGGTGAGTTTGCTCACTATGTTGTAGGTATATGTATGGTATGTAGTATTTTGGGAAACTCACTAAGCTTTAAGCTTACGGTTTTCAGTTTATGCCTCAGGTACTTCCGGTTTAAAGGGGAAGAGCTCGGGATGATAGCATTGCATACACCACGGTTTTCCACTTTATCGACTCTAATGTATTCTTGGATGATTATTGATATGATCTGATTTTCTTATGGTTTGATAAAACATGTTTGATTGATGGTTTATTTAATATAAACACAAAAAAAATGGTTATGAGTTTTTGGGACGTTACAAGTTGGTATTAGAGCCTTGGTTTGAGGGATTCGGGCATACTCAAGGGTGTGCCTGAATTCAAACTGAGGGTTTGGTAGATTTTTCATAAAAATAAATGTTTTAATAAAGGATTTTCTAATAAAACAAAGGTGTGTGGTGCATGCAATCGACCGAGCTCAAGTAAGTTCTCCCACAATACCCATACATGTTCTTTATGATATGATTTGAATTATGAATCTATGAATCGCATTCTAGATTGATGCAAATGATCTGCTCAGGATTGCATGATAAAATGCCAGGGGAGATGCCTTTATATGCCTACTGTATGAGCGTATAGAATTATGTGGCATCCCCATTTTCACGGCCAGAAAAGACCGATTTGTTTATGCTTATTTTTAAAATCAGAGTATCCATTTTATAGAATAATATTGCGGAATTTGTTCCCAGAGAACATGATAAAGATATTTTCAAAGAATTTCCGAATAAATGTATTTTATTTATATTAAAACATCTAGGATGTCATCGTCAATACAGAAACATAAGCATAACGAAATATTACAAGCCTTACAGTAATTAAACTAGTGGCTTAAAACTCCTTGAATCTCTCAACATAATGTGTCTTTAATATCGCTACCTGTGATAAATAAATTGAGTGGGTCAAGTTGGGAAACCTGGTGAGTACATAGCGTTTTCAACCCACAATAATATATTTATTATGTTTAATCATCAAACAGTTAACCCAATTTCCAATCCCCATTATCTTCCTTAATATTAAGAATATTCCCTAAGAATCATCTATTCTTCATTCATTCATTCCTAAGGATTGTCCTAAGGAAAATGCACAAAGTCCATCGCTGTCAGGGTTTATCTGTGACATCCCCAAAATCTCGGCCAAAAAAGGCCGAATTCATTTATGATTTTTAAAATAATTTTAGAGTAAATCCTTTTGATTTAAAAGAGTTGCAGAATTTGTTCCCTAAATGAAAATATGATAAAATAATATTTATCAAAGCATTTTATCAAGAGATGCGTTTTCATTATATAATCAAAACTCGGGATGTCATGTTCCGATACAGACCATAAAACATAAACGATAACATTACAAGTCATTCAACAAATATATACATATACAGACTTGTAAATAAAACAACTTGCTGATTCATCCATCTTATGCCCTTGCGCCACTACCTGTAATACAAATAAACTGAGTGGGTCAGGCTTGGGAGCCTGGTGAGCATATAGGGTTTTCAACCCACAACAAATAATTATATTTAATTTCGCCAACCAACAATAACCCGATTACCCATTCCCGTTATCCTCACTTTATGTCCCTAAAACAACATCTATCTCAAGGGACCTAATCTAGGATTTTCATCAGGACGGACATTACTGCTAAGGGGTTTCCTCAACAATAGATATCCTAAAGGCAACCATGAGGGGGATAGAGTACACCGGTGAACACATCGTTCACAACACCTACAGGTTATGAACCTGCTAGCATTTCACAAGACTGTCTAGAAAGAGTCTGTAGTCGTTATCCATACTCCGCTGAATAACTAGATCAACAACAACAACATCGATGCCTCTCATCTATTTATCACACATCAACTATCTACCCATGTTCTACCCAACATTTTAGTAGATAAAAATATATATTTTTATACGTAGTTTAAAACCTGTATAGCATTCTCATTCAATACATATTCCACATAACAGATGAGGCACACCCATATAACATGTATTTCATAGAGAATAAATCAGATCTATGAGATAGAAGAAAGTGAATATACATTCACACATATAACAACAAAATATACACATAACACGTATATCGTATAAATACTTCATAGTTATGCGTTAGAAGAAAGTAACTACACACTCACTTGATCAGAAGATGATCGGACAGCACTACGACTTGCAGAAGTAGTATTCTTCAGTAGATCTGGAAGATCTTCACAAAAACGGGCTTCTCGCGAGCAGAGCTTCGGCTCGGGAATTGCACTTCTCGGGATCTTCGGGGCTTCGGAACTTGTTTCGGGGCTCGGGATTGATACTGGGGCTTCGGGATACTTTTGGCACACAAAACGATGCAAAACGGGAGAAAGAGAAGAGAATTTGGCAAATGGAGTCTGCTGCCCTCGCAAGCCTTTTATAGGAGACTGAGGCCTCGCATTACGCTGGGCGTACGCCTCAGAAATTGTCACTGCTTACGTATCCGAAGAACTCGAGTGCGAGGCGCGTCATGCTTCGCTGTATGCTGGGTGTACAGCCCTACGCTGGGCGTAACCCGGATAAGTCCGGTGACTCCCATTCGGATAATGTCGGATTTAATAATTAAATTTATATTTTAATTATTTAATAAACTTCAAAAATTCATATCTTCTTCATACGAACTCCGTTTTGGACGTTATTTATATCTACGCGTAGGTGAGACTACGCTCTACAACTTTCGTTTAGACTCCGTCGGCTAATTTTGACTTTATTTTTATTATTTATTTTTAGTAGGCCGAGACAGGAAAACTCCGTTATAAATTCATAACTTCTTCATCCGACGTCCGTTTTCGCCTATGTTTTTATCGTTTCACTACAATTAATGAGATCTTCGATTCTCGTTTAGATTGTTTCGGCTAAAACCGCTCGGTCTCAAATCGAGTATTGGGGCTGCATACTGCTAAGTCGAAACTTCAGAAAATCATAACTTCCTCATACGAAGTCAGATTTGGGCGTTCTCTTTATGCACGCTCTCGGTTTAACGAACTCTACGACATTCGTTTAGATCACTAGGGCTAAATATCGCTCTAACATAAATTTCACTTTTTATGTCATTCAGCGTTGCCGGTTCCGTCGCGAAACTTCGACAGATCATAACTTCTTCGTTATAACTCGGATTTCGACATTCTTTATATATTCGGAAACCTCGTTCCAACTACTACAACATTATACATAGATATAAGCTTTATCTAACATTTTATTTTGATGCTTATTTTTATTCTCAATTACATTAAGACACACAATTAAGCACAAAACACATAATACTCAAATAATACACTTCTATTATTTCAAAACGGGTTACAATGGTTAACCTAGACTATTATATCAACATTAACGACAAGCCCAGAAACACAGGAGTTACATTATCTAACAGGCACTAAGTCAATAGTTGTCGATGTTATCTATTTGACATTAAGTCCATAGCTGCCAATATTCATCTATAGGGCACTAAATCTATAGTTGCCAATGTTCACTTATAAGGCACTAAATCCATAGTTGCCAACGTTCATTTATAAGGCACTAAGTCCATAGTTGCCAAAGTTATTAGAGTACATCTGGTGAATACGTTGTTCACAAACACTTACAGGTTGCGAGTCTGCTAGCGTTCCACTAGATTGTTTAGAATAGTCTGTGGTCGTCATTTATAATCGTTAAAGTCAAGGCTTCTCATCATCTTTCACCTCTCATCATCTATATCATCTTTCATCTCTCATCATTCATCTACCCTTGTTTACCCAATATATTTATAGGTATATAAATACATATACAATTTAAATCAAGTAAAACATGTACAAATCGTTCATCTAGCATAGATGTTAGGAACACATATAGTAAACAGGTATATCATGTATTAAAATTAAATGCTTCATATCTATGTGTAAGATGAAAGTAAGTATGTACTCACTTGTTAAAGTGACGATTCGTAACTCGGGCATCGCTTCGCTTCTAACAATTGTCTTTTACTTTGATGAAATGTAGTATCATTATTACTAAGTTTTAGTCTAATATTTATTGCGACTAATTATTAGTCTAGATTCATCACTAACTAAAAGTCTACTTCACGATCTATCAAGTAAGGAACAACTAGGTAGGATCATATCGGAGGTAGGGTCCGTTTGGTATACGAAGTATACTGTTTGGAAATCTCACTTTAAACACCTCACTAAATCACATCCTAGACATCATCCCTGTAAAAGATCAATTAGTATAATGACTTGGAATCACTGATAAATCTTGTTTATAGGTTCATAATAACAATAATGAACTTAAACATAAGTTATACTTAAAGTATGGTAAGCATAACTCACTTACAAGGGGGTTTAGCGAGGAACCGGGCTCTGCGCGGGCAAAACTTCGGAGCTGAAAGTTCTTCTTCTCGGGGTTTCCAGCGCTCTGGGACTCACTTCGAACACTTAGGAAGTGCTAGGGAAAAGGCCTTGGGACCTTGGGGGGTTTGGGAGAAAATGAAGTTGAAAGATGTGAAGAATGGAGTGATTTTAGGCTCTATTTATAAGCTGTCCAGGGGATCTTCACGTCGTGAAATTTACATTCGCGTCGTGACCTTACGTAGGCACCAAGGCTTCGCCTGATGCTGACACATGGCGCAGGACACGTTTAAAATAGCCAATCTTAAAAAATTCACAACCTTCGCATACGAGCTCCGTTTTTTGACGTTCTATATATATCCACGCGTAGGTATTTCCAAGTACTACAAATTTCCTTTTGACCCTATTGGCTAATTGTTGATGGATTTTAAATTTAATAGTCTGAGAAGATTACACTGTTAACGACTATGTAAAATTCATAACTTCTACATACGGACACCGTTTCGACTGTCTTTTTATCGTTGAACTCCTATTAATGAGATATTCAATTCTTATAGATCATTTTGGATAAAAATTGATTGATCTAAAATTCAATTTCTGGGTTGTATACTGCTATGCAAAATCTTAGAAAAATCATAACTCCTTAAACAAAGTTAGATTTGGACGTTCTTTATATGCACACTCTCGGTTTAACCTATACTACGAATTTTGTTTAGATTGCTAAGGCTAAAAAGTATTTTATCAAAAAATCACATTTTACGTTACGCGGAGTCGTGCCGGTTTAATCATAAAACTTCGACGGGTCATAACTTCTTCGTTATAAGTCGGATTCCAGTGTTCCTTATATGTGCGGAATCCTTGTGAAATATAATATAACTTTGGTTAAGATTATTTATGCTAAATAATCTTCTATCAAAAGTCATTTTTAATGCTTATTATCTCTAAATTGACTAACCCGAATATGCGGGCGTTACAAATTGCATGCTAGTATTGGATCAGTTATCAGATAGGATGACCTGTTTAAAGTGATGCTTGATTCAGATTATTCAATGATCGAATTACATTTGCTTTGTGCTTTTAGGAATTCCCATTAATATTAGTTAACTATTAAACGAATGTGCTAACTTACATATTACTGAGATTATATAATTTTAGAGGGTTAGGTGTTACTCTATTGCACAACTCTTGTTTGAATCCAACCGTTGTAGTGTGAGAACTTTCATTCAAAGAATTATCTAGTGTCGGTAGTATGTAATTGCATTTGTGAGGTAGTTAGATGGTGTTTGAGGGAGTTCCATTTGCAGCTGATGGCGGAGAGTGGTTTGATGGTTGCCTTGGAGAGCCTAGGATATGATTTAGAGCAGTGTGGGTTTCGCTATGCAAGTGGATATTCAGATTGTTAGAGAAGTAAATTGGAGGATTTGGGGAAATTCTTGAGGAAAATGTGGATAGATGTGGAAGGTAGTATAGGCCCGTACTACCGGAAGCAGATGATCCATACTCGAGTCAAGGAAGTCATGATGATGCCATGAAGCTTGTAGAATGTGGGATTTTATTAGGTATGTTCTGATGGTTTGAATGGTTTATTTTTAGTATGGTGGTCACTCGAGGAGGTTCTGGTGGTGGTTTAGGTGTCGGTGATGGTTCTGGTGTCGAAAGTGGTTCGGGTTCTGGCTCTAGGGTCAGACATATGGATGATTAGATGCGGGAGTTCATTTCATCAAAGATTACCCACAATATTCTGGAGCAGACCCTTGTTATCTTTGGTACGATCAAGGAGGGTATCATGGAGATTCTGGATAAGAGCTTGGGTGCTTTTGTTCTGAGATGGTAGCGATTATGGGAGCTCTCTCTTTGACTTCTGAGAGTTTTGGGCATGTAGGGATCCAACGTTATTTGGAAAGAAGGACCCTATTGCAAGTACAAGATGGTTAGTGTTTGTCACAAACGCCTTCCGTACTAGCTAATGCCCCAAGGGATAAAGGTCAGATTTGCATCTTGTCTTTTGAAAGACAGAGCTCAAGACTGGTGGGAGGAGGTTGGTTACACCTTGGGAGACGAGGCGGCCGAGCCGATGACTTGGGAGGATTTGGTGACGAGCTTTCGGGCTGAGTTTTTACCTATGATTGATGTTCAGTAGTTGGCGAGGGGGTTTCGGGACCTTCGCCAAACTATTGAGACAGTGGAGGAGATCACCGCTGTGTTCTGTGAGAGGGAGTTATTGGTTCCGCAGCATTTGGCAGACGTGGAGATGAAGAAGGCGAGATATCATAATATGTTGAGGATCGGTATCAGACTGTTTGTGAGAGTTAGGTGTTTGATTCGAGATTGAGGGGCTAGCAGAGTCGGGGACACTGTGGAAAGTGCGACAAGACGCACGATGGAGCTTGTAGGGTGGGTGGTACGGACTGCTACAAGTGTGGAAAGACTGGGCACTTTAGTCGGGATTGCACAGCCACCATTCAAGGATCAAGTCTTCTTTGCTTTCATTGTAATCAGAGAGGCCATAAAAAGGCCGATTGTCCGAGTTTAGCAGCAGGACCAATGATGGCACCACTTCGGCGACGTTGAGGATTACTGATGGCTGTCAGGGCAAGACAGAGGCGCCTGTTATGAGGAGCAGGTCATTTTAGTTGACAGCCGAGGAGGCTTGTGCAGCACTAGATGTGGTGACGGGTATATATCTACTTATCATCTCTTTCTTTATGTTGATTTTCCTGCTTATATTTGTGTTTTGCTTTTAGGATATTTCCTTGTGAACGGTATCTATGCTCTGGTTTTGTTTGATTTAGAGGCTACCCGATCCTTTGTATCTCTTGCGCTCAACAAGAGGTTTGTCGATCATCCTAAGGAGCTGGATTATCCATTAGAGGTCGAGATTGGTAATGATTATCTTGTGCGAGTATCGAAGGTTCATCAGGGATGCATATTGTGGTTGTTTAGTGAGCGGTACTTGATTGCTTTGGATCATATTCCCCTGCACGATAGCAAGGTTATAGTGGGGATGGATTGGCTGAGCCCCAATAGGGAAATGATTGATTGCAAGCATTAGTTAGTGCGTATTCATACCCCAAGTGGGGGATAGTTGTTGATTCAGGGTGAGGGTGTACATCATGGTCTGGTTCTCTGTTCGGCAGCAAGGGTCGAACATTATCTTCAGCAGGGTTGTTCCAGATATCTGGCTCATGTGATGGATACTCACGATGAGGGTAAGGTTACCGTGGACGATGTACCAATTTTTCAGAAATACCTAGATGTTTTTTCGGAGGATTTTCCTAGAGTGACTCCGGAGAGGCAGGTGGAGTTTTGGATTTTCTTGGTTCTAGGTGTGGCTCCGATAACCAAAGCACCTAATCGGTTAACACCGCTAGAGATGCAAGAGTTATCTACATAGCTACAGAAGCTGTTAGACAAGGGATTCATCCGGCCCAGTAGTTCACCATGGGTCACATCGGACTTGTATCAGCTACCGAGAGCTGAATATGCTAACAGTGAAGAACCGTTATCCGCTCCCAAAGATTGACGATTTATTTGACCAGCTTCAAGGTGTATCTTGGTTTCCTATGATTGATCTATGTCCATGTTATCAACAAATGAGGGTCAGAGAGGAGGATATGCAGAAGACAGCCTTTCAGACTCATTATGGTCATTACGAGTTCGTGGTGATGCCCTTCAAGCTCACCAATGCTCCATCCACCTTCATGGATCTCATGAATTGCGTATGCAGGCCTATGCTGGATCGGTCTATGATTGTGTTTATTGATGATATTCTGGTCTATTCCAAGACTCAAGAGAAGCATGAGGAGCATCTGAGAGAGGTATTGGAGACTTTAAGGAGAGAGAAGTTGTATTCGAAGTTCTCCAAGTGTGAGTTTTGGTTGCACGAGGTACAGTTTTCGAAACACCTTGTCAACCAGAACGGTATTCTAGTTGATCCGGATAAGGTTGAGGTGGTGATGAGGTGGGAAGTTCCAAGGTCTCCATACAAGATTTGGAGTTTCCTTGGATTGGTCGGTTACTATCAGATATTTATTCAAGTTTTCTCCATGATAGCGGTTCCTTTGATCCGGTTAACGAAGACGACCGTTACTTTCCGCTAGGAGCCTGAGCAACATAAAACTTTTGAGACTCTAAGGAAGAAATTGTGTGAGGCACCGATTCTGACCCTACCTAAGGGTGTTGAGGATTTTGTGGTATATTGTGATGCGTCAATCACGATTTTGGGTGTAGTGCTGATGCAGCAGGTTCGTGTAATCGCTTACACTTCAGGGCAGTTGAAGCCTCATGAGGCGAAATTCCCTACGCATGATTTAGAGTTAAGGGATGTGGTTACCCCTTTAATATTTGGTGACATTACCTCTATGAGTTCGTTGTACTATACACGGATCACAAGAGTATGAGGTATCTAATGGATCAACCAAATATGAATACGAGGTATCTAAGTTGCATATTACCGAGATTAGATAATTTTAGAGGGTGAGGTGTTACTCTATTACGCAACTCTTGTTTGAGTCCAACCATTGTAGTGTGAGAGCTTTCAGTCGAAAAATTATCTAGTGTTGGTAGTATGTAATTGCATTTGTTAGGTAGTTAGATGGTGTTAAAGGGAGTTCCTTATGAAACTGATAGCGGAGAGTGGTGTGATGGTGGCCTAGGAGAGCCTAGGAATTGCTTTAGAGCAGTGAGGGTTTCGCTATGCAAGTCGATATTCAGATTGTTAGCGAAGTAACTTGGAGGATTCGATTCTTGAGGAAAGTACGGATAGATGTGTAAGGTAGTATGGGCTCGTACTACTAGAAGTAGAGGATCCGTACTCGAGTCAAGGAAGTCACTATGATGCCAGGAAGCTTGTAGAATGTGGGATTTTTTGGGTATGTTCTGATGGTTTAAATGGTTTATTTTCCGTATGGTGGTCAGTCGAGAAGGTTCTGGTGGTAGTTCGGGTGCTAGTGATGGTTCTGGTGCCGACAGTGGTTCAGGTTTTGCCTCTGGGGCCATACATATGGATTATCTGATGCGGGAGTTCATTTCATTATAGATTACCCAAAATATTCTGGAGCAAACCCCTGTGATCTTTAGTATAATCAAGGAAGGTATCATGGAGATTCGGGATGAGAACTTGGGCGTTCTTCGTTTTGAGATGGTGGCGAAGGTGGGAGCTCGCTCTTTGACTTTCTGAGAGTTTTAGGTAGGTGGGACTCCATAGTTCTTTGGAAAGAAGGACCCTATTGCGAGTAGATGATGGTTAGTGGATGTCACGAATGCCTTCCATACTAGATGCTACCCCGAGGGGGCAATGGTCAGACTTACATCCTGTCTTTTAAAAGACAGAGCTTAAGGTTGGTGGGAGGAGGTTGGTCACTCATTGGGAGGCGAGGCAGTCAATTTGATGAATTGGGAGGATTTCCTGACCGGGTTTCGGGTTGAGTTTGCACCTATGATTGAGGTTTGACAGTTGGCAAGGGTGTTTCTGGATATTCGCGAAACTACTAAGACGGTGGTAGAGATCACTGCTATGTTCCGTGAGAGAGCGTTACTGGGTCCATAATATGTGGCAGACAAGGAAATGAAGAAGGCGATATCTCATGATATGTTTGTTGGATTAGCGTCTAAGCTCATAACTATAATTGGTATGTACTTGACCCGATTTGGCATAGTCCATTTGGGTTGCATGGCATCGGAACAATCTGGATAGACTTTTGTGAGAAAAGGATATTTATGACTTGTTAATATATTATAAGCTCTAATATATTAATATGAAATCATATTATTTAATTAGTATTGATCAAGAATTAATTTGGAATTAATTTTGTGATCAAAAGGAGACTAATTAAATATATGGGATTGATTGTGTAAATCATTCATTCTTATATATGTGGGCTTATGATCCATAGTTCTTCATGTTGGGATAAACCCATGGATACTCCATGGAGGTTTTAACCCATGGAGCATGAAGAAAATGGAAAGACATGAGTTACATGGTGTAACCCTAATAGCCACAATATATAAGGACCCCATGGCTCAAGAAATCGGTACTAAGGCGTGTACACATGAGGGCTAGCCTATTTAAGCATAAGAACTTCTCTCTCAAGTTATTCCAAGTTGTTGTTGGTGTTGTGTGAACCATTTGAGGTGTCACACTTGAGGCACTAGGCTCTTAAGCTCTATGGAATCAAGCTACAATGTCAAAAGGTATGTCATTCTACTAGATTCTTGTAGTATAGTTGCTTCATATTATGCTAGTTAAGATGAAACCTTGGAATATCAAATATTTGCATGTATAATAGAGAAAACATAGATCCGAGGTTTATAGGGTTGCATGTACACCATAGGAGTGTTAAAATTCTCAAAACCCATCAATGTTGAGGAGCGATATCAGATAGTTTGTTAGCATATCCAGTTGCAAAACACTGGATGATATGGTGGCGAGAGCTAAGGAGAGGGATATTGATATGGAGATGTAGAATAGGAGTAAGCCGAACCAGGTTCAATGTTTAAAGGGCATGGTCAAGAGGCCCACAGTGTTTGATTCGAGATTGAGAGGCTAGCGGGGATGGGGCCACTATGGCAAGTGCGGCAAGACACATGATGGAGCTTGTACGGTGGATGGTTCGGGCTGCTACAAGTGTGGCAAGGCTGGGCACTTTATCTAGGATTGCATTGACACCACCCAGGGATCAAGTCTGATTTGCTTTCATTGCAATTAGAGGGGCCATAAAAGGCAGATTGTCCGAGTTTAGCAGCAACATGACCAGTTATGGCACCCGCTCCGGTGACCTTGAGGATTATTGATGGCCGTCAGGGCAAGGCGGAGGCGCCTGTTGTGAGGAGCAGGGCATTTCAGTTGACAGTCGAGGAGGCTCGTGCAACACCAAATGTGGTGACGGGTATATATCTACTCCTTATCTCTTTATTTATGTTGATTTTCCTAATTATATATGTGTTTTGCTTTTAGGGTCGTTCCTTGTGAACGCTATCTCTGTGACATCCCCAATTTCACGGACATAAAAGACTGATTTGTTTATGCTTTATTTGAAAATCAGAGTATAATTTTGAAGAAATATTTGCGGAATTTGTTTCCAAAAATATGATAAAGAATTTATTAAAGCATTTCCGAAGAAATGTATTTTCATTATATTAAAAACCTCAGGATTTCATTGTCAATACAGATCAAAATCTTAAACAGAAACAACATAGGCCTTAAAACATCTATTATTCTAGTGGCCTATATTTCATTGATCTCTCATCAGACCATCACTCCTGTGCTCTCTTGCCACTACCTGTATACAAGAAACTGAGTGGGTCAAGCTTGGGAGCCTGGTGAGCACATAGGGTTTTCAACCCACAATAATTAAGCTTATTAATTTCATCGATCAATCAACCAGATTAACCATTCTCGTTATCCTCACTTTTTGTCTCTAAAACATCTAATTCAAAGGACCTAGCCTAAGGATTTTCATCGGGATGACAAGACTTCTTAGGGGATTCCTCAACAATATATGTCAAATAAGGCAATCATGAGGGGGATGGAGTACACCTAGTGAACATTTAATTCAAAAACACCTACAGGTTGCGAACCTGCCAGCGTTTCACTAGACTGTCTAGAATAGTATGTGGTCATTATCTATACTCCGCTAGATGACTAGATCATCTTAAACATCGAGGTCTCTCATCATTTATTTCATCATTTATATCATCTACCCATCTTTACCCATCATATTTATAGGTATAAAATACATATTCAGTTTAAATCAAGTAAAACATGTATATTTTGTTCATCCAACATAAATATCAAGTACACAGATAATATGCACACATTGCACATAATTTATATTAAATACTTCATATCTACATGTAAGATAAAAGTAACTATGCACTCACTTGTTAAAGTGATGATTCCAAACTCGGGCCGCGCTTTACTTCTGACAATTTTATTTTCCTTCGACGAAACCTAGTATTATTACCACTAGATTTTAGTCGAATATTTATTGCGACTAGTTACGAGCGATATTGTTTTATAAGTGTTAAAAAATACTTTTCAACCACTATGTATAGACAGGTTCCAGACATGAAACATCGGAGGGCATGCCCATTATTGCATTTAAGCTGTTCTGAAATCCAACAACCCTATGCAGCCCTTCAAACCAGATTCCCCGTACTGCGAGTAGTTAAAAGATATTATAAAAGCCCATTTTATTTAATAATACTTAGAACATATATTGTTTATAGGTTCATAATAACGATAATAAACTTAAACATAAGCTATACTTAAAGTAGGGTAAGCATAACTTACTTACAATGGGGTTTGGTTGGGAACCGGGCTCTGCGGGGGCAGAACTTCGGAGCCGAAAGCTCTTCTTCTCGGAGCCTTCTGGCACTCTAGGACTCGCCTTTTAGCACTTGGGAAGTACTAGGGATTGGGAGGGGTTTAGAGAGAGAAAGAAATGTTGAGGTGTGAAGAAATGAGGGTGCTCTCACATCTATTTATAACTGAACTCCTCAGACTATGCTAGGCGTAATCCTCGGAGTACACTGCGCGTATGAGGGGGCAGGTGTCAGCTCCGCATGCGAGGCCATGGGGAGAAAGCATTGGTCAAGATTCAGCCACGTGTCACTCCTCGCATCAGCACATACACAACTTTTAAATTATGTATCTTTCGCATATGAGCTCCGTGTTTTTCGTTCTTCATGTCCATGCGTAGGTAGCGACGTAATCTACCACTTTTGTGTAGACTTCGTCAGCTAATTCTGACGTTATTTTTAAAGTTTTGTTGTAACAGACTTAGACAAATAAAGACCGTTAAAAATTCATAACTTTGTCATCCGACATCCGTTTTCGTCTGTCTTTATATCGTTGAGTTCCTATTAATGATATCTTCAATTCTCATTTAGGTTGTGTCGGCTAAAAATCGTTTGATCTAATATTCGGATTCTGAGTTGCTTACTGTTATGCTAAATCTTAGAAAAATCATTACTTCGTCATACGAAGTCAGATTTGGATGTTCTTTTTATGTACATTCTCGGTTTAACATATACTACGACTTTTGTTTAGATCTCTAAGGCTAAAAAGTATTTTATCGCAAACTCGCTTTTTACGTCACATAGCGTCGTGCCGGTTTTGTCGCAAAACTTCGACATGTTATAACTTCTTCGTTATAAGTCGAATTTCAGCGTTCCTTATATTCCTGAAATCCTTGTTATGACTAATTCAAATTTCTTCATATATATATATATATATATATATATATATATATATATATGGGTTCTATCTGATATTTTTATTTTTGGCGCTTATTTTTATTATTATTTTATTACATCGCTAAGAGCAAGTATAATGCACATAAATCACATAATACTCAAATAATTTTTCTTCGTTTCTTCAAAATAGCTTACAATTGTTGACCCTAACTATTACATCATTATAATAATGCTTAGCTTAGAAACACAGGCCTAACAATATCTGCTCTGGTTTTGTTTGATTCGGGGGCTACCCGATCCTTTGTATCTCTCGCACTCAACAAGAGGTTTGTCGATGCTCCGAGGGAGCTGGATTATCCATTAGAGGTCGAGATTGTTGACGATTATCCTGTGCGAGTATCAAGGGTTCATCGGGGATGCATATTGGAGTTGTTTAGTGAGCGGTACCTAATTGATTTGGTTCCCATTCCCATGCATGAGAGCAAGGTTATTATGGGGATGGATTGACTGAGCCCTGATGGGGCAATGATTGATTGTGAGATCGGTTCTCTGTTCGACAGCAAGGGCCAGACGTTACCTTCTACATGGTTGTTCCGGATATGCGACTTATGTTATGGATACTCGGGAAGAGGGTAAGGTGACCGTGGGCGATGTACCGATTGTTCGAGAATACCCAATGTTTTTTCGGAGGATTTTCCTAGAGTGCCTCCGGAGAGGTAGGTGAAGTTTCGGATTGACTTGGTTCCAGGTGCAGCTTCGATGGTCAAAACCCCTTATCGGTTAGAACCTCCAGAGATGCATAAGTTGTCAACATAGCTTGGGCAGACTATGATATGGTACAATTATGTTTGGATTACATTACCTGAGTATTTATATACTAATTAATTATTTCTAACCTATTTTGTAGTTCTACATCCCAATAAATATACCACATGCTTATTGGTTTTTGGGTGCTTTAGATTTGAAGACATTCAAAATGACTATATACGATAGTCATTGGAAGGGCGGATACCGTTCAAAAAATGAGGATTGTTTTAAAGGTATGAGAGCCGGTATGCTCAAACTGCTAGTGGGTGTGAACTACTGGGGTACCAAACCAACTTAATCAATCATACTTGAGAGCTTCAACATAACCCTCGAAAAGGCCCCAGACGTACCACAAACGATTGACAACAGAGGAGATTGTGGAGTGTTTTTGCGTTGGTTCGTGGAGGTGTTGATCACCGAGAAATCAATTTTTATAGCGGGTAAAACTGGTCCACATGTTATGGGTATCAAAAACAACTAGCAAATTTTTTGGGGGTACAATGTCAAAGATTATTTGAACATTGTATTTGTAATATCACTTAAAGACACATCCCTTTAGTTTTTGTATTTATTAGTTGTTTCTTGATTTTAATTGCATTTTACATTTTATAAAGCCAAAACTTATACATTTTATAAAAGCAAAACTTATACATTATATAATACCAAAATTTATACTAAAAGAAGAACCACAGGGGTGTCAATTTATGACACGACACGAAACGAAATCGGGACAAAATCAAAATTCGAATTTGTGTTCGTATCAATTTTAAAAAAACACGATGTCTCGTGTCATGTTTGTGTTCACAAATCGACACGAATGAACATGTGTTTGTCATATTTTGATTGACTCGTTTTCGTGTTAGTGCAAAAAAAACAAGACATTATGTTGTGCCGTGTTCGTGTTATACAAAACTTAGTTATGTTGTGTCGTATCAGACAAAAACACGAAACGAATGCTCGATTTGACAACCTTAAACCACAATCTCAGGGGTGTCAATTTATTACACGAGACGACAAAAATACACGACACGACACGAAACGAAATCGGGACGAAATCAAAATTTGAATTCGTGTTCATGTCATGTTCGTGTCAAGTTTAAAAAACACGATGTCGTCTAGTCTCGTGTTCGTGTGCACAAATCGACATGAAATTGACACGATTAAGCAAGTGTTTGTCGTGTTATATATGATTAAGTATGAATTAAATAAACTAATAGCTATGAAATGTTATATTTGTTGTATCGTGTCGTGTTGTCGTGTTTTAATTGATTCGTTTTCGTGTTAGTGAAAAAAACAAGACATCGTGTCGTGTTGTGTTACACAAAACTTTGTCATGTCGTGTCAGACAAAAACACGACACAAAAACACGACACGAATGCCCAATTTGACAGCCATAAACCACAATCTTAGGGGTGTCAATTTATGACATAACACGACAAAAATACACGACACGAAACGAAATCGGGACGAAATCAAAATTTGAACTTGTGTTCGTGTCGTATTTGTGTCAAATTTAAAAAATACGATGTCACTTCGTGTTCTCAAATCGACACGAAATTGACACGATTGATCATGTGTTTGTCGTGTTTGTTATTTTTTTCGTGTTATATATGATTAAGTATGAATTAAATTAGAGTTGACAAAAATCGACTCAACCCAAAATTTGCAGGTTGAGTTGAGATTTTCAACTCATTTAAGTTAAATGGGTAAACCTGTCTAACTCATTTAATTAAATAGGTTAGGTCGGGTAAAAATTATCAACCCGTTTTCAATCCACCAACCCATTTGACTTTAATTTATATTTAATTTAATAATTATTTAAATATTATCATATATTAATCTAAGTATTAGTTTATAAATTACAATGTTCGTATTATTATTTTTTTAAAGAAAATGGAATCATACTTCCTTTCTTTGTTCTTGTCACCGAAAACACTAGTCACTCTAAAAAATCACTTAGAAATTACATATATCTTTAATGTTATTTGAACAATTTCTTTGTATATATGAATTGAGATTGTGTTTTTGTAATATTTTGAAATTTTATTTACGTCTATAACTAATTTAAATACTGTAATCTTTAGTTAATTTATTTATTTATTTTTATTTGAAATGGGTCAACCCAAGTTTAAACCATTTATTTAATAGATTGGATTCAGAACTACATAAACGTGTCAACCCGATGTCAACCCATTTATCTGAAAAGTTGGGTTGAATTGGAAATGTCAACCCATTTAAATAAACAGGTTAGGTTGGATTGAAATTTCAACCCAATTAATAAATGGGTTGAACCCGATCCCAACCCAGGTCGACCAATTGTCTGCTCTAAATTAAATAAACTAATAGTTATGAAATGTTATCTTTGCTGTATCGTGACATGTTATCGTGTTTTAATTGGTTTGTTTCGTGTTACTTAAAAAAACATGATGTCGTGTCTTTTTGTGTTCGTGTTACACAAAACATTGTCGTGTCGTATCGTGTAGACAAAAACATGACACGACTGTCCGATTTGACAACGCTAAACCACACGTTACACGAAAAAAAAAAACTTATACTAAAAGAAGAACCACATGTTGCATGAAAAAAAAAATATATTCCGAAACCATAGTTCGGAATCGTACTCTGAAATTCCAAGACCTTTCTGAAACAATGTGTCCCAGTCAATAGGACTACTTTAAAAATAAAAACTTATGGATATTTTTGTCAAAAAAGATCATTTATTAAGATTAGATTACTCCATTTCCCGTATTTTAACAAGAAAACTCAATTTCCCGTATTTTAATTTTAACGAGAAACATAATTAGTTTTCACATTTTAGTTGGTCTTTCTTTCTTTTGACTTGTCCGCTCGCTCATGTGCAATATTATAAATGTTGAAAGAATGATTTCTTATCTATTGTGACTGTTTGTCTTTTCCACTTATTTGACTTTATTTCCAAGCCCTTTACCAAATTTTCAACTTTCTTCGTTAGCATTTAGCGGTCGACACTCATAAAGATAATGATAATAATAATAATAGCTAAATGCAAGATATAACAAACAACTTTTATTTATTTGTATATTGTAGCATTACGTTTATTTTTTTCTATTAAATCATTGTAATTTCAATTAATCTTATTGCACTGTACTATGAATTATCTACCAACTTTTTATATTTGCAATTTTCTTCTTCTTCATGTTATACTTGAAATCTATTCTAGGAAATCAGAATTTTACCAAATGTCATATTCTTATTACATTTGACACATGTAATATTTTAAGATTTATTGATTTACTTTTCTTTTTTCACTTGTCATTTCATTTATTTATTTATTTATTTATTTTTCATTTTCTTAAATTTTACATAATACTTAAATATAATAATTATAATAAATATAATAATAAATACATATTAATTTAATCCAATTTATTTACTTAAATTATTTGTTTAAACTTAAAAGAAAAATAAAAAATAATAAATTTAACGTTATATTTCAATAATTCAATATTTTTCTTTCTTTCTTTATGAATCCAAAATTCTAAAAGTTTTAGATCTTTATATATATATATATATATATATATATATATATATATATATATATATATATATATATATATATATATATATATATATCAAGATCAACAAATTATTACTAGAAGACACGGATAGCCAAAAGAAGAAATTATTTAGAAGGTCAATTATGACAAAAGACAAATCATTGAGAAAAGAATTCAAGAAATGAAGATCCGGTAGAACAACCGGTTACCATTATCCAACTCAAGACCCTCTATAAATTAAGTTATAGTTTTGTGTTTAAGGCATTCGGAAAAATCTCTATCTCTTAAATGTATAGTTTATGCCTAAAAAACTCCTACTATTTCTCTATTTACCTCTCGATGTTCAAAGTCTCTAGATTTCCAGATCATCCTTTCTCAAAATATTTGTACTAAGTGTATTCCAAGTGTAATCAAAGAAGGTACTATTTAAAAGTATTTTATTTAATTCTTGTTATTATACTCTTGAATTCATTTTCTCCTATAAATATTTTGGTTATTAACTATGATTATTTTGTTTCGAATTTGTATAACAATTAATTCTACAAGATTTGAGATTTTTGTTAAAATTATTTTTTGTCTAAACAATCAAGCTAATCACATAATTCAAAGGATTTTTTAGTCAGTATTTATGGTATCAGAGCCAAGAAAGTTTTTTATGGGTGGTTATGTTTGATTGTTTTATTTCAAATTTGATTAATTATGGTTTAAAATTTTCTAAGAAAATTATGAGTTTTAATAAGTATGATTTAGAGACAACACCAGTGATTGGCTGGATTAGCGTAAAACGCGCAGATAAGGACGTAAGTCGCGGCCGGACCACAATCATTGCCAGGATGACTCCCCTCTGTTCATAATTATTAAAACAAGTAAGCTTTCTTATGAAATCTTAAAACAAAATAAGTCAAATATGAGTAAGCTTTCACGCATATTATGCAAAGGATACATTCATGGTAAAAGTATTAATGAAGAACCAGACTATGATAACAATCAAATAAATTCTATCGAAGAAACTATTGATGACATAGAACAAAGTTTAAATGATTGGACAATACCAAAAACAAATATAAATACAATACATAAAATAAGAACTTTCGATTATTTCCAAAGTTACTCAATCGAAATGACCGAACAAACTATGTCTATTGGTCAAAATCAACAAAATTTAAATATGTTATCACTTAAATCTATTTTAGAACATAGACAAAAATATAAATTTCTTCATATAGGTTTAGTACAAATTGCTATTAAACCTTTATTTAGAATTTATATTGATGTTCATGTTCTCCTAATTTTAGAGATAAAAGGCATCAAAATTTTCAAAATTCTATTTTAGCTATGGCCGAAACAAATATTTCTAACGGACCAATTTATTTTAACTGTTATCCAAATTTTCCTGTAGGATTATTCGATAAAATAAATTAGATACCTTAGTTTTAACAGTAGAAACAAAAAAATAGAATTTAAACATAATACCAAGCCTTTAGCAATAATCTATCGTGTTTGTTATAAAACCATGACAACCACGTTAGAACCAAGAACCCGTCTATCAAGCCCAAGAAATGAAACAATTATTTTTGAAGCAAATACTAACTATACTAAGGTTCATATGCCTAAAAGACTTAAATGGTCGGAAATTACTCAATCATGTAAGTGGAATTTATAAAACGTAATTGAACCAAAGGCTTTAGATTCTTCAAAACAATTTCTAATATTTTTGAACATAATGACAGATTGGTTGATATAAAATTTTCTTCAATAAACTTTTTATCATCACGATTTTCAACAAGTTCGATTTCAGAAGTTGCCACATCAAAACATTCATTTTTAAAATCAAGTTCTTTAAAAATAAAGGTTGTTGATTATACTAATTCCATTCCTAAACCACTTTATCAAGATGAACAAAATAGTGAAACTGGTTTACCTAGTCCTACTAAATCTGATTTTATAGATGAATTTCAAAATTTTAAACAACAAATATAAGTAATAAAACTCAAATATATTGTAATTTCGATAACTATTATAATACTAATTTACTTAAAATTTTTGGCAAGATTTAAACACTTCAACAAAACACTTAAAAGAAAAGCAATTAGAAGTAAATGAATTAATATCTAAAAGTCAAAATCGTACTATAATTCAGTTAGTTAAAATAGGAAGACTAAAAATTGAGACTGGTCATTTTAAAAAAGTCATAAAATGTATCACTTATTCAATTAATCATCTTACTAACAGTTTATTGATTTGGTAAATGAGTTCTAAAATACAAATTAATTGTTCTAAAAACAATCGGCTTTGGAATAACATAATAAAAAGACATTGGAAGATAAACTCTAATATGTGTAAAAATATTCAACATTCAAAAGATTCAAGATTTCACGAGAAACACTATTTATTAAAACTACAAACCAATAGCCCTACGTATGATAAACAAATAGAAAAAGTTTCTTGATTAACCGAAATGATCAAGATATACAAATAATCAAGAAGTCGTAATTTAGAAAAAGTAAATTATGTTTCTTCAATCCTAACCAAAAGAACTTGTTAATATGAAATTTTCTAAACAAGAATATCATGTTGATTTCAATTACTTAAAAAACATGGAATATTATAAAGAATATAATAATAAGAAAAGATTTTGACACAACAAAGAATTTTCATATTATTTAAGGTTTTTACATTTAGGATTTTGGGAAGATTATGTTTTAACAAACAAAATTTATTCTCCATTTTTTCAATGGTATGAGTTATTTTATGCTCCTAAACATGATATTGATTATCCATTGAAAAATGATTCTATTACTCCTATTTTTAATAAAAAAATATGTAGACATTGACTCTAATCAAGAAACTATTTCAAATTATCCAAAAAAAAATGGATTATTATTGATAAAGATATTTTATCAACTCCTCTAGTAAAAGTTCCAAATCAACAAGCAACTGAAAAAAATTTCCAAAATATTATTTATCAAAACAATTACTCAAATGAAGTTTCAACAATTATTGGAGAACAATTAGATAGAATAGAAGAAAAGATTTTAAAAGAAAAACCTTTACAAAAGACTTTAATAAATTTAGAAATAGAAACAATAAAAATAAATAAAACATTAAAAAATATGGAATTACAATTATTCAAACGGAATGAGAAAATGGCTGAAGTATGTTTTAATAAAAAAGACGAGGCAAGTTCTAGTAATTATTCAAATGTTAGCTTTGTTCCTTATCAAATTGAAGGCAATTTTAATTTAGGAAATAAAGACTTAATATATGAATTAGAAAAAAGACTATCAAAATTAAATATAAAAAATATTAATACTCTTAAACAAATAGCAACTGATGAATTTGAAGATATTAATAGTGATAGTGAAATTGATACTAATGAATTTTCTAAAAATAAAATTAATCAATCCGAGCGTAACACATTTGGAAAGAATCAAAAGCCAACATTACGACATTATTGGAATAGACATTCTCTTCCTGATGTTCAAATTGAAGAAAGAGCATTCCAGTACGATCGTTCTGCCTATGATGGAACTTCTGTTTATGAATGGAACATCGATGGTTGCTCTGAACATCAAATAATGAATATTGTTCAAGAAATAACTATGACAGCTAACGCTTAAAAGTCAAAAGGTAATACTCAACTTCAAATTGTTAATATCATTCTTTCTGGGTTCACTGGAACTCTTAAAGGCTGGTGGATTTCTATGTTACACCAGAAGAAAAAAAATGGAATTTTAACTGCTACTAAAACCATAATAAAACACGAAAATGGTCAACATATACAAACGTTAGATGAAGATATGGTTAATACATTAATTTTTGCCATTATCAAAAATTTTGTTGGAGATCTTACTATGTTTCAAGAAAAAACTTCTGAAATATTAATGAATTTACATTGTAGAAAGCTTACTGATTTTAGATGGTATAAAGATAATTATTTTGTTAAAGTCTTTTCAAGACTTGACTGCAAAGAAGCTTATTGGAAAGAACGCTTTATTGCTGGCCTTCCAAAATTATTTGCAGAAAGAGTTAGACAAAAACTAAGAGAAAGCTTTAATAATCAAATTCCTTATCAAAATTTAACTTATGGATATCTAATCAATTATATTAATAAAGAATGATTAGCAGTTTGCGTAGATCTTAGGTTTAAAGAAAAACTTAAAAAAGATAAAATCAATAGTAAAAATGAATTAGAAAATTTTTGTCAACAATATGGATATCAACCTTTAACTGGACCATCTACATCAAAATAAAAAAATTACAAGAAAAAATCTTTGAAATATTTCAAGAAAAATAGAAAATATTATAATCTTGAAAATTATCATAAAAGAAAAGACCACTCTAAAAAATATTACTAAAGGTCATCTAAAAAATCTAAAGGAAAATCAAAAGATGTTATTATTTGTCATAAATGTGGACGTCCCAGTCACACAGCCAACAATTGTTATGCCAAGACAAAAATAAATGAATTAAATATATCTGAAGAATTAAAAGAACAGATAAGAAAATTTTGTTTTAAATTCAGACTCAGACTCTGAAGAAAGTATTTCTGACTATCAAACAAATGATTTAAATGTTTTAGAACACACTACTTCTGATTCAGATAGTTCTGATGTATGTGAAGGTATTGGAAAATGTCACTGTAATTTAATTAATGTAATTACATATAATTCAATTAATGTTCTTACTCACGATGATAAAGAACTACTAAAAAGTTTAGACTCTATTAAAGATAAAAATATCCAAGAATTAATTATTAAACAAATGCTTAATAAAGATGACACTATTATACCTAATAATACTGAATTATTTAATCTCAATAATGTATTTGAATGATTTTCTAAATAAAAACTTATTTCTACTCAGGAACTTCAAGAAGAATTAAGACAGGTTAAACAAGAAATAAAAAAAATAAAAAATAGACTTCTTATTATTGAAAAAGGAAAACAAGCTTTAACAAATAAAAATGATTTCCAAGAAATCAAAAAAGAAAAAGAAGATGAAGAAGTATTAATTGGAAAGATTATAAATTCACAACTTTCTCAAAAATGGAATACTCAGATTACTTTAAAAAATAATTTTCAAATCAAGATAAATACTTTAATTGATAGTGGTGCAGACATGAATTGCATCCAAGAATGAATAATTCATACTCACTTCTATGAAAAAAGTTATTCTAGATTAAATGGAGCAGACGGCTCAAAATTAATCGTTAAATACAAAGTTTCTAATGTTCATATTTGTAATGATCAAGACTACTGGATTCAAAACCCATCTAATTTTAGTAAAAAATCTCACTTCTTCTCTAATTCTAGGAACACCTTTTATTACTACGATATATCTATTTAATGTCCATGAAAACGAAATCAAAACTAATATTTTTGGAAAAGAAATTATGTTCCAATTTTGTGAACTTATACAATACTCAAATATATGTAACACCCGTGTTTTTAGGCTAGTTATTAATGATAATGTAATAGTCTAGGTCAACTTTTGTAACCTGTTTTGAAATAATAAGATGTATTATTTGATTATTATGTGTTTTATGAATAATTATTATAATTTAATGAATTAAGGGTAAAATAAGCGTCGAAAATAAATTTTAGATAAAGACAATATCTATGAAGTAAGTTGTAGTGGTTGAAATAAGGATTCTGGAGATGTAAATAATATCGAAATCTGAGTTATAACGAAGAAGTTATGATTTGTCGAAGTTTCGTAACAAAACCGGCATGACGCTGTGAGACGTAAAAAGTGAATTTATGATAAAGTGCTTTTTAGCCATAGCGATCTAAGCGAAAGTCGTAGTGTTCGTTAAATCGAGAGCGTGCATAAAAAGAATGCCCAAATCTGACTTCGTATGAGGAGGTTATGATTTTTCTATGTTTCAGCTTAGCAGTAGACAGCTAAAAAAACTTGAATGTTAGATCAAGTGATTTTTAGCCAACACAACCTAAACGAGAATCGAAGGTCTCATCAATAGTAGTACAACGGTAAAAAGACAGACGAAAACGGACGTCGGATGAAGAAGTTATGAATTTTTAACAGATTTTCCTGTCCGAGTCTGTTAAAAATAAAATCAAAATTAGCCGACGGAGTCTAAAAGTAAGTTGTAGAGTATAATCTCGCCTACACGTGCATATAAAGAACGTCGAAAACGAAGCTCGTATGCAAAAGTTATGAATTTTTGAAGTTCGGTTTGAAGCTCAACCTTCGCAAGACCCTTTTTTATTAAAACCCCTGGTTTCAACGAAACCATCATTTTAAGAAACGAAGTGCTGCCCGATTATCGTTAAATCAAGTGAGTGTATAGTCACTTTCATCTTACACATATATATGACGTATTTTATATAAAATACGTGCTATGTGAATATATATTGTTTGTTTATTTGAGATGTATGTTGAATGAATGATTTATACAGATTTTAAATGATTTAACTGTATATGTATTTTATATCTACAAAAATGTTGGGTAAAACATGGGTAGATGAAATAGTTGGTATGTGATGAAAGATGAGTTGGATAAATAAGATGATCGGTAATATAGACCATGAGATAAGGGTGAGGGGTGATATATGAGAGAAGTCTTTACCCAAACGTTGGCCCCGTCATTCAACAAAGTGTGGATGACAACCATGCACTATTCTAGGTGGTCCGTGGAACACTAGCAGGCTCGCAAGCTGTAGGTGTTGTGAACTATATGTTCATCAGATGTACTCTAAAAATCCATTGACATGTATTGCATGTGGATTCCCGTGAATAATACTGTCGATAAATGAGAGTTATGGACTTAGCACATGTTGTATACACCCTGACAACTATGGACTTAGTGCCTGTTGCATAACCCTGACAGCTATGGATTTAGTGTCTGTTGTATAAACCTTGGCGACGATGTACTTCGTGCCTATTCCTTAGGATGAATCCTTAAGAATGAGTGATAGATGATTCTTAGGGTAAATCCGTAAAAGATAAAGAAGATAATGGGAATGAGTAATTGGGTTAATTGTTTGATGATAAAACACAATAACTTTATTATTGTGGGGTGAAAACCCTATGTACTCACCAGGTTTCCCAACCTGACCCACTCAAGTTATTTTATCACAAGTGTCGATACGAAGCTACGTTACACTGAGAGATTAAAGGAAATGTAAAATCACTATTGTAAATGAATGTAAGTTCTATTTATGCTTATGTTTTTGTATTGATGATGACATCCCAAAGTTTTAAAATGAACAAAATACATTTCCTCGGAAATGATTTGATAATATATTTATCATGTTTTTGGGAACAAATTCCGCAACGTATTTCTTTAAAAGATACTCTGATTTTAAAATCAAGCATAAACAAATCGATCTTTTTAGGCTGTGAAATTGGGGATGTCACAATATAAATATACTCAATTATAAAACAAAACAAGCTAAATATCTTATTAATGAAATAAATGATATTCATTTAATTAATCAATTAGAAGAAAAACATATTCAAGATAAAATAACAGCTTTAAAATCGAAATTTGAAAATAATGTTTGGTCTAATATTCCAAATGCCTTTTGGAGCAGAAAACAACATATCGTTAAATTACCTTACATTAAATTTTGTAATGAAAAGGACATTCATTCAAAATCAAGAGTCATTCACATGAATAATGAATTAGAAATTCACTGTAGAAAAGAAATTCAAGACTTATTAGATAAAAAGCTAATAAGACCTTCTAAGTCACCATGGTCTTGTTTAGCCTTCTATGTTATGAATGCAGCCGAATTAGAAAGAGGATCATCAAGATTGGTTATCAATTATAAACCTCTAAATAAGGTTTCTGAATGAATTAGATATCCTATTCCCAATAAAAGAGACTTATTGAAAAAACTTTATGATTCAAAAATGTTTTGAAAATTTGATATGAAATCGCGGTTTTGGCAAATACAGCTTCATGAATCTGACAAATATAAAATTGGTTTTAATGTTCATTTTGGACATTACGAATGGAATGTTATGCCTTTCAGATTAAAAATGCTCCTTCTAAATTTCAAAATTTTATGAATGATATTATCATTCCTATAAATAGTTTTGTCATTGTTTATATTGATGATGTCCTTATCTTTTCAAAATCTATTGACCAACATTTTAGACATTTAAACATATTCTATGATCTTATTTATAAAAATGGTTTAGCTGTATCCGCAACAAAAATGCATCTATTTAAAGATCAAATACGTTTTTTAGGACATGACATCATTAAAAACACAATTAGACCCATAACAAGAAGTTTAGAATTTTCAAGTAAATTCTCTGATGAAATTAAAGATGAAAAACAACTTCAAATATTCTTAGGATGTTTAAACTATATACATGACTTTTTCAAATATCTAGGAATTATATGTAAACCTCTTTATAATAGATTAAAAGATAATGCAGAACCATGGACTCAAAAACATACTAATATAGTTAAACACATTAAACAAAAATTCCAACATTACCATGTTTAAATCTACCCTATCCAAATGCAAAAATTATAGTTGAAATTGATGCTAGTGATATTGGATTTGGAGGTATATTAAAACAAAATTTTTTAATTCAAAAGATGAGCAACTAGTTCGATATTTTTCTTGTGCCTGGAATGACACCCAAAGAAACTATTCAACGGTCAAAAAAAAAATTTAAAACATTGTTCTATGCATCAAAAAGTTTGAAGATGATTTATTTATGAAACAGTTTTTATTAAGAATTGATTGTCAATCTGCAAAATCAATTTTAGAAAAAGATGTCAAAAACATTATTTCCAAACAATTTTTTGCTAGATGACAAGCCCTTCTAGGCAACTTTGATTTTGAAATAGAATTTATTAAAGGAAAAAATAATTCACTTCCAGATTTTCTTTCTCGTGAATTTTTATAGGGGAAATGAGTTCTTCCTCTTCATCCTCCAAAACGGATAACAAGAAGCGTATTCCTTAAAATCTTGTACCTTTTCCTCCTCGTCCAAATAGATTTTCTCCTTTATCTCCAGAAAACAAATTTGTACTTTTTACTGATGTTCTTCAAGACCAAGAATCAAAACTTTTCACTTCTAGTATTTCTCCAATCAAGACTGTTAGTCCTTTTATCAAATCTCCATCCTCGTCTCCTTTGGGAACTCAAAAAACTATTCTTTCTACAAAGACTTTATATATTATAAATCCAAATATTGAAAGAATTCAAATTCTTGAAGACTCATATTTCAAAATTAAATCAAGGATTTCATATTCTCACTGATCATCTTTTTGGTCGAGGGAAAACCTTTTATTCTAATCTTTATAAGACCATAGAATACTATCAAACCATTCTTCAAGAATCTGGTTCTATATGTTTCACTCATCATTCCAATTCATCTGAAGGAACAATTGATTACAGTAAAGCTCAAATTCTCAAGGTCATTTCTCCTCAAGATTGGTCAATAAATCCCTATTCCGAAAAGATCTTAGTAGGATACCTGCTTACCCAAAATATTCCTATTATGATTATCAAGAGGCCTGGTCTAAAGAATTCGTTGCACGCAATTATTCACATTCTTGGTTTATCTTTTTTGATCTAAACTTTGACTATGAATACCCCAAATGGTTCGTTAATTGGTATAAGTTCATGGGCTTAAGACCAAAATGTCTACCTGATGAAGTTTTGAATGGATTTCTCAAATTCAAGGAGTTATTTGTCCAACCTATCCTTGAATTTGAATATCTATTACAATTTTCCACGTTATTCAAAATTCCATGGATTATGTCATGGACTTATAATTATCAAGAAGCAAAAGTCACTTCTCCTCCATGGCTTAACTACAAATATAGAATAAAATGGTGGGAAAAATTCAAACTTCCTCAAGCCAACTCAACGAAGGTGATCAAATATTATCAAGAAATCCATCATTCTACAAAAGCAAAAACAGAAGAGATCAAGATTAATGCTCCTCTCCCTGATCCTGAACTAGTAGCTAGAATTCTTAACGCTACCGGTTCATCACATGAAGAACTTCACCGTTTATTACAAGATATTCATAGATCCCTTACAGAATCAAATGAATCCACTCCAACAACTCAACTACTTCAAGACGCTCAAGACCCGTTTGATGATCCATACGAATAATAAAATATTCTAAATTTTATTTTGGTGTATACCTTCAATGTAGGGTATTTCATTTCAATGTTTTTCAAAATTAGTAGTTTTTCAAAATTGTGGAAATACGTATAAACGCTATGTGACTATAAAGCGTGTGTAAAAATGATTCTCAAGATCTATATCAAAATATTATCAAAAAATTATTGCAGGTCATCATGGACTCAACTAATTAATCTCAATCATGACTTGAAGACAAAAAGCTTTTTGCCAAAAGAAGAAATTGTTATGTCGGTCATGACCCTATTTTCAAGAATCAAATTATTACTAGAAGACAAGGATAGCCAAAAGAAAAAATTATTTTGAAGGCCAATTATGAAAAAAGACAAATCATTGAGAAAAGAATTCAAGAAATGAAGATCCGTTAAAACAACCGGTTACCGTTATCCAACTCAAGACCTTTTATAAATTAAGTTATAGTTTTGTGTTTAAGGTATTCGGAAAAATCTCTATCTCTCAAATGTATAGTTTATGCCTAGAAAACTCCTACTATTTCTCTATCTACCTCTCGATGTTTAAAGTCTCTAGATTTCCAGATCATCCTTTCTCAAAATGCTTGTACTGATTGTATTTCAAGTCTAATCAAAGAAGGTACTATTTAAAAGTTCTTTATTCAATTCTTGTTATTATACTCTTGAATTCTTTTTCTCCTATAAATATTTTGGTTATTAACTATGATTATTTTGTTCGAATTTGTATAACAAGTAATTCTACAAGATTTGAGATTTTGGTTAAATTTTTTTTTTCTAAACAATCAAGCTAATCATATTATTCAAGCATAATTCATAGGATTTCTTAGTCAGTATTTATGGTATCAGAGCCAAGAAAGTTTTTTTGGGTGGTTATGTGTGATTGTTTTATTTCAAATTTGATTAATTTTGGGTTAAAATTTTCTAAGAAAATTATGAGTTTTAATAAGTATGATTTAGAGACAAGACCAGTGATTGGCTGTATTAGCGTAAAACGCGCAGATAAGGACGTAAGCCGCGGTGCCGGACCACAATCATCGTCGGGACGAATCCTCTCTGTTCATAATTATTAAAACAAGTAAGCTTTCTTATAAAATCTTAAAAGAAAATAAGTCAAATATGAGTACGCTTTCACGCATATTATCCAAAGGATACATTCATGGTAAAAGTATTAATGAAGAACCAGACTATGATAACAATCAAATAAATTCTATCGAAGAAACTATTGATGACATAGAACAAAGTTTAAATGATTGGACAATACCAAAAACAAATATAAATACAATATATAAAATAAGAACTTTCGATTATTTTCAAAGTTACTCAATCAAAATGACCGAACAAACTGTGTCTATTGGTCAAAATCAACAAAATTTAAATCTATTATCACTTAAATCAATTTTAGAACATAGACAAAAGGGAAAAATGCAGGAAAACCCAACCAATTATACATGTATATGCAGAAAAAACCCTTATATTATTTTTATGTTCAGAAAAACCCTTATATTATTATTTACATTTCAAATAAAACCAAATTGTAGATTTTGAAGAGAAATGATCAGCTAAAAATATGATATGATATACATATCCCTTATAGTTCGTCGATTAAATGCAAAAACATGTCAAACCGAAATACATTTCGATCGATTGTATTCTCTATATGGTTGATTTTTCCCTCCTTAACTAATTGTTTTTATCCCAATTAAAATCAATGTCGTATTGATAAACAAACATGTAAGCGATATTAGATTTTTAGTTGTCAATTTCTCTTAAAACCCCGTATTTTGGTCTTTTTCGAATAGTAACTATTAATATAAAGGTTTTTCTGAATATAAAAATAATATAAGGGTTTTTCTGCATATAAATGTATAATTGGTTGGACTTTTCTGCACTTTTCCCTAGACAAAAATATAAATTTCTTTATATCAGTTTAGTACAAATTGCTATAAAACCTTTATTTAGAATTGGTATTGATGCTCCTGTTCTCCTAATTTTAAGAGATAAAAAGCATAAAGATTTTCAAAATTCTATTTTAGCTATGGCCGAAACAAATATTGCTAACGGACCAATTTATTTTAACTGCTATCCAAATTTTTCTCTGGGATTATTCGATAAAAATGTATTAGATACTTTAGTTTTAACAGTAGAAACAAAAAATTTAGAATTTAAAGATAATACCAAGCCTTTAGCAATAATCTATCGTGTTTGTTATAAAACCATGACAACCACGTTAGAACCAAGAACCCGTTTATCAAGTGCAAGAAATGAAACAATTATTTTTGAAGCAAATACTAACGATACTAAGGTTCATATGCCTAAAAAACTTAAATGGTCGAAAATTACTCAATCATGTAATTGGAATTTACAAAACGTTATTGAACCAAAGGCTTTAGATTCTTCAAAACAATTTCTAATATTATTGAACATAATGACGGATCGGTTGATATAAATTTTTCTTCAATAAACTTTTTATCATCACGATTTTCAACACGTTCGATTTCAGAAGTTGGCACATCAAAACATTCATTTTCAAAATCAAGATCTTTAAAACTAAGGCTATTGATTATACTAATTCCATTCCTAAACCACTTTATCAAGATAAACAAAATAGTGAAACTAGTTTACCTAGTCCCACTAGATCTGATTTTATAGATGAACTTCAAAATTTTAAACAACAAATATGAGTAATAAAACTCAAATATATTTTAATTTCGATAACAATTATTATATTAATTTACTAAAAATTTTTTGTCAAGACTTAAGCACTACAACAAAACACTTAAAAGAAAAGCAATAAAGTAAATGAATTGATATCTAAAGGTCAAAATCATAGTGCAATTCAGTTAGTTAAAATAGGAAGACTAAAAACTGAGATTGGTCATTTTAAAAAAGTCATAAAAGGTATCAATTATTCAATTAATCATCTTACTAACAGTTTTTTAATTTGTTAAGTGAGTTCTAAAATACAGATTAATTGTTCTAAAAAGAATCGGCTTTGGAATAACATAATAAAAAGATATTGGAAGATAAACTCTAATATTTGTAAAAATATTCAACATTTAAAAGATTCAAGATTTCACGAGAAACACTATTTATTAAAACTACAAACCAATAGCCCTACGTATGATAAACAAATAGAAAAAATTTCTCGATTAACTGAAATGATCAAGATATACAAATAGTCAAGAAATCGTAATTTAGAAACAATAAATTATGTTTCTTCAATTCTAACCATAACAACTTGTTATTATGAAATTTTCTAAACAAGAATATTACGTTGATTTCAATTACTTAAAAAACATTGAATATTATAAAGAATATAATAATAAGAAAAGAGTTTGACACAACAAAGATTTTTCATATTATTCAACGTTTTTACATTTAGGATTTTGGGAAGATTATGTTTTAACAAACAAAATTTATTCTCCATTTTTTCAAATGTTTGAGTTATTTTATGCTCCTAAACATGATAATGATTATCCATTCAAAAATGATTCTATTACTCCTACATAGACATTGACTCTAATCAAGAACTTGTTTCAAATTATCCAAAAAAAAAGGATTATTATTGATAAAGATATTTTAGCAACTCCTCTAGTAAAAGTTCCAAATCAACAAGCAACTGAATTTTTTTTTGCAAAATATTATTTATCAAAATAATTACTCAAATGAAGTTTTAACAACTATTGGAGACAGTTAGATAGAATAGAAGAAAATTTTTTACAAAGGCTTTAACAAATTTAGAAATAGAAACAACAAAAATAAATAAAACATTAAAAAAATATGAAATTACAATTATTCAAACGGAATGAGAAAAAGTACGAAGTATGTTTTAATAAAAAAGATAAGGCAAATTCTGGTAATTATTCAAATGTTAGCTTTGTTCCTTATCAACATTGAAGCCAATTTTGATCATTAATATTTTTCTTATTTAAAATTTTATAATTGGTAAATATTAAAAACTAATACCGATATTTAATTTAAAAAATCAAAAATGAAAAAAAAAATCCTACTATCTTCAAGTGTAGTAAAGATATTTAAGAAAAGAAAAAAAATTAAAAACGAAAAAATAGAAAAAAAACAAAAAAAATTAAAAACAGTAAAACTGACCATATATCTATTTAAAAAGAAATTGATTTTTTTTTACTAAAAACAAAGAAAATAATAAAAAATCGAAAAAAGCCAAAATAAATGAAAAAGAAAAGTAAATTTAATGTAAGCTTATTAATACCATTGCGGATAAATAATTATTAGATTTTATTATTAATTATTATGCAAAAAACATAACCACTTCGTAATAAGATATTTATGTTTATACCTTATATTTATATTGCATGTTTATAAATTTAATGTAAGCTTATTAATACAATTGTCTAGTTTAAGAAATTTAAATTAATTTTTATATATGAATTTAATATTTGAAGATTATCATTTTGCTCTAAATTAAATTTCTTAATAATCTTCCTTTATTCAAGTCTTCAAACTTTTAGCAAATATTAATGATATTTATGCATAGGTGATTTGTACAAAAAAACTTTGTAACTTATACATTTTAAAATTCAAGATATGACTAAAATGTTTTATAACATAGCATTATATATATATATATATATATATATATATATATATATATATATATATATATATATATATATATATATATATATATATATATATATATACACACACACACACACACACACACACGCACACACACACAATAAAAAAAATAGTAACATTAATATCATTTTGTCATGTGTCACTCTAATACAAATCTTCATTAATATAATGCCAAGTGTGAGGGAGATATATGTGTGAGGGAGATATATTAGACAAATCACTATCACAATTAATGATATTAAAGCTTTAAATAATAGATTTTTAACTTTTTATAGAAACATTTACTTTTTGTAATTAAATGTCAAATTTGAAGTTATAACTAAGTTTAAATTTTTTGTATATGTCTTAATTAATAATTTAGTTAAAATTATTTATTTAAAATAATTGATTACTAATTATGAATTTTTACTATGAAAGTTTATTTAATTAAACTAATATATATATATATATATATATATATATATATATATATATATATATATATATATATATATATATATATATATATATATATATATATATATATATATATATACACGCACACACACACTAAAAAAATAGTAACATTGATATCATTTTGTCATGTGTCACTCTAATACAAATCTTCATTAATATAATGCCAAGTGTGAAGGAGATATATGTGTGAGGGAGATATATTAGGCAAATCACTATCACAATTAATGATATTAAAGTTTTAAATAATATATTTTAAACTTTTTATAGAAACATTTACTTTATGTAATTAAATGTCAAATTTGAAGTTATAAGTAACTTAAATTTTTTTGTATATGTCTTAATTAATAATTTAGTTAAAATTATTTATTTAAAATAATAGATTACTAATTATGAATTTTTACTATGAAAGTTTATTTAATTAAACTAATATATATATATATATATATATATATATATATATATATATATATATATATATATATATATATATATATCCTCGTGTTAAATGAAAATTGCTATAATTTGAGATTTTTTGAAATACACCATTGGAATAGGAAAAAATAAAAATATGATGCTATAATAAACAAATCAATGAAAATCATTGCAATTTCTAGCATTTAACCTAAATAATTTATTTAAAGATGAAGAGATAAAAAAAACCTTGATTTCTTCATCGTTCTCGTTCAAACAATCATATTTATTCTTTCTTCGCATAAAACTTCTTTAAACCAATTAGCTTTTTCTGAAGCTTATTGTCATTTAAAAACCCTAAAACCATATCATTATAAGGTTGATGGGTTTGGGCAACATGTTATAACATGTTAGGGCACCAAAAAGATGCCACTTCACATGCCATGTCTATAACATCCCAAAAGTCATGATAAAAATATTCATTTTTCAAAAACTATTTTCATAAACCACAAGTCATATAAAACATTGTTTCCAAACATAGTCATAAAATTAGAGTATCCAATAACATCTCTCAGTCTTAAATCCCAAGGATGATGTGTAACAATTACGCCCTCGCCTTGTCCCGAAAATCTGATATACCTCAAATCACAAAACCAAACTATAAGCCAAAGCTAAGTGAGCTCCCCTAAAATTCCCCACAGAACAAAACATATACAAGCATACATACTAGGTCCATAGTCATCAGATTGGATTACCCTCGGGTCCACCGTCATCAGACTGGATTACCATCGGCCCACAGTCATCGGACTAGATTGCTCCAGCCCACAGGTTTGTTGGCTTACAACACAGAGCAGTAAAGCCTTAACCCAACCCCACTATGTCGACATATACAATATATAACAATAACCAGCAAGTATAGGTAACCATACAAATCTTCCAATCTAACAGATCACTACAACATATCAATATCCTATACATAAGGATACATAATACAACCTAGTGGGTCGACATTAGTGCCTTCGATACACGAGTACAGTGAGGAAAACTCACCTCAAAGTCTAGAAGATAGTTGAAGTGTGTAACACTACAAAAATGACAAAAAATTAATTTTAAAACAAACACCCATTAACCATCATTGTTTACAAAAAGGTCATTATTTCAAAAGTAAAGTCATACCAGAGTGTCCTAAAATCCATATCATGAAAATAGGAAGATGTGCACGATCAGCCATTCGCTTTCCAACAATCCTATGAAGTACCTGAAACAATAAACTAAAACTGTAAGCCAAAGCTTAGTGAGTTCCTCCAAAGTACCAACACACTACATAACAAACAAAACATACAAATATGAGCCTTCAGCCTGACTGGACCACCTCAAAGGGCCTATAACCTATCTGGACCGCTCTATGAGCCTTTGGTCTAATTGGACCACCTGCAGGGCCTACAATCTACCCGGGCCACCCCGGGTATCTTAGCCTACAACACAAAGTAGGACCTCCTCAACCCAACCACAATATGTCGACATATGTAACAAACAAACATAAACACGTAACCAACAATTAAAGATAACCATATAGATCTACTACTCATTCCCATATTAGCATAACATTATCCTATATCCAGGATAAATAATCTAATGAACCAACATTGGTGCCATCGACCCACAAGTACAGTGAGTAAAACTCACCTCTCAGTCTGAACAAAAGCTAAATAAATCTCTACTCCAAAAACCGGCTCTACCCGACACCTATTATTCAAAATATTGCCCAACTTAAAATTAATATCAAATTACCCAAAATACCCTTTGGTCAAAATTGGTCAAACTCAACAAACTAGCCTAGTCAACCCAGTCGAGTCGACCCAGCTTCATACGTGGGGCGTACACCATTTGACTGAAGAATCGGGGCGTAGACCGTGTACGTGCAGCGTACCCTTCGGTACACCCAGCGTACACACTTGGTCAGTAACCATTCTCAAAGAGCTTAATACGTTAAGTCTTTTCATCCAAAGCCAGATCTAAGCCCTAAATGTCGTCTTTAACCATAAAGTTTCCAACTTTATGGTCTTGCATGGCCAATAAACGCTTAACACTAAAAACCTTAACTACTTAACCCATTAAGACCTTGTAACTCAAGCATTGAAGGGAAAAATGATCAATACCACATTTTAATGCTTCTAAACACCTCAAAACGTCTGAAAGGACTACTTAAATGGATTGGAGTAGCTCATACTCAAAATACCAAACTCATAGGACCAAAAGGACACAAACTTCATGGCTAACTTAGATCTATGCATAGCTTCATCAAGTTCAAAGCTTTTTTTACCTCCAAATGATGCCAAATGGTGATGAAATTCTAGATCCAAAGAGTCCTACTCCTCCAAGATGATCTTCTCTATTTTGGTCAAAAATTACACAAGTATAAATCAACCAAATTGAATGAGAGGTTGTGATGTTCGAATTGTGCAATAGAGAAAGGTAAAGATAATGACACGATTGTTTACAAGGAAAACCCTTGACCCTTGCTAGGATCTCCGACACAAAACCTTGGGAAGTGATAATGATCACCTGCCTTGATGATTTTATTAACATAAAATGATGATTGCAGAGAGTATTTTAGTAACAACAAGTGAAAAAGTTCGTAGAGTAAGCTAAGAGTCAGTCGTGTGTGATATACATATGTCAATTTATAGTCTAAGCTAGTTAACAAGATGTCCGATATTCCCGAGTCCTCTTTGTCCAGCTTTGTGAACATTGATTGACTAGGTATTCCGAGTCTTTAGCATAGCTGAGACAAAACTCCGTTGAGAATAAGTCTTCTCTTGACTATTTCTGCACATATTTTGTTAAGAATGAAATATAACCGTTATAAATGTTAGTAAATAATAATAGCGGTAATAGTCGGGATCCTGAGATATTTGAGGATCTTGAATATCTAATGAGGTTTGAGGATCCTGAATGCTTTGAGGATCCTAGCCCTAACATTCTCTTCTTCCTCTCTCCTTCAAAGTAACCAAAACACACATACACACACACAAAGCTCAAGAGTGCTCAAAAGTGGATTAGGGTTTGTTTAGGGACGAAGGTGGGTTGGAGGCTGATGAAAGAAGGTAGGGTGGGGACTTAAAAATGTTTAAATAGGGTTCAAACACTAAAAATTAGGGTTTATTGATCATGCACATACGCCCTGTGTACGCTATACACCCAACGTACATGACCTCAGGCCAAATATTAAAAAAATGCCACCGTGGACCATTTTGCAACATTTCTCATATACAAGGGCTAAATATAATAAATCTTCATACTTAGGGTTTAATTAGGAAATATCTCATCATCGGGATGTTACAACTCCTCCCACTTGAACTAGAATTTGTCCTTGAAGTCCGTTGCTGTGAATAACTCCGAAAAATGATCATGCATATCTGACTCGGGTTCCCATGTCCATTCAGAATCCTTCCAATGCTGCCACTAAAATTTGACTAAAGATACCACCTTGTTGCACAAGGTCTTCGTCTTTCGGTCTAGTATTGCCATTGGTCTCTCCACATAATCATCAACCTGAATATCCCTTAAGGGAACAACTGTTGAATCATCCGCTACACACTTTCGAAGTTGCGTAACATGGAAAGTATTGTGGATCTGGTTGAGTTCCTCATGTAAATCCAATCTGTATGCTACCTTTCCAACCCTGACTACCACCCGAAACGACCCAATATACCGGGGCCCCAATTTTCCCCTCTTGTTGAAGTGTATTACACCCTTCCAGGGTGATACCTTCAGTAAGACTATGACCCCTATAACATCCCAAAAATCATGACCATAAATTTCTTTTAAAAACATTACTAACCCATAAATATTAAAAAATTTCAATCGTACAAAAAGGGTTTTATAACAAATCATAGTATCTTTCCAAAACACTTGTCCATTTTATCAGAGTAAACATCCCAGGCTAAACTCCTTGGTGTGTGCCATGCGATCATCCCGAGCCCTTCCCTCCTCTACCGGAAGTACCTAAAACCAAAACTAAAAACCGTAGGCACGAAGCTTAGTGAGTTCCCTAAGCTACCACATACCATATACGCATAACCGGAAACACATAACCACATACTGGGCCCCCGCCCTTGCATCAGGCCTTGCCCGGCATCAGGCCCCGCCTGGCATCAAGTCCCACCTGGCATCGAGCCCCGCTCGGTATACATATCTGTCTCCCTTAGGCCCCGCCTGTATCCCATAGGCCCCGCCTGTCTCCGGGCCTCACCTGCTACATGCATACATACAATTGAATAGCATACTAAAAAAATACATAAACATACTCTAACTGTACCCTGATCCAAGGCCTCGCCTAACTTGGGCCCCGCCCCTAGTCTGCTACTGGAGTAGTGGAACCCTGTCCATACTCCTACAAGTGGTGAGATACGGGCCTCCGCCCACACTCACATCCTTCCTGGCATGGGCCTCGCCCCTACTCTGCTAATGTCGAGATATGGAACCTCATCCATACTCAGCTAGTGGTGAGATACGGGACCTCGCCCACACTCACCTCCCTACCAGGCACATACTAGTATCACAGAGACACAAGTATAGTCGAACATACAACATAAAAATCTTTCTCGGGATTTCCCTGGCATCGAACCCCCGATCCGGAAACATACTATTATCTAACATACCTTGGGCTTACCCCGGCATCGGACCCCCGGTCCGGAACCTATCATACCAACACGTGCAAGAATCACAAAGACCTCTAGCATCCTAACATTCCTCGGGCCTCGCCCGACATCGGGTCGTAACCCGGAACATATAACAATAAGTGCCTAGGGCTAACCCCGGGTCTTCCTTCTATACGTAAACATAAACCTGAACATAATCATAATGGGCCGGCATTGTGTCCGTAGATCCATGCACACAGTGAGGAGACTCACCTAGCACTGCTGAAGACTAGCCGAAACACTTCTGACTGCCAACTGACAACCTCTGAGATGCTGATCTTTCGGCTCCCCGAACTATCAAATCCAAAATAACATTTAGACCAAAATATTCCCAAAAGTCAACCCAGGTCAAAGTCAACGCTCTGAGTTGACTTCAACTCGCCGAGTTGGCCTATCAACTCGGCGAGTCCCACATTCCTCACAAACTCTAGACTTCGCTCCTACTCGTCGAGTTCTCCTCGAACTTGTCGAGTGCACCTTCAACACATCGGGACCCTCCTTCATCTGACTCGCCGAATTCTCCTTTGAACTCGCCGATTCCACCTTCAAAACTAAGAAGATTTCCTTGGACTCGCCGAGTTCCTCCTCGAACTCGTCGAGTACGATGATCTTCATACCCACTATGGATTCGGATTGGCTGAGTCCCTAACCACTCAACTCATACTCTTTAACAGAAGGGTTTTGGGGCAAGGAAGCGGTCTGACTCGTCGAGTCCCGCTAGTGACTCGCCGAGTCCCTCTATGTCTCAATCTATTCAGACGATTTCTAAGGGTTTCAAGCATCCAAAACATAGATTTGGACCCAACCATCTCCTAACCATGCAAAGCTACCGTCTTTTTCCTCCATTCATGGCCTTTTGAGCTAAAAAGGCCAAAAGAACACTTCATATGCTTGCATGGGGATTCCTATGGCATAATGCTTGCACCTTTATGCCATAACAACCCTTAATAGTGCTAGATCTGAAAACACAAGCTCTTGGGACGTCCATTCCTCTCATGCTAGGGTTCTTGGACTAAAAACCCCCAAAATGAAAAAGAAGAGAGATCTACATGAATAATGATCAAGGAGGAAACTTTCTAACCAGAAAATGGAGGAGAATGTAAGAGGTTTTTGGATCTACTAGACTCCTCTTGTATCCCCAAGGCTTCACCTTCTTCTTCAAGCTTCACAACACTCAAGAATACTCACAAAGGCTCACAAACTCATGGGAGGCACTAGGGTTTCGTTCTGGAGTTGAGAGAGCATAAAGGAGACTGATGAAGGGTTATAATGTTCTTTAAATAGGGTACAAGACCCGCATATAGGGTTTTCCCCAAACCTGACCAACTCGCCGAGTCAGTCTTCTGACTCGTCGAGTAGGTCACTAAACCCGCGACCAAATCGCGCTCCTACTCGTCGAGTCACCCATCTACTCGATGAGTCACTTTCTCATTTGAGGTTTTCTTCTCTTTTCCAGCCTTATGAATTCAGGGTGTTACAACCCTGGCCTGGAAATCCAACTCGGATTGACGCTTATCAACATAACTCTTCTGCTGACTCTGAGCTATCTAAAGTCTCTGCCTAATCTGCTGGATGAGCTCTATCGTCTGAAGGATTACCTCAGCCCTTACCATGACTCTATGGCTAACCTCTCCCCAACACACTGGGTGCGATACTTCCACCAATAGAGGAGCTCGAAAGGCGGTGCACCAATACTGGAGTGGTATTTGTTGTTGTACGAAAACTCATCCAAAGGTAGAGAGGAGTCCCAACTCCCACCAAAATCAATGACACAAGCTCTCAACATGTCCTCAAGTGTCTGAATGGTCCGCTCACTCTGATTGTCCGTTTGTAGATGATAAGCAGTGTTGAGATGCAACCTCATACCCAGTTTCTTGTGGAACTTTTGCCAGAAACATGATGTGAACTTAACATCTCAATCAGATACAATAGTGATTGGAATACCATGTCGAGCAACAATCTCGTGTACATACAAGTCGGCCAATTTCTCAGCCGATGAGCTCTTGCGAATAACTAAGAAATGGGCACTCTTATGAAATCGATCCATTATCACCCAAATTGCATCATGCCCCTTAGCCGTATGAGGTAACGTGGTGAAGAAATCCATATTAATATGTTCCTATTTCCAAATGGAAACATCTAATGGTTGCAAATTGCCATACGACCTTTGGTGCTCGGCCTTTACCATCCGACAGGTCAAGCACCTCTCGACATACCAAATTATATTCCTCTTCATGAATGACCACCCATAACTCAGTTCAAATCCCAATACATGTAACACCCGAAATCAGGAAGGCCAAGAAAGGAAATGTAACATCCCAAGTCAGAATCAAGAGTTTAGGGGGTAAAGTGAAAATAAAGAAGGGGACTCGAAGAGTATGTATTCCGACTCGCCGAGTCGCAGCGGGATTTGGTCGTGAGTTAAGTGACCAACTCGCCGAGTCAGTAGCTGGACTCGACGAGTTGGTGCTGAAGAGAGAAAAACCCTAATCCTAGGGTTGTGCCCTATATAAAGAATGTTATGTTCCTCCTTCAGCCTCTTTACCTTCCCTTTGAGTTCCAGAAACCCCAAAATTCGTGCGAGGCTTCATTATTGAGGAGATTGGGGGCTTAGAAGTGGAAATTAGTGGAAGGAGCTTCAGAAATTGGAAGTTAGCATCAAGGGCTTGTATAGATCTGTGATCTACATCAATTTTGGGCACATCTCTGAGTTAAGGAGCCTTATCTTAAGTTATTTTCTTTTTGGTTTATCCTTGGTGGTTGTTTTGGGAGTCCCTTAGCTTGTTTTGAGACCTATCTCGGATTTGGGAGTTAGATCTGGGGTTGCTGCTCTAGATCTAGAATCATGATGGCTTAGATTGTCATAAAGCTTTAGTTCTTAGGTTGTTGGTAAAGCCCCTTTTGTCTAAAACCCAAGCCCTAGCATGTTTTGGGCTTATATCTCTTTGGTATCACGTAAAGTTTGCAACTTTACGCGAGGGATAGCTTGTAGAAGGGTAGATCTATGGATTGGAGCCCCTGCATGGCTTGAAAAGCCTCTGAATGGATTGAGAATTGGAGATACTCGGCGAGTCACATGGGTGTACTCGACGAGTTGTATGAATTTGTGCATGAACTCGGCGAGTTGGAAGAACAACGCGGCAAGTCTGTTCTTGGACTCGGCGAGTCTGGTCATAGAACCCTAACCTTTTTGGTTAAGTCATGAATCAGTGAGTCGAGGGACGACTCGATGAGTGAGCAGGATGGGACTCGAAGATTCTTGGACTCGACGAGTCAGAGGGTTGTCTCGGCAAGTTGAGTCGTGATAAGGGAGTTTTCAGAGCATAGGGACACGACGAGTCAGAAGGTTGACTCGATGAGTAGAGTCAGTCAAGAAGTTTGACTTTGACTAAGGACTTTGAATTTGACCAAGAGTTGACCAGTTGTCTTCCAGGGGTATTTTGGTAACTATTGGTATTTATTGAGTTCAGGTGTTTGGTGTTGACCAATGGAAGAGTTCGTGTCGGTGGTTGGAGCAGCGTGATCTTATTTCTTCAGCCGACAGTTGCTGGTGAGTCTTCTCACCATACCAATAGGTCTAAGGCACCAAGGCCGGCCCATCTTATGCTGTTTGATATGATAGTTAGCTTCATGCCAGGTGGTATGCTAGTGATTATGTGAGATGTGATATGCTAGATGTCTTTGTGATACTTGCATGGAGGACCATGTGGGGTAGCCCATGGCACAATGGTATAAGACCTTGGGGGTAGCCCATGACATCCTTACAGGTTTATGTACGTGTTATGTGTAGACATCTATGTGATGCATGATATGCTATTTTGGTTATATATGGTACTTGAAGGGAAGACTCTGGGGGAAGCCCGTGGCATTGGATGTAAGACCATGTGGGGTAGCCCATGGCAGTACTAGGTGAAGACCATGTGGGGTAGCCCATGGCATTGGATGTAAGACCATGTGGGGTAGCCCATGGCAGTCCTAGGTAAAGACCATGTGGAGTAGCCCATGGCACTATTACAGGTTTTATGTATGCAAGGCTTATGTGATATATGGTAGCTTTTATAGCTAACAGTATATATGATATGTGTGTAGCTTTTATAGCTAATAGGATATGTGATATGTGGTTTGTGTGAATGGTATGCTCTGAGAAACTCACTAAGCTTCGTGCTTACAGGTTTGTTTATGGTTTCATGTATCATCGTTTTGGAAAGGAAGAGCTCGGGTTGATCGCAATGCACACACCTATGATTTCCGCAATGAATTATTTTGGGAAAAACTCTGATAAACGATTTGATTGGCTATGATTTGATTGTTTGAATTAAATGATATCAATGTTTTAGTTATAATAAAAATGAAAATTTTACCCCTGATTTTTGGGATGTTACAAGTTGGTATTAGAGCCTTGGTTTGAGGGATTCAGACATACTTTCAGATGTGTCTGAACTCAGACTAAGGATCTGAAAGGTTTTTTTTAAAGGAAAATGTTTTCAAGAAAATTTTTTCTAAGAAAAGAAAGGGTGTGGTGCATGCAATTGGCCGAGCTCAAGTAAGTTTCCCCAGAATACCCACATTTGTTATCTGTTATGATTTGGTTATAAATCTGAATATCGCATGCTAGTTAGGGCTAGGAGGGATGCCTTTGTATGCTATATGAACTCTTAGACTTGCATGCTAGTGCTGAGTAGACAACGATAGATTGGCCTGATATGTGATGTCTGTAGCCTTCGGATGTTGGATGCCATGCTAGAATGAGAATGATTATTGATATTGGTAACTGCTACGTGTATGTTTTAAAATTGTATACGGTTAGGATCTCATGGCCATATAATAATTGGTGTGGCCCGTTTCCTGTTCTGTGTACAATTTGCATGCATAAGGCAGCCGTCAGCGAGGGTGGATGTGGACAACTTGGGTTGTGGTATGTGGGCCGGATATTCTATCATTGTTTGTGGGTCGGAGCTTACCCTAGGATGAGCCTAGGATGAGATTAGTGTTAGGAGTGCATCTACACGAATGCTGCTTGCTTTGTGCTTTGTGGAACTCTTTAGTGATGGGAGTTAGCTACTAAGTGGATGTGATGATATCCAGGAGGTAAATGACTGGCATCGTGAGGAGTTCCTCAGCAACTGATGGTAGGGCGAGGTCGGGAACCTAGGAAAGCCTAGGATATGCTCCAGTGAGTAGTGAGGCGGTTCGGTGTGATTAGGAGCCTAGGGGGAGACCTAGGAGGTGCTTAGGTGGATATTGTGCTGTTGTCTAGCATACATTTAGTACATCAGGGAAGTAGGTGACTTTGAAGATTTGGGATGATTCTAGAGGAAAGTATGGATAGGTGTGGAAGGTAGTATTGGGCCCGTACTACTAAAAGCACAGGATCCATACTCGAATCAGGGAAAGTCTCGAAGAATCCAAGAAACCAGGGAGAGGAATTCGTGGTTACGAATGGACTGTGGGGATAGCTGCAGTGCAGAATGCGGGTAAGCATGCAAGGGGAAGGACCATGGTTTGGTCATGCCTCCGGTAGAGAGCCAGTTAGCAGAAGGACTGCCAGGATTGGGAGTTCGCATTGGATCTCTTGCATCAGGCGCCAAAGATTGATGGTGCAATCTATTGCACTTTCGGAGTGAAAGACTTTGTCTTGGGGATAATTGGTAACTGGTTGGGAGCATAGGTTGCTCCATCTATTGCAGATCGGCCGTGGACGATTGAGCAGGTGAGTGTGTCAGGGTGCGAGACCCTGAATGTTATGATTTCTAGAGTTCGATAGCAGGGATTGATTAGGGTTACCTTTGGAAAAGGGGACCAGCTCGGGTGCCTATAGTGGAGGATCTGGGGAGGGGGATCCAAGAGTTTGGATCAGCTTTTGAGAGGCCAACAGGGTCGGATTCAGTGCAAAACTTGCGAAAACTACGTGATGGAGCTCGTTACAAGGGATTGGATTGCCATTGGGATCGGGATGAAGTGTTTCATCATGTTTTCCGTATGTATGAGGTAACTCAGGAGGAGATGGTCAGGAGTCCTCCAGAGGTTTGCGGATATACTATTTTCGGTCATTTCTGGTGGTACCGGTAATTTATATTACTTAGGGAGTGTGATAGTTAGACCTCGGGTCGGATTTCTGCTATTGTTCGAGTTAGCAAGAGTATCAGGTGCCAGACAGCGCACCAAGGAATCTTTAAGGAGCTTTCAGATGCACGTACCTTGCGGAGTGGATTCCGCATATACTGTGATTGCTCCGCGTCATTGTCGGAGGTTGTCTGGTGATCTGGGTAGCTACAGGTGTAGCAGGTTTGGCCACGTCAGCAGGGAATGCCTATAAGGGGCAAGTCCATCATACTGTCGTTGAAGGCAGATGGGGGACAAGGAAGTCAACCACTTGACGATCAGGGAGGAGCTGTGAGGACACCGACTACAGTTATCTCAGAACTTTCAGTACACGCGTGTCATTTTGGGTATGGCCTGGATTGGTTCCAGGGCTTATATAAGGGAAATTATGACTAGGTTCCAGTAACCTTAGCTATCATGTTCGGAAAGGCTCCCGAGGTTGTCAAGGGAAGAGAGAATTGTTGCTGAAGATTTTGTTAAACCATTTGACCTTCGGTCAGTAAGAACTGAGTATAACAGTATTTAAAGCATCTAAATCCGTTGATATGGTTGGGATTCAGAGATGCTAGCGGGTTTTCGGAAGTTGTGTTGTTTTGGGAAGGGTTATTTTTGGTGTTCTAGCTTTGTTAGGCGCTGCTCGTCAGCAAATTAACCATTGGAACGAGAGAGAGGATGTGGGAATCCTTCAATTTTCATGTGCCAAGCGGACTTAGTCGAGTCTAAGTGGGGGAGAATTATTCAGATATCCAGGAGAAAAGCGAGTGTGAGACGTGGATGCGTCTCACATTTTCCTTTTTGGGGAGGAAAGGCGGCCTTAGGGGCCGACTGAGTATCTAATATCATGGGATGGGAGTTCGTGAAACTCCCCGGAATTTGGATCGCGTCCTTCTGACGTCATATTGCAGGCTTTGGGGAAGGGAACCAGGTAGTGTCCCAGTCGGTAATTGAGTTCAGTTTGGGAGGATAGACTACGTGGGTGCTAAACAGTGAGATGTATTCGGATTGATAGGTGAGCAGTACGGCCATGGGCAACGATCATGTGGTATGAAAGTGTTGTAAGACTACGGCGGAGGCGTAGCATTCACTATGAAAGTGTTGTAAGACTACGGGGGAGTCATAGCATTCACTGTGAAAGTGTTGTAAGACTACGGGGGAGCCGTAGCGTTCACTAATGGACAGTCAGGGTGGGAGTGTTGTCAGACTACAGGGGGCTGTAGCATTCACTAATAATCGGATGACATGGGAAGTTTTGTAAGACCACGGGGGTAGTCGTAGCATTCATGAGTTCTGCGAGCGATTGGGTCTACGATAGAGCAGTTCGCAAAGTCGTGGGAAAGCCACAACTTAGGTAGAATCAGGATCAGAGGGATTATTCGATGAATTATTCATGGGCGAGACCGGATGGGTATGGGATTTCAGAATGGAAAGGGTAGAGACTTTTGAGTCAAGGGTTGGATCTCGAGTTGTACGATCTTGAGGATAAGTGGCACGTGATGCAGTATGGCTACGGCTGGGTAGTCTTGGTTTTTGATCACCTGGAAACCAGGTGGTTGGACCAGATGAGAGACTGGTAGTCTCAGGGATCGGCTAAGGGTGATTGTCTATCGGCCACGAAGGGGACGACGGAAGTTATGGTGTATTATGAACCTCGAGGTAGTAGCGGGGTGTCGACTGGTTTCGGAAAGGATTCCGAATCAGGGTCCGTGCATGTTCAGTACAGGATTTTGTTTCAGTAAGATGAGATTGGGAGCATAAGATGCCAAGGGCATCAAATGCAGGATACCAGGGTAATGAATGGATGTGGTTGATGGTAGCTCAAGCCATTACAGTGTGACTCGAATTGGTTCTATCAGTAATGGGACCATGACATGTTTAACCAGGAAAAGACAGGTCGAGGGAGGTCAGGTATGATGTAAGACCACAGTTGTTCTTGTGGACTTCATTTTTGCGTCGGATTTAGTGGCGACGGGTTGTCAGCCTGTCATGATCGGATGGACCAAGGGAGTGAAGGATTCGAGAGAAAAGATATCGCCAGGGCAGTTATTGTCAGACGAGGTGTCCTTCGGAGGTCATGTGGGAATGTGGAGCATGTGTCCCTGGCTCAACAATCGGGAAGGTGTCCGGTGCTTCGGACAGTTGACAGTCAAGTCGGGACCAGGGAGGTCCCGGTCGTTCTTCAGAAAAGCAGTTTCGTAGTAGCGGGAGGTTGTTAGAACCACAGTGACATGATAACTAGTGGAAACTAGTTCCAGAGAAAGATTTCGTTCAGAAGTCATGGGAGAAACTGAGTGAGGAGTCCTTGGACTCCACAGTTGAGTTGGAACACGGTGTTGCAGATAACCGACAGATGATTGGAGACCAGGAAGGTCTCCATATATTTTGGGATGTAGCCATATAGCAGTTCAGTGTTTCAGTCAGTTCAGTGTTTCAGGCAGTTCGGTACTACCGGCAGTAGTGACCAGCGTCGATAGTTGCTAGAGTGATGGTCATCGTGAAGGGTACGTTCGTCACAGTGACAAAGAAAATGGATAGCTATAGAGGGCAGCCTTGGGGAGGCCAGAAACACACGAGGAAAAAGAAGTAAACCCCAAGAATGTTTAGCCTAGGTACTCGGGGAGTACCGGAAGGATTGCCAGTTGAGCAGGGGGTGTTCTCAGGAAGGTTAAGGATTAGATTGTACTCGGGGATTTGACCTGTAAGGATTATGCCATCCAGAATGATCGGGCAGAAGGCTAATAGGGTTAGAGTCACCAGGCAAGGTGTTGGAGGCGGATTGCAGGTCAGTTAGCCAAAGTGAACTTCGAGGACGAAGTTTAGTTTAAGTGGGGGAGAGTTGTAACACCCGAAATCAGGAAGGACAAGAAAAGAAATGTAACATCCCAAGTCAGAATCCAGAGTTTAGGGGGTAAAGTGAAAATAAAGAAGGGGACTCGACGAGTAGGTATTCCGACTCGCCGAGTCGGAGCGGGATTTGGTCGCGAGTTAAGTGACCAACTCGCCGAGTCGGTAGCTGGACTCGATGAGTTGGTGCTGAAGAGAGAGAAACCCTAATCCCGGGGTTGTGCCCTATATAAAGAATGTTATGTTCCTCTTTCAGCCTCTTTACCTTCCCTTTGAGTTCCAGAAACCCCAAAATTCGTGCGAGGCTTCATTATTGAGGAGATTGGGGGCTTAGAAGAGGAAATTGGTGGAAGGAGCTTGAGAAATTGGAATTTAGCATCAAGGGCTTGTATAGATCTGTGATCTACATTAGTTTTTGTCACATCTCTGAGGTAAGGAGCCTTATCTTAAGTTATTTCCTTTTTGATTTATCCTTAGTGGTTGTTTTGGGAGTCCCTTAGCTTGTTTTGAGACCTATCTCGGATTTGGGAGTTAGATATGGGGTTGCTGCTCCAGATCTAGACTCATGATGGCTTAGATTGTCATAAAGCTTCAGTTCTTGGGTTGTTGGTAAAGCCCCTTTGTCTAAAACCCAAGCCTTAACATGTTTTGGGCTTATATCTCTTTGGTATCACGTAAAGTTTGCAACTTTACACGAGGGATAGCTTGTAGAAGGGTAGATCTATGAATTGGAGCCCTTGCATGGCTTGAAAAACCTCTGAATGGATTGAGAACTGGAGATACTCGGCGAGTCACATGAGTGTACTCGACGAGTTGTATGAATTTGTGCATGAACTCGACGAGTTGGAAGAACAACCCGGCGAGTCTGTTGAAGATTGCCTTGGACTCGATGAGTCTGTTCTTGGACTCGGCGAGTCTGGTCATGGAACCCTAACCATTCTGGTTAAGTCATGAATCGGTGAGTCGATGGACGACTCGGTGAGTGAGCAGGATGGGACTCGAAGATTCTTGGACTCGACGATTCAGAGGGTTGACTCGACGAGTTGAGTCGTGATAAGGGAGTTTTCAGAGCATAGGGACTCGACGAGTCAGAAGGTTGACTCAACGAGTAGAGTCAGTTAGGAAGTTTGACTTTGACTAAGGACTTTGACTTTGACCAAGAGTTGACCAGTTGTCTTCCAGGGGCATTTTGGTAACTATTGGTATTTATTGAGTTCAGGTGTTTGGTGTTGACCAGTGGAAGAGTTTGTGTCGGTGGTTAGAGCAGCGTGATCTTATTTCTTCAGCCGACAGTTGCAGGTGAGTCTTCTCACCATACCAATGGGTCTAAGGCACCAAGGCCGGCCCATCTTATGTTGTTTGATATGATAGTTAGCTTCATGCTAGGTGGTATGCTAGTGATTATGTGAGATGTGATATTCTAGATGTCTTTATGATACGTGCATGGAGGACCATGTGGGGTAGCCCATGGCACAATGGTATAAGACCCTGGGGGTAGCCCACGACATCCTTACAGGTTTATGTACGTGTTATGTGTAGACATCTATGTGATGCATGATATGCTATTTTGGTTATATATGGTACTTGCAGGGAAGACTCCGGGGGAAGCCCGTGGCATTGGATGTAAGACCATGTGGGGTAGCCCATGGCAGTCCTAGGTGAAGACCATGTAGGGTAGCCCATGGTAATGGATGTAAGACCATGTGGGGTAGCCCATGGCAGTCCTAGGTAAAGACCATGTGGGGTAGCCCATGGCACTATTACAGGTTTTTTGTATGCAAGGCTTATGTGATATATGGTAGCTTTTATAGCTAACAGTATATATGATATGTGTGTAGCTTTTATAGCTAACAGGATATGTGATATGTGGTTTGTGTGAATGGTATGCTCTGGGAAACTCACTAAGCTTCGTGCTTACAGGTTTGTTTATGGTTTCAGGTATCATTGTTTTGGAAAGGAAGAGCTCGGGTTGATCGCAGTGCACACACCTATGATTTCCGCAATGAATTATTTTGGGATAAACTCTGATAAACGATTTGATTGACTATGATTTGATTGTTTGAATTAAATGGTATCAATGTTTTAGTTATAATAAAAATGAAATTTTTACCCCTGATTTTTGGGACGTTACAATACATCTTGGTGGCTCTAAGGTGTATCAAAAACCTGGACTTGTGTGCCTCCTCCAATACAGTCTGTCTGATCCTACCAAAATCTGGCACACAAATCCATCCATATCGGGTCAATAATCTATGACTATTAGTAGCAAAGCTATCAATCTTACCCATGAGTCTCTCCTGCTTCTAATTTTTCTCCTTGACTCCCTTAGCCTAAGCCTCCCTGATCAAGTCCAACTATCCGTCTTGCGGCTCAAAGCATTAGTCACAACATTGGCTTTCCCGGTGTGATACATAATCTCACAGTCATAATCCTTGACCATGTCAAGCCACCTATGCTGTCTCATATTCAGATTTGGCTGATCCAAGAGATATCTCAAACTCTTGTGATCCGTGTGGATAGTACACCGAATCCTATACAAGTAGTGCCACCAAATCTTGAGAGAAAACACTATTGTCCCCAACAAATCATGAGTCGGATAACGGTCCTCATTCGGCTTTAGCTACCTAGAAGCATAAGTGATAAGTCTCCCATGTTGCATAAGTACTACGCCCAAACCCGTGATGGATTCATTGAAAGATCATGTATGCTCAAGAGTCATATTAAAGTGATATTGCTAAATAACATATGATACTAATGGGTCACACTAACAACAACTTGACACAATTGATTATTTATTATAAATTAATTTTAAGAAATATTCAATAAAACTCTTATAATGAAATTGGAAATTATTTATTTCATGGAAATAATAAATTCCATTAGCAAGTAACTTAATATATATCATATGGTATGATTTATAAGTCATGTACAAACTTTTGGACTAGTTGAATCCTTTTGTCTTTTTCCTAAAAGACAATGTTTATATTTTATAAAAGAGTTTATAAAAGTTTGACTTTTTTTCTTCTTCTTTATGCAATTTTCGAGATATGCTTAAAAAGAAGAAATATATGAATTGTCTAATCATGCTTTAAAGGCATGGGAGACATGCTTATGACAATGGGGACAAGTTTGCTTAAAGTGCTAAGGACTAATGGTTAATAACTTCACTTTACATATAAATAAGAGAGCTTGCACTTGGATTATTTGCTCATTGATTCCCTAATGCAAAATCCGAATCCTCTCTTCCCTCTCCCTTTCTCTCTTGTTTTGGTTAGAAAACTTGAAGAACAATTGCATCTTCAAGCCCTCTTTAAGTTCATATTGGTTATGAACTTAAAGCTTAAGGGTTTAAGAGTTTTGGACTAGCATCTACATTAATTTGAGTCATTGTTGGTGTCTCAAAGGTTCCACATTCTTCATCAACTTCTAAGCCTCCCGAGAGGACCCAAAGAACTACAAAGGTTGTTATTCTTCACCTCTTCTTTGGTTGGTGTTTTAATCTTCTAAAACTTGCAAGAAGATCCTTGGTGGGTATAAAATGTTTATGTTATTTCAAAAATTAAAGACTTTCATTGCCATATTTTCAAGTTTATGAAACTATTTTTGAACTAAAACCCAACATTCATCATAAAATACCACAAAATCCTCAACGCCCTCGGGGAATGTTAACACTTGGGCCTCACACAATCTCTATCTCAGAGTCTCGAATGCCACCTGCTGCTCGGGGCCCCAACAAAAATCTACGCCCTTCTTCGTCAGACGAGTGAGGGGACGCCAATTTGGAGAATTCCTGAATAATACTCTGATAATATCCTGCTAATCCCAAGAAACTCCTTATCTCCGAGGGAGACTTCGAAACCTCCTACTGCGTCACGGATTCAGTCGTGGCCGGATCGACCAAAATACTGTTTTGGTTAACAAGGTGTCCCAAGAACTGGAATCTCATAACCAAAACTCACACTTCGAGAACTTGGCGTACAACCGTCTCGCCTCAAAACCCTCAGAAGCTCTCAAATGTGCTCCTCGTGCTGCTCCTTGGTCTTGGAATACACCAAGGTTTCATCAATGAACGTAATAACTGATCGATCAAGCATCGGCCTGCATACCCGATTCATCAAATCCATAAATGCCGCAGACGCATTGGTGAGCCCAAATGGAATCACCACAAACTCGTAATGACCATAACAAGTTCGAAACGCGGTATTCTCCACGTCGTCCTCTCTAACCCTCATCTGATGATATCTTGACCTGATATCGATCTTGGAGAACCAAGATGCACCCTGAAACTGATTGAAGAGATCATCAATCTGTAAAAGGGGATAATGGTTCTTCATTTTTAACGTTTTTAACTCCCAGTAATCAATGCACATCCAGTGTGAACCATCTTTCTTCTTGAAGAACAAAATTGGTGCTTCCTATGGTGAACTACTTATTCTAATAAACTGCTTGCCGAGCAACTCCTGAAGCTGAAAGGACAACTCCAACATCTTCGGTGGTGCCAAACGGTACGACGCCTTAGCAATAGGGGCTGCACCCAGAACCAAATCAATCCTGAACTCAACCTGCCTCTCCGGAGGCACACCATAAACTCCTCTGGGAACACATCAGCAAAGTGTCTTACCACTGGCACCTATGAAATTGAAACCTGCTTCCCAAATAGGGCATCAACCACATAAGCAAGATAACCCCTGCGCCCATGCTGGATATACTGTCGGGCTCTAACATCATAACAAAAGGGTGATCCCAATCTTGTACCCTCTCCATAGATAACCAGTTCTCCCCTACTTGGGGTTCGAACAACTACTCGCTGAACCTCGCAATCGATCATAGCCCCAAATCTGCTCAGCCAATCTATCCCTACAATCACACTCACATTTCCCATGGGAATAGGGGTCAAATCAATCGAGTAGGGCACCGAAAAAATCTCCAAGATACAATCCCAAAAAACAGTAGATGTAGAAGTCTCGTGTTTATTGGCGATAAAAACCTGCAATGGGCACTCCAGCTCTCTAAGGGTCATATCAAAACCCCTACTAAAAGGTTGAGATACAAATGACCGACTCGCACCCGAGTCGAATAACACAAGAGCAGGCGAAGAATTCGCTAAGAAAGTTGTAACATTCGAGATTTGGTATGTTCCCTTTTTAACACTTAATGTAAAATTTCCTCTCAATTTAGTCCCTAACTAGTCCACGGGGCGTACTCTATCAGTACACTTAACATACTAGCTCATTTCATGATCGCGGTTCACCCACATACGCAGGGAATATGTGGGAGTACGTATGGAATACGTAATGCAGAGGAGAACCATACTTTTTAGGGTTTGTGTCCTATTTAAGCAACTTATAACACACTTGGAACTTCTAATGAACAACCTCAATCTCTCCTTACCCTAATATCGAAACCCTAAGTGTCATTTGTGAGATTTGAGCTTGAAAGTGAGTTTTGGTGGTGTTTTTGGTGAAGTAGTAGAAAAAGAACACTTAGAGGTTGCTTAAGAGTGGTTTGAGCTTGTAGATCCAAAGTCATCTTTATCTTAGCAAGCCATTTGAGGTAAAAAGCTCTCATCTTGATGGTTCTTTATGCTAAATCCAACTCAGGGTGTTATTTATGCATTTTTAGGTTTTTAAGTCATATTTGAGGTTATGGTCTACTACAAAAGCCATGGATGTAAGATCTTAGCACATTTGAGGTCCTTTGTCCATAAAAATGCAACCTTTATGAGTTATTTTGGTCCATGGATGTGTTGAGTTCCTTGTTATGTTTCTCCTTGAGTTTTGGGTCTTATTAAGACATGTATGAGAGTAAAGTTGACAACTTTACGTGTTAAGTCACCATTTAGGATCAGATCTAAGAGTTTGGCATGATGGCTTAACCGATTAAGTGCTTAATGGGTTGGATTGGTTGTCTGCGGAGTACGTGAGGTGTACTCAGCTCTTAGACTGCGCATACTGGCCCTAAAAGGAGTACGCTAAGTGTAAGCCTGAGTACGCCCAGTGTACTCAGTTGTTTGACAATTGGGTTGACTTTTATGGGTTTGGCCCTCTTTTGGGCTTTTAGGGTTTAGGCCTTGTTGGGCTATTGGACTTTTGAATTTGGGCCATGGATAGATTATGGGCTTTCTTGGGATTAGGTCCATGATGATTTTGGGCCCAATCAAAAAGATGGGCTATATTGGGCCTTGGGATGCCATTAAGGAAATTGGGCTTTTGAGCAAATGGATTGGGCCTTGGTTTTGAGCAAAGTAAGAAAAGAGTAAATGGTCTTTTACCTTGAATATTGGATAAGTAATTTAGATTCTTGATTATGGGTCGAGATCAATTCATTAATTGGATATTATTTGATTATGTTAGCGTGCGGGGATTTTCCGGATTAGCAGACCGAGATTTTACTTGAGAGATTCAACAGATTGAGGTGAGTTTTCTCACTTAAAACAAGTTTGGCCTCTCTAGCCTCCCTATCATGAATCGGCGGGCTTAAACTGCTTCACTATTGGCTGAGTCTAAATTGGGGTCTACCTCTTCTATCTTTTCCACGTCTCAATCTCAATCTCCCTCCTTCGAGTGAAAGACTGCAACTCAGAGATAGAGTCATACCTTTGAGTCGACATGAACTCATAGATCTCTATCTTGCGCATACTCAAGTAATAACACATCTGAACCTACTCCAAATTAACATACTCAGGGAAGAAAAGGGCTCTCTTAGTAAACGTCATAGCGATCTCCGTCACCGACTATGTCGTTGCTTCAGTGACAGATACTCCTAGGCTAACCTCTCCCTCTCAACAGTGGGAACATACTCAGCGTGAAACATATTATAAAACTACTCCCAAGTCACTACGACTTTCTTCGCAGGACAATAAGCATCGGTCAACAACTTCCACCAGTCGTTCGCCCGCAGACGAAAAATGTTCAAGGCGAACTTGACTTACTGGTCCTTCTGGCACGACAAGTGAAGAAACAATCCTGTAACGTCCCAAATTTTTGGTATATTTTAATTTAAATTGTTTAAAATAAAAATGCAGGAAATATATTTTCAATAGTAAACATCCTTGGAAATTGTTAGTGAGGGCTTATTTTGTTAGTTTTGATTTGTAGGGGGTGTTATTGTCCTTTTTTGAAAGACATTCTAAACAATGTTGAAGGAGGGGTGAATTGTGTTATTTTTGGAAACACGCATATGTGCATGTGTGTGAGCGTGTTTACAAAAAAAGGAACAGGAGTTCCTTCTCCCTTGTACGTCAATGACAATAGCCAAGCAACCCCTCAAGGAAACCCTAATCTCTCTCTCTCTTCTTTTCCTTTGTGTCGCTGATCAAATCACCACCACTGCCATTCCGCTGGAAAACGCCATGTTGTCATCTGCTTCCTTGTTGTCGCTGGGAATTAAGAGCGGGGGTAGATAAGGGCTCGACCTAGGGCTGTTGGGATCAATCTCTCCTCTCGAGGTACTCTAATCTTTGATTTCCTTCACAATCTTCCCTTTTTCTTAATGAAAACCACCACCACCACCACCAATAGGGTGGTGGAAGCCACCTCCGGTCACCACTACCATGATAGCAGTGGGTAGTTATATTTATAGCTTCAACTATAAATTTTTAGTGTGGATTAGGTGTGATGTTATTAAAAGTTAAAAACCCTAAGTCCATGAATTCTCTTACAGCATTATACTTCCGTTTTGCACTTTAAAACGTTGTACTTTGAGTTGTATTTGAAGGTTTGATTATCATTTTGACTCAAGACCATATTTCTACTATTAAGAACTTAATTTCCAGGTAATAAGTCGTTTTGTTTAGATCTTAATGGGTTAAGAAGCCAATTAACCCTAAAAAGTCAAAGCTGTAAATTCCGGGAAATGCCCTAATTTGTCCAGAACTTTGAAATGTCTTATCTCGGTCATGGAAAATATTTTTAGTCGAAACCAAATCCAAGAGTTTCATATTTGAATCTTTTACATTTCATTAGTTGTTACCAAAGTCCAGAAATACCTCTAACTAGGGTGAAATCGACCATTTACCCAGACTGGTCTGTTATTAACGGTTTTGCATGACAACTTTGTAAAAATCGCCAAAAATTGCAGAGAAATCATAAAGAGGTGTGCGAATACTACCTTTAAAGATAAGCACCTGAAATTCATGCATGTGAAACCGTTTTAAAAAATAAGGTGTTGAAGGTTGGGAAAACAGGTCTCAAACAGACCATAACTTCTATGTAAAAATCTGAAAAATTAACCCATGAGCCATTTGTATTTTTGGGGTATCAAATAACCATAACTTAGCTATATTTGGCCTTTATTTTGAAGGTCGAAGGTTGACGTAGTGTAAAGGGGTGTCTTGGGCTATTGTAAGTTCGGGTGTAACTAGGAACTATATGATTGATAGTTAAAGTAATACTTGTTGCATGAGCTATGTTTGATGTTCTTATTTGGAATGTGGAATGTATATGCATGATATGTTTGGGATCGGCGACTGAATACCGAGCCGAACGACCAAAGGCCATTGTGCCAAGTCAGGGGGACTGAAGGCGGAAATGCCAAGTCTATGGACTCGATGGCTGAATATTGAGTCCTTATTAGGGTGTTGTTTAAGATGTGTTCCTAAATAGGCACGAGTTACATGATCTTGATGTTTATGCTATATGAATGTTTGTATATTTGATGATGGCATGGTAGGTAGGAGTAGGGTGTAATGCTTATATTGTTATTTTGTGTTTGAATTCACTAAGCTTCGTGCTTACCTTTCCTTTATAAAATGATGATTACAGGTACATCAGGTGTGAATAAGGTTAAGGCTAAGTCTTGACTAGACATAGGCGTGATTCGATGATTGGGTCATTGTCACAAATAATTATTATCAGAATTTTCTCACTAGTATTTCTGCTGTTGACTGTGACTTACAAATGGATTCGTATTGTTGAAATTATGATTTGAAATATTATTTGAATACTTGAAACTTAACGGTTTTGGTTAATTAATGAAATTAATGTTTTTTATTAAAAATAATATTTTTTTCAAAAGTTTAAATTTATTGTAAATTTTGGTATGTTACAAGTTGGTATCAGAGCACATCTTGAACAAATCAGACACATGTCGGTGTGTTTGAACTCAAGTTTGCAGCTTGGACATTTTTTCTTTAAATTTTTTTGTGAAAGAAAATGGAAAATTTTGTTGACAAGGATCGAGGACGCAGCGTGTACAGTCAGCCAAAGCCAAAGGAAAAGGATTTAATTGTTTGATGTGAATTATTGCTTTCTAGAACGTAAGATGTATATGTACTAAATAGCCTATTAATTTCATGCCATATTGAATGCCTATTATATGCTACTTAGAATTTTTTCTAGCACATATAGACCATTAGGTGAATGCTTTTGGTTGTATGTAATTGGAGCTAAATAGACTTAGAATGCGTAATTTAGCCTAATGTGCAGCTCTTGTTTGAGTCCAACCGTTCTGGCGTGGAATTTGATATTCGACTGACTATCTAACTTCACATTGTGTATGACTGTGCATTCACGAGACGACACGTCAGGTTTGGAGGATCTTCCTTGTAAATTAGAGTAGATGAATGAGAAGAAATGAATTCACTACACTAGGAAAGAATATAAATTACTTGTGTCAAGATTATATACGGTAGAAATTGATGGCAATGAGCGAATTGGACAGTCTACAATAGATCTCGGAACGAACATGCATAGGTGTGAAAGATAGCAGTAGATCTCCTACTATGTGAAGCACAAGATTCGTGTTTAGGTCAGGAGAAGTCACGGAAAGTCCAAGGAGCTGAGAGTGGTAATATTAATATGATTATTTGTTTATTAATAAACTATAGTAATCTAAACTTTTCCTATTTGATCGAGAATGATGACTTCGAGATCCATACAATATGATCTGTTACTTTATTGAGAGTTGATGAGATACTTGAGATAACTGCGATAGCGGTGTTGTATGCAATTGGGAATGATGATCGAGGATAACCGAGAGTAGGTACGTAGAGAGTAGTGTAATAATGATAACACTTCGAATACATGGTGATGAGTTCTGTTTATATTAAATAAAATGATGACTACACGACTTGGACCAGAGAGTTTAGGGATTATCTCAGACAAAACATCACTAAGTGAATGAATTGTTGCTGAGATCTCGCCGATCTTACTAGAAGAGTTGTCTAGTATCATTAAGTGAATAGATGGTAAGATGATAAGTTAATATGATAGGTTGGTTTTCAGGTTTCTGAGCAAATTACAGCTATTCAGACTGCTAATAAGAGTGTTGAGGCAATTTGGGATAAAAAGACCTTGGCTTGGAGATGCAGTTGGGAAAGAGGAAGCGGGCACAAGGACTCAACTATGCTAAAAAAATATCAAGAGGTTTAATGGTTTTGTGTCAAGAACTGGAGGTCATAAGAACCATGTCATATGTGGTAAGGGTGGAATGACCCTCGTGTCTGCACATCTCAAGTTCAAATACGGCAAGTATGAATGGAATGGATATGCTCGCCAGGACTGTTACTATAATGGAGTTATGTATTGATTGTATTAGGGATAAATACATGTGTTTAATGATAGGGGTGACATAGGTCCCATTATTTGTGGTTTGTAAGAAGTGGAGGTAGGGCCTTAAGACATAGTTTGTATGTATTCTTCATGCTTTATGTTGGCGTCATCATATCGTTGTTACATATGTTCAGGTATACATAACAGGTTATGTATCACTTATAGTGTGACCATGTTCAAGAAGTTTCATGAGTAAGTCTACGTGGCCTTGGAACTTGTTAATCGACTGCCTTAGTGATTGTTAAAGGTGAGACAACCACTCGTTTATATCCCATGCTTCTTCGATCACTAGATTCGTTATATGTGGAGTCTATTCCATTCTCTTGTGGTTGAGATCGTCAATGGTAGCATGGTGATGGTTACCTATAGCTATCAAGAGTTCAACTTAAAGGCCTTTTTCTAGAGGTTATTGATCGATTCATTTCGACAAGGATGTTGGAACTACTTATGATAGTGGGAATAGAAGGATGAGCACGTTGATGTAGGGGTTGTTACTCATCAAAAATAGGTACGGGTTCGAACCCAAGTAGGGGAGAACTTTTGGCTCTGGATGATACCTTAGTTGGAGTATGGAGGTATGTGTGTAGTCGCAGGGTTCGAAGTTACTAGTTGCGTTATAGTGTACAATATTTAGAAATTGTGAAGAATACGCACGGTGAAAAAGAACAGAAGATATGGAAGAAGAGTAACACGTTGTTTTGAAGTTTCATGGATTTTTCCTCCAAAATTTGTAGGGGATATCATTCGAGTTTGGATGGGGTTCCGCATTAATTTGACTTTTGGGTGTTTCAAAGAAAAGTTTCATTAGGAGGAAGGCCTACTTAGTTCCGTAACGCGATTGATCACTCCAAATTATATGATCCGTTTAAGATAAGTTGGGATATGATCCATCCATGGGCATCGACAAAGGTTCATCAAGTTTTAAATGGAGGAGAATAATTCAACATGATAAGAATTCAAGGACCGCATAAACTTTGGTATGGTAGGGAAGACTTAAGTTGGCAGATGTAGAATGTGAATTCCTTAGTCTCTCAAGTTGACGCATAGGAGAGAGAAAAAGCAGACAAGCGTCCAACGTGGATGATTTGATTCAACTATGGTGTATCGTTACGACCTGTTTTGTAATCAAGAATGTCGCGAATTTGAGTGTTATAGTGAGTGCAACTTGTTTTAGGTAAGTATTCATCAGGTGTTTTGAGTCATTAGCATCGAATCACATATTCGGTGTTTAGTTAGGCCTTGTTTAGGATTGGGGGTGAGACTTTCCCTCCTTGTTATTGTCTGATAAATTATTAGATATTTAAGGCATGGTTCGATTGCCAGATAGTATTGTCTAGCTTCCTGGGGTTCAATATTTTACTTTTTCTTAGTTACTACTTTTATGGGATGATAGCAAGATCAATGAGTTATCGTGAGATAAAGAATGGCAATCGGACAAATATAGGTCTGTGTGATGATGGTTTCATGCTTATAGACCTAAAATGGTTGGTTATGAGCTGATAATTGGTAGGTATTGTACGTGGGCTTCGATTATTTAGCTTGATTGTTTGGTAACTGATTAATGAGGATCCCATGGGGCACGGTTCGGTATGAGGTACGAGACCTCGGGAACAAAGAGAAATAATGCAGAGCGTGAGTTGGGAGTATCGATGGAAGATCGCTATCTAGTGTATAAAATATGTTTCGTTCATGTAGTTGAAAGTGTGGATTCGTTAGGAAGACATCTGAAGTGTTAGAATTATATGGATGTGTGTGAGAATCATTACCCTTGAGGTAATGTTGAGGATGTGTTGATCAAGGTAATGTTTCATTTGGGAGTGGTAGAGTTACTTGTCAAAATACTACTCGGTAGACTACATGGTTTTGTGTCTAAAGAAGTAGGAATTATCGTCAGCCTTGGAGGGTTGATATTGGAAATCGGAAACCATAGATTTTAGATTTAATGGGAGTTTTGAAAGGTGTGGTGTTGTTGCTATACATGGTTTAGGATTTCGATGGCAAGGTACCTTACAACCCTAGTAAAGTAAAGTTAGTTGGCGATACTCTTGGTCAGAGTTGGCTAGTGAGCCACTTCATGAGTTATGCCTGCGAACGGTAGCATTTACTCCTCTATTGGAGTTGTTGGAAAAGTACAACAAATGGTGTTTTTTGAAGAGAACATCAAATATGAGTGAGTTTCAAGTGAGATTCTAACTATTGACTAGGACTGTCGGGGTTATTGACGTCTTAGGATCAGGTCTATGTTCATACAATGGAGGTAGAAAGCATATATCTATGCTAGGGAGGTCATAACTAGTCACGGGGTGTTTTTTTTATCTTTGATTGGGACATTTAGTTCACATCTTAGTAGGAAATGGCTACTTATTTGTTTTTAAGCACAATTTCCACTCTTGTATTGGCATGTTGTCATTCGATATGTGGTGTGATAAAAAGCACAGGACACCTACGTGTTAGACGAGTTTGGTAATCGAGTTCTAGGGAGCAGAAACATCATTCTTATGGCGAATGAGATAAGGAATATGTTATAGAAGTGGTTCGTAACCATGCAGAGTTCATATTGCCATATTTATACATGCTTTTAGGCAATATTTACTTATATTTTTATTAATATTTTGGTTATTTTCATTGAATAATGATACTTATAAGCTCTAATTATACTTTGTAGCCAAATAGAAGCATTCTTGAAGAAAAGGGACTAAAAATGACAAAGCATGGAACTTTAGAGGCTTGGAGAATAAAAAAAGAAGAAACCCACGTGATAAGCTCAACTCACGATGTGAGGCTTTTAGATTCAAGACGTGAGTACGAATATTCCAGAAGATTAACATCGTGGAAGAGGAATCCTTGTAGAACACGGATAACTACTGAATTCACGTCGTGAGTCATACTCATTCACGACGTGAGAGCGAATTTCATGATAACTATATATTCTCTTGATCATTACGAATTGAGAGGATTTTGGCTGGCTGGAGGAGTTTCCGGAGACGAAAATTGTAGATTTCAAAGGCCTGGAAATTGGTCTCAACACCAATGAAGAAGAAAGAGTCCATTATTTGCCTTATAGTTTGGTACATTTAGCATGCTTTTGAATATGAATTGTGATTGTTTATTTGCTAGGATGTCTAACTAAATCTAGCTACTGCTGTTAGCTAGATGAAGTTGGAACTCATGGTTTTAATAACTTAGTTTTGATTTACTTGTTGGTTATGACTTGTGTTTGACTGATTGAACCTAGCATGTTTGATTTAATATTTGATTGCTTTAAATTCTTGTTCTGTGTAGTTAGTGAATATGAAGTTGCATGAATTTGAATACCTAATAATCCAGTGAACACTAGTTTATTAGAGCTAAGATCAAACCTATCTTAGATAAGTAATTGAACTATTGAATTAAGTTGTGCTAGAGAACTCATATTATGACTGTAATTCTGTTTTTCAAATCAATCTTACATGGCTCCAATTCCATTTAATAATTGATTTTGTGTTAACTATTGTGTGACCATACATAGATTTACATGAATTTATTAATAATAAATTTAGTACTGAATTGCTAATACTATCTTAATTGGTAAACAACAGTAATTGTCATAACTAATTTATAAACCATTATGGGAAAGTGGATTCAAACTAACATAAGTGTTTTGTTTATTGATTGAATTTGTATTAAAGAATTAAGTTCTTCTAAACTTGCAAAATTAGATAAAACCCCTTTCTTAATTAGAAATTAGGTTAATTTAATAGTAGGTAGATTAATTAGTTAAAACTGTTCCCTGTGATCGACACCCGACTTACCCAAACTATTCTATAATTTGACTTGGTACACTGCGTCGATGCATTTTAGTTAGTTAAGTAGTTAGGTTATAAATTTAGAATTAGGTGTAGCTATTTGCACGCATCAAGTTTTTAGCGTCGTTGCCGGAGAACGGATTATTTAATTGTTGATTTATTTTATTTAGATTAATCGATCCTTTTTGTGGGGTAAAACCTGCAAAAAGTTATCTTTTCTTTAGTTTAGTTTATTTTCTCCCAGTACTGAACTCACGATGTGAACTGTATTATCTCACGACGTGAATACAGTAATTTCTAGTTTTCTTTGTTTTTCTATTTTAGTTCAGATTTACATTTTTATTTTTTGTTCATTTTGCAGAAGTTCATCACCAGAGGCTTTAACACACCTTTGGTGCCACCATCTGAAGATTCAGAGTCAGTCCTTCACAAGAAGACAGATAAGAACGCAGGTTTGAACGAAACACCAAAAAGATCATCTTTCAAGGACGTCAAATCAGTCATTGGAAAGAAGTTGGGAAAGAAAGCGGGAGAGTGGAGTACATCATCAAAGGACAAAAGCAAGATAGAAAGCTTTGAGCAAGATCCAAACCCAAAGGATACTGAATATGATACCAAACCCGTATACGAATTAGAATAGAACGAATCCGAAGATGAGCCAGAAAACGAGATGGCGAACATTTAAGAAATGTCCATGGGAGCATACAAGAAGCGGATACGAGATGATGTTGGTCCCTGTTTAGTACAACCTGCAATTCCCACCACCACAACATTCGAACTGAAAGGACATATCCTTACTGCACTTAGGGATGTATCATTTTCTGGAAAGGATCATGAGGATGCTTACAAGCATTTGGATGAGGTCAATGACATTGCAGAGTACTTCAATGTCCCTAATGTCCCAAGAGATATAGTCTTACTAAGGATGCTCCCTGTTACTTTTAAAGGAGCTGCAAAAGACTGGCTTAAAGCACTTCCACCTGGTTCAATCGCTACTTGGGCACAAATGAAAGAGCAGTTTCTAGAACAATTCTGCCCACCATCCAAGATAACAAAAATCAAGAAGGCAATCACCAACTTTGAGCAAAACGCGGGTGAGTCACTTTATCAGGCATGGGAACGCTATAAAGGGTTACTAAGAAATTGCCCTCAAAATGACCTCAACATTCAACAAGAAGTATCCATATTCTATGATGGGGCGACTGTCATGACAAGGCAACTCCTTGATTCTCCAGGACTGCTTACAAAGAAAAATCCAGGTGAAGTAAAAGAGTTAATTGAAGATTTTGCAAAGCATTCTCGTGAGTACCACAATCCAAGAAATGATGGAGTTAATGGAAGCGGGGGTGGAAATTCTGCAGACATGGCTGCTATAATGGCCATGCTTGATACAATAGACAGAAGAATGACAAAATGGACCAAACAATACATGCTATAATTGTTGGATGTGAAAGGTGTAATGGTCCACACTGAACTAAGGATTGCAACTTAGATGATAATGGGTATAAAAAGGCTCAAGTTTGCTATTCGAGTGGGGATAAATATGATGAAGATTGGAGAAAACCAAAGAAGGAGTGGCTGTCATATGATGAATACAACAAACAAAAAGAAGAAAAATATAAGCAGACAAGCCGAGGCTTCTACTAAAAAGAGCTACCACCAGCAAAGAAGAAAGTTGATTTCGAAAACATGCTGACTCGATTTATGGAAGCTTCCGAGAAAAGGCATGATGATATTGATGCAGTGCTGAAGGAACACATGGAAATGATGAAAGAACAGCAGACAATGATGATTGACCAGCAAGCTTCATTAAGAAATCATCAAGCATCGATCCGTAATCTCGAAGTCTAAATTGGTCAACCAACTACTTTGGTGAGCACCAAATTATCCTCACAATTTCCTGAACAGAATGCTTAATCTCATGTTATGATGATCGAGACTGAAGAAGAGACCATCTCTGAGTTCCTAGAAGCATTGAAGTGGAGCCAAGGTAGCCTGAACCAGAACTAAAGAAGTTAAAGATCGAAAATCAAAATTCTGCTGAAATAGCAAACTCACGACGTGGGATCAGTCTGAAAAGAAATCTTCAAAAATTGTTCCGGCTTATCATTTGCCTTTACCGTTTTCGTCCCGAGCTAATCTTAGTCCACTAGAACAGGAGCATTTGGATTTTATGAAACACGTGAAGGGTATTCCAATTAATACTCCTTTTGTCAAGTCATTAACTAAAATTCCCGAGTATGCAAGGTTCCTACAAGACTTAATAGACACTCGTCAACATTTGAAGAAAAATTCCAAAGTTATTTTAAGTGAGAAAAGTTAAAAAGTAGTGATGGGAGAGTTACCTAAGAAGATGGGAGATCCTAGATGCCTCACTCTTCGATGTGAGTTTGGGAATAGTATGAAGATTTATGCTCTAGCCGATTCTGGGGCTAGCATAAATTTGATGCCTTATTCATTTTATCAGAAATTGAAGGCTACAAAAATGATAATTCACATGGCAAACCGTTCTGTGACACAACCTCGGGGCATTGTGGAAGATATTCTAGTAAAAATTGGGAAGTTTGTTTTTCAAATAGACTTTGTGGTTTTGGATATGAATGAAGATCCCGATGTTCCGATTATTCTTGGTCGCCCATTACTTAATACTGCTGGAGCCTTGGTTGATATACGCGAATCCTAGCTCACTTTAAGAGTTGGAGATGAGAAGGAAATTTTTGGAATAAAAGAATATTTCAAAGGAAATGGTGTTTAAAATGAGGTTTGTAACATTGATGAAGATGATGAACTTGGGGAATTATAGAAATTGATGGAAGAAGAGATGAAAAAATTCAACAAGTCAAACAAACAAAATCGAGAGCATCCGTCCCATTTTTAGTTGAAGTCATTGCCTATACAAATCCAACTTCTTGGGTAAGTAAGGAAAGCGATGAATTATTGAGTGATGAGGATGAAGACGAGGTAACTTCTAAGGAGACGAGTCCAGTGGTGGAAGAAGACAAGATAACATTAGAGCTTAAAAAGAATAAAGAGAACTTGGAGAATAAAGGGACCAAAAGAAAGCTCGATGAAAATGAGATGAAAACTAAAAAGGAAAACTCGAAAGAAACGTATAAATGATGAGTTCAAGCGTACAAAAGGTGATGGAAGGAGCAGAAGGTTCAGTTGGTGGTGGACTCTTCAGACGATTCAACGTGAGGAGGCACGGAGTCCGGCTCACGACTCCATAAAAAAGAAGCGCTTCTCGGGAGGCAACCCGATCCCGGTTTGATTTTCTTTCTAGTTTTTTTTAGGAAAATTATTCATCTCATCGTCCAAGTAATCTTATGAATGGTAAAACATTAAGTGTAGGGTCCCTGAATTAAGTAGGTAATTAATTAAGATTTATAGTTAATAACAAATTTTTGGATGTATTAAATGAAAATCAGATCAGACCCAACTCATGACGTGAGCACGAGTGCCTCACGACGTGAGTCCATAAGAAATTTACGGACCACTTTTCTGTTAGCCCATTGAGTACACAAGTCCATCTGCTGTTAAATTGAATGGCCCAACTGTTAGCCCATGAAAACTCACGACGTGAGTCACCTAAAACTCACGACGTGAATAGTGAGAAACACGGGACCACAAATAAAGGACAGAAACCATTTGACCTAACCCCATTTCTCCATCCCCACGAAGTGAAGGTGTTTTGTGCTGGTCTCACATTGATTGCAACCATATTAACCTCGTTTATCAACTTGTGCTTACGTAAACACCCATTTAAGGTAATCCAATCTTACTTTTAGGGTTTAATGTTGACTTATTTGTTTGATTTAGGGGTTAGGTTTTGTAGTTTATTGGCTTGAGAAAATTAGTGCTCGATATGTGTGAAATCTTTATTACATGTGGATCGAATGAACGTAGAATTGTTCTAGGAGTAAACCCCAACAAAGTGTATGGCTCAATTATGTCTTCTGCAGTGTCCGATTAAAAGAGACTGTCGATTTCACAACGTGAATTCTTAGGAATTCACGACGTGAATTATGGGCGTAATAGAACTTGGTTCTATTTAACTTCTAATCTACTGGATATTTTGTGTTTTTTTTGTTGTTCCTTGTTTTGCATAAAATGGCTCCTAGGCCGAGATTCCAGCAGGGGTGGCCAACTTGCACCCATTTTATGTCTTCCCAAAAACTATGTCATGAGATATTATTACGTGTTGGAATAACCATTTGGGGTGGCTACATAACTGTGAGTTCGCTGCTGCCCCGACTGTTAATTGACAAAGGTTGTGGGAGGTTGGATTGGTTGATCGGTTAAACTCATTTCTTACAAATTTATTTTTGGGGAATGGCTACTCTTTCACATGCAAGGGGTGGAACAACCGGTTTTCTATTCAAGAACGGGTCTATAAGGAGTTATGTGTGGAGTTTTTCTCAACTTTAACATTTCATGAGAATGTTCAAGATCCCAGTTATCCGCATGCCTTGGTTTTTCGCTTAGGAGGAGAATATCGAGAGTGTAGTCTAGTCGAATTTTCATGGAGGATGGGATTGTATGAGACCCATGAGGCTATGTCCCCAGAGTTTGCTTTGTTCTTATGGGAGGCTGTCCGTGGATATGAGGGAGGAGTTTCCGGGTCCAAGTTCTGTAGCAACATCGCATCGGGGGTTTTCTATTCCGGGGTGTCACCGGAAAGTAGTATTAAGTCGTCAATTCACCGTCTCATTCACCGGCTCATCACTTTTTCCATACACCATAGGCGCCATGGAGACAAGGTTACAAAGATTAATTTGTTCCTTTTATGGTCTATTTTGCATCCGAGAATGTGTTGCAACATCCAGTACTTTTTGGCCCGCTACCCGGTGGAGTCTGCAGTAAGTTCCTGACCTGGGAGCCCAATATGTGGAGGATATTTTGTGACCCGTTTAGGCCGGTCCTATGCTATAATAATTCCCGACATCACGAGGACCTTGACTTGCATGGATGGGAGTGAGTTTTCCTTGGGGTATTTAGAGACAATGAAGATGGTGACCAACTATGGGACACATTAGGGGATTATGCATTCCGATGGTGAAGAGGATGATGACCAACCAATCAAGCAACGTGACCAACCCGCTCCTCAACCAAGACCAAGATGAAGGAGGAATGTTAGTGGAAGAGGCGATAGAGGACAACCGGTGCAACAAAGTGCACCATTGGGAGGAGCCATTTTAGAGGAGACATGGTGGGTTATTTTGATCAGTTATCATTAAGTGTTAATTGGGTTGGTGGAACGATGGAGAACATGGTGCGACATTTCAATATTGAGCAACCACCATACGTGGGTGATTATTACCCAATTTGCCCAAGGTGGAGTGAGTACCATAATCGTAGAGGCGATGGGGCTGGGACAAGTGGAGCACAAGATGATGAGGAGGATGAGAGATATTTATTTTTTAGTTTATTTTTGTTTAATTTCATTTGGTTTGGATTTGTTTTATTTTGTTTTGAAGTTTGGTTTGTTTTTGGATTGTAAAACTATCAAAGTTAATATGTTACTTTGTCTCTTCTTTGGCTGTTATTCCAGATTTGCTAGGAGTCACGGGAGAGAAACATCGAGATGCAAAAGAGTTTATGTTTAGCCGAGAGTGCGTAAGAATCGAGAGTCGAGACCCACGATTAGAAATAAGTGTGGGTGAGTAAAGAGAGAGAATAGAGTTAGAGAAAAGTCATAAAATCATGCATTAGAAAGGTCTTAATCCATTAAGACATTTGTTTGAAGTCAAGAGGTGAAGACAGAATCATTTTTTGTTGCCCAATACTCACATCGTGAATCCCCATGGTTCACGTCGCGAGTCAGGTTCTCAATGGTTTCTAGATTTCACGTTTTAGCGACTTCACATCGTGACCCTTAGGGTTCACGTCGTGAATCTTGTTTTTCCACAAAAATGAAGACCGTTGATGTATTCTATCTCATGAGTCACATTCTTCTTCTTCGGATTATTATGAAGACAATTATGGCTCGGTTTCTCAACCACCCAATGTGGCATTTGCTTTCCCACATTGTTCTTTCTGCTTTGGAGATTTCTAACATATTTGTTGAAGATTGATGGCTTGATTCTATATTTTGTTGGCACATCTACATATCTTTCAAGTTTCAAGATCCAAGTTCCTTATTCAAAGAAGAGGTCCATATTCAAGATGCACAATTCATCCACACGATTAGAGTTCGATCTTGCCACTTCTATCCCAAGGGAGTCTGTTCCTTTTTCTCCCTTTTATTGCTTTTAATTTGTGTCATGCATACAATGAGGACATTATATGTAATAAGTGTGGGGTAGGAGGGTTGAAAAAGTAAAATTGCTAGAAAATTTAGATAATTTAAAAAATTAGAAATTAAATTTTAATAGGTTTGAAATAATAATCTAATAAATTAATCTAGTAATAATAATTGGAACTTAAGTTGCTATTATATGGAGTGATCCGATGGGAGCTCAAATGTTTAGTTGAGCCAATATACATTATAGTGCATTTGTGGCCCCCTTTATTCTAGTGAAATCATGGGAGAAAAACACAACCTCGCTTAGTTTGAGGATCGCAATATGTTTAGCATCGTGTACCAGAAATGTATTCCGGAAAGCTTATGTAGTCATTGCACTTAGGCTAATACGTTAACAAATAAAGGTTGAAGTTAAGTGCCCCTGATTAAGCATGTAGGTTTTTGAGTGAAAAAAATGAGTTACATGTAAAAAAAGAGAGAATTACAAGAAATGTTGAAGAATTTTGGAGCAATCAAGTAAAAATCAAAAGATCAAAGTTCTGAAGAAATTCAAAAGTTGAAGATACCAAAAATCACACAAAAAGGTGGTGAATTCAAAGAAATTAAAGATCAAATATCAAAGAAGTGAAGAATTCCAAGAGCTCCATTGTGGTATAAAAAATTTGTAATTTCTAGATTATGTATGCTTGGGTAGCTTTACAAAAATACCTTGAGGTTAGAAGAACCATGTCATATGTGGTAAGGGTGGAATGACCCTCGTGTCTGCACATCTCAAGTTCAAATGCGGCAAGTATGAATGGAAGGGATATGCTCGCCAAGACTGCTTACTATAATGGAGTTATGTATTGATTGCATCAGGGCTAAATACGTGTGTTTAATGGTAGGGGTGACATAGGTCCCAGTATCTGTGGTTTGTAAGAAGTGAAGGTAGGGCCTTAAGACATAGTTTGTATGTATTCTTCGTGCTTTATGTTGGCTTCATCATATCATTGTTACATATGTTCAGGTATATATATATATATATATATATATATATATATATATATATATATATATATATATAGCAGGTTATGTATCAGTTATAGTGTGACCATGTTCAAGAAGTTTCATGAGTAAGTCTATGTGCATGTTGATGTAGGGGTTGTTTGTCGTCACAAATAGGTACGGGTTCAAACCCAAGTAAGGGAGAACTTTTGGCTCTGGATGATACCTTAGTTGGAGTGCAGAGGTATGTACGTAGCCGTAGGGTTCAAAGTTACTAGTTGTGTTATAGTGTACAATATTTAGAAATTGTGAAGAATACGTATGGTGAAAAAGAACAGAAGATATGGCAGAAGAGTAACATGTTGTTTAGAAGTTTCGTGGATTTGTTCCTTCAAAATTTGTAGGGGATATCATTCGATTTAGTATGGGGTTCCGCATTAATTTGACTTTTGGGTGTTTCATAGAAAAGTTTCATTAGGAGGAAGGCCTAATTAGTTCCGTAACACGATTGATCACTCTGAATTATATGACCCGTTTAAGATAAGTTGGGACACAATCCTGATGGGTTTTAGCCATAAGAACTTTCCTATGTGCACATGCAAAACCCTAATGCTTGGATCTAGGCTTTCTAATTAAACATGCTTTGAATCCAAGACTTCTAATGACTATTTAGGTTAAATAACAACATTGAAACAGATCTATAATCATACCTTTGAATTCCTTGTTGATCTTGTTGTCTTGGAGCTTCTAGAGTCACAATTGTCACTCCTCTAATGGCTTACAAACACCAAATAGCAAGGAGGATGATATGGGAGAGAGGAGAGGGGAGAAATTCGGCCAGGGCTTCTTTACTTTAGGTGAAGTACCGAATTCCATATGCCATAGGGTCTATTTATACTTGCACACTCCTTAAGGGTTACAACCTAAACCCTAATTGGATAATTAAAGCTATCCAAATTCATTCCTTAGATAACCCCTTGGACGATTTGAAGCTATCCTAGCTTCTAGAATCCGTCCATTTCATATCTATATGGATTTACAGTCTAAAGTTTAACTATCAAACAATTGACAGTTTATACCCTCTTATTTAATTAATCTCTTTAAGTCACCAAATTAATTCAAATTAATTCTATGACTTATATTAATCAAATAACAATATTATTATTCCTTATATTATGCTCATAATATATTAATAATATTTACTCTCTGTTAATAAATCATCCTATCAAGTTGCTATGATGAAGGCAACCCAAAAGGACCATGCACAACCGGGTCAAATACTTGCCTAATATAGTTGCAGCCTTAGACACTATTCCAACAGTCTCCCACTTGGATAAGTCTAGTAACTATATGCACAAGTACAATTCGGTTTGCAATCGTAGCTCTCAAAGACGTTGTCAAACTCTGATCTAATCAATCTTGTCCTTTAGATAAGGGATCGTACAGTCCTTTGTTAGATATCATGCTGACAATCCTGTGGAATGGTTAGTCAAGCATTTAGGTTTCTCGATCTCTGATTTATTTGACATAGAACTTAATCGAACACATCAATTCAGTTCTGACCGGGCCTGGCACATAAGTCAAATCAAATCATCGAGCGGCCGAGATATCGCTTTTACCTTCTTAGATAAAAGTTACAGATAAACTTCGACTTATATGCATTTACTTATTCATTAACCAACTATACACAACAATGCGTTTTATAACACCGAGTTACTGATGCGTTTTCGCATTATCAATGTACAATCAATTAACAAATAACAAACAATATATCTAGGTTTTAAGACTATATGATATTATCGTCTTGCGATCACCCTTTTATATCATATTCCATAAGGTGATTCCAGCAAGCGCGGGTTTGTTCCAATGCTCAAACTAGTTCATAAGCACTCATGAACGTTGTAGCAACCCTTTGCTATGTCTAACACCATTTAGACAATCTACACACCAATTCATGACAATCTTCATTCATATCTACTTCCAACATATGAGCGATTGTGGAAAATTTGAACAATTCGATTATTCCTAATAAACTCAATTATTCTGGAAGTCAAAACATGCAATGTGAAACAATAGTTAAACAATTAACATAAGACAGTAACATTACTCATAAATAAAACTCCTTTATTTAATCATCAAATGTTAATTACATTTATCTATTACATGTTTCTAATACTATCTAATCTATGCTAATATCATCCTTCAGCCCAATACTCCTAGCATGCTGCAAGTGCTTAACCCTACTCAGTCCCTTCGTAAGCGGATCTGCTGGGTATCTTCTGATGATATCCTCTTCACTACGAGTTGTCCTTCTTCTATACGATGTCTAATGAAGTGATATTTTCTGTCGATATGTCTTGATCTACCATGATCCCTCGGTTCCTTGGTCAAGGCAACCGCTCCTTCGTTATCACAGAAAATTTCCTTGGGCTCCTTTATGGCGGGTACAACTCCAAGATCACCGATGAAGTTTTTCAGCCAAATTGCCTCCTTCGACGCTTCGCTCGCTGCAATGTACTCTGATTCGCACGTTGAATCAGCTACGGTTTCCTGCTTGGAACTCTTCCATGTCACCGCTCCTCCATTTAGGGTAAAGACCCAGCCCGACTGCGAACGGTAGTTGCCCCTGTCGGTCTGAAAACTGGCGTCACTCTACCCTCGCACCTTCAAGTCATTACTCCCTCCGAGGACTAAGAACCATTCCTTCGTCCTCCGAAGGTACTTAAGGATATTCTTCACCGCAATCCAATGTGCTCTGCCAGGATTCCCTTGATATCTGCTAACCATGCTCAAAGCGAAGGCTACATCAGGGCGAGTACAAGTCATAGCGTACATGATTGAGCCAACTGAGGAAGCGTATGGTACTCGGCTCATTTCTGCTATCTCAGCTTCGGTACTCGGACTTTGAGTCTTACTCAACTTGGCATTACTTTGTATCGGTAATTCTCCCTTCTTCGAGTTTTCCATACTAAAACGTTTTAGTACCTTCTCTAAGTAAGTATTCTGACTAAGTCCAATTAGTCTCTAACTTCTTTCTCTTACTATCCTTATTCCCAAAATGTAAGAAGCCTCTCCGAGGTCCTTCATAGCGAAGCACTTCCCGAACCACGACTTAACTTCCTGCAGAGTCGGGATGTCGTTTCCTATGAGTAATATGTCATCGACATATAGAACGAGGAAGCTTACTATACTCCCACTGGCTTTGACATATACACATGATTCGTCTTCGCTTCGTACAAATCCAAACTCTTTGACTTTCTCATCGAAGCAAAGATTCCATCTGCGAGACGCTTGCTTAAGTCCATACATTGACTTCTCAAGCTTACACACTCTATTCGGATGCTTCGGATCCACAAACCCCTCTGGCTGAGCCATGTAAACATCCTCAGCCAACTTTCGGTTAAGGAAAGCGGTCTTGACATCCATTTGCCAAATCTCATAATCATGAAATGCGGCAATAGCTAGCATCACTCTAATAGATTTTGTCTTCGCAACTGGTGAGAAGGTCTCATCATAGTCAACTCCGAGAGTTTGAGTAAAGCCCTTCGCAACCAATCGCGCTTTATATGTGTGTACGTTTCCATCCATGTCGATCTTCTTCTTGAAGATCCATTTGCACCCAACGGTCTTACGTCCGGGCACATAATCAACCAAATTCCAAACTTGGTTATCATACATGGATTGGATCTCGCTATGCATTGCCTCTTTCCATTTTGCAGACTCCGGGCCTGCCATTGCTTCCCTATAGCTATTAGGTTCATCAAGGTTTATTAGTGTACCATCACTAATATACGTGTCCCCTTCGGTAGTAATATGAAAACCATAAAACTGGGGTTGAACTCTAACTCTTTCAAAACGTCTAAAAGGTAAGGACTCATCAATCGGTTCAACCGGAGTTTCCTCCTCGGGTTGAGTGCCAGCGGTAGAAGTTCCTTCATCTATCGAATCTTGAATCTCTTCAAGCTTGATTTGCCTCCCACTGCCTCCTTGGCTTATGAGTTCTCGCTCTCGGAAAACTCCTCTCCTCACAACGAAGACAACATTGTCCTTCGGTCTATAGAAGAGATATCCAAAGGATTTCTGCGGGTAGCCGATGAAAATACATCGCTCACTACGAGGTTCGAGCTTGTCGTGAGTATCTCGTCTCATGAAAGCCTCGCAACCCCAAACCTTGATATGTGCCAACGAGGGAGCTTTCCCTGTCCACATCTCGTGAGGTGTTTTGGCAACCTTCTTAGTAGGGACTCGGTTAAGGAAATGGGCAGTAGTCTCTAAGGCATACCCCCAAAAAGAGATTGGTAGTGAAGCACGACTCATCATAGAGCGAACCATATCCAATAAGGTTCGATTACGCCTTTCTGCCACACCATTCAACTGCGGTGTCCTAGGAGGCGTCAATTGCGAAACTATTCCACACTCCTTGAGATAATCGTGGAATTCAAGACTTAGGTACTCTCCTCCTCTATCGGATCGAAGCATCTTGATTTTCCTGCCCAATTGATTCTCCACTTCATTCTTGAACTCTTTGAACTTTTCAAAGGTTTCTGACTTTTGCTTGATTAAATAGATATACCCATATCTACTATAATCATCGGTAAAGGTCACGTAGAAGCGGTTCCCATCCTTCGTGGTTGATCTAAACGGTCCACATACATCGGTATGTATTAGGTCCAATAGACCCTCACCCCTTTCACACATACTCGTGAAGGGTGATTTAGTCATCTTTCCTAGTAAACAAGACTTGCATGTGTCATCTTCCCTAAGGTCGAATGACTCCAACACTCCATCCTTTTGGAGTTGGGCTATGCGTTTCTTGTTGACATGTCCAAGACGACAATGCCACAAGGATGCTTTATCCATACTAGTGGAAGAATCTATATTGAAAACATCATTTCCTAAGTTATCAACAATCATAACAGTTTCATAAATTCCATTTCTGGCGAATAGCAACAATTGTTCAAATCTAAACATAAATTATTCCTAAGCACTAAAGAATACACTCCAATCTTGGTCACAGGCGACGATCTTCTGTTCCCCATGATTAGATTGATTCTTCCTTGCTCCGCATCCCTACTTCTTCTTAGTCCCTGCACATTAGAACAAATGTGGTAACCACAACCGGTATCAAGAACCCAAGAAATAGCATGATTAGAATCGTTAGATTTAATTGTGTATATACCTGCGAAAGATGGCTTGATCTTTCCTTCCTTGATGGCTTGCAGGTACTCTGGGCAGCTTCTCTTCCAATGTCCTATCTTGTGGCAGTGGTGGCACTCTGCCTCCTTAGGGTTAGGGCAGGGCTTAGCGGGATCAACTTTGGTTCCACTAGAAGAGGCACCATCTCGGGCTTTAACCTTGCGATGGTTCTTAGACGAAGCCTTCCTCTTCTTTCCCTTTCCTTGACCAATAGCCAAGACAGGAGCAGCGGGTGGATTGGGAGTTGGTGCAACAGACTTGTCTTTGAAGTTGCTCTCAGCGACCCTCAAGAGACCTTGGAGTTTGCTTAGGGTGACCTTTTCTTTGTTCATGTGGTAGGTCATCCTAAATTGATTGTACATCGGAGGCAAAGAGTGAAGCACCATGTCGATCGCCAAGTCTTCCCCAAAGTCGACATTTAACTTGCGAAGGCGGTCGACATACCTTTGCATCTTTTGCAGGTGCACAGTAAGAGATTCTCCATGACCCATCTTAGCGGAAATCATGTTAGTGAAAATCTCATAACGCTCTTGTCTCGCGTTCTGGTGGTATCTCTCCAATAAGTCTTGATGCATCTCGTACGGGTACATGTCCTCGTAGGACTTTTGGAATTCGGAGTTCATGGTGGCTATCATGATGCAATGTACCTTCGTTGCATCTCGCTCATGAGTTTCAAAAGCGGTAATTTCAGCCGGAGTAGCGATTTCAGGGTTTATCTTCTCGAGCTTCTCATCGAGGACATACTCCTTATCCTCATAGCGAGCAATGGTGCGAATGTATCTTATCCATTCGCTAAAGTTCGTTCCATCGAAGGTGACCTTTTGGCAAAGGCTCATCAACGTGAAAGAACTAACAGCAGCGTTGTTTGCGTTCGACATCTACAAAAAGAAGAAAGGACAAAGATAGATTAGAATAAGAATCCCTAATTATCACCCAAGAAAAATTAGGGCTAGGATCCAACAATAACATTTACATATTAGAAAAGGGATGCCGTAATCCAACATGCAAATAAATTGAAGGTAAGTGAATGACGATTCACTAGTTCTCCATTTCAAAAACTTAACTATTAGTCCTAAATGTATTGAGAATTCCTAGGTTCGGATGAGATTCATTGAAACTATTCAATGGCATGTTTAAATCTCGATATGCCCCTCTTGTTTGTGACTGGGATACCGAGGATCACAAAGCGGGTGTGAATTACCATGCAAATTCACATGGTGCCTTCATTGTAATGATCACCTATTCGATGTGTCGGTAAACCACACACGCTCCATCGAACTATGATAAACAATGAATCACCATTTGCCACCTTTGCTTAGAACCAATTAGTGTGCCGGTAAACCACACACGCTCCACTAACTTCTTTGCAAGGGTGCAAAGTGTAATTTCATGGGATTGCATCAATTCACTTTTCCTAAAGTAACTAAGATTGGGAAATTTTAAAAAATGTGTAGTTACTTTGTATTACTTATTATACTTTTAATGAGAGGATGAGGTTGCCTATCCTACCCGTTCGGCTAATGACCCTCCACCGATCAAGCAAGCGGTGGGTGTGAGTGTACACCCATTAAGCGCCATTTTATAGGCCGCAACCTTATACCCACCTTATAGATCGGCTTCGTGAATAAGGCCTACTAACGGTAAGACTAGCATCTTAGTTATACATATATATATATATATATATATATATATATATATATATATATATATATATATATATATATATATATATTATTCTTGTAATATATTATATTAGTATGGGGTTGTATTTTAAACCTTTTAAAATCTAGGGTTTGAAATTTAAGTTGTCTAAATTAAAACTTTTAATCACAAAATATAAATTTCAAAACTTGAGGACAAGTTTTAAACATTTAAAACATGGTGGATCAAATAACAAATAATTTCAATTAACAATTAATTTCCTAATTATCTATATTTGATTTATTCAAGATTTATTTCAAGATAATTACCAAAATAATCAAAATAATTAATTAATTATCATATAAGGAAATTAAATATTTTATTAGTTGATAAATATCTTTAATTAGATCAAGATTATAGTCATATATATCAAAAAAAACGGATTAGGGTTGATCTAATATGATGAAGGTAAGTTTCCATAAGATAATCATGAAGAAATCCCGAATCTGGCCATTCCTGACGCTTGGACTCGCCGAGTGCACAAAGGGACTCGCCGAGTCAGGCCAACTAGCCGAGTCCACTTTGGAACTCGCCAAGTCCATGACTCAGAAACACAAAAATCGAATTTTGCAGTTTAGTTTCAGACAATTAAGCAACAATTTAATGAAAACCAAGCTAGACTCTGATACCACTGATGGGTTTTAGCCATAAGAACTTTCCTATGTGCGCATGCAAAACCCTAATGCTTGGATCTAGGCTTTCTAATTAAACATGCTTTGAATCTAAGACTTCTAATGACTATTTAGGTTAAATAACAACATTGAAACAAATCTATAATCATACCTTTGAATTCCTTGTTGATCTTGTTGTCTTGGAGCTTCTAAAGTCACAATTATCACTCCTCTAATGGCTTACAAACACCAAATAGCAAGGAGGATGATATGGGAGAGAGGAGATGGGAGGAATTCGGCCAGGGCTTCTTTACTTTTGGTGAAGTACTGAATTCCTTATGCCATAGGGTCTATTTATACTTGCAGACTCCTTAAGGGTTACAACCTAAAACCTAATTGGATAATCTTCTCTTAAAGCTATCCAAATCCATTCCTTAGATAACCCCTTGGACGATTTGAAGCTATCCTAGCTTCTAGAATCCGTCCATTGCATATCTATATGGATTTACAGTCTAAAGTTTAACTATCAAACAATTGACAGTTTATACCCTCTTATTAAATTAATCTCTTTAAGTTACCAAATTAATTCCAATTAATTCTATGACTTATATTAATCAAATAACAATATTATTATTCTTTATATTATTCTCATAATATATTAATAATATTTACTCTCTCTTAATAAATGATCCTATCAAGTTGCTATGATGAAGGTAACCCAAAAGGACCATGCACAACCGGGTTAAATACTTGCCTAATATAGTTGCAGCCTTAGACACTATTCCAACAAATCCATCCATGGGCATCGACAAAGGTTCTTCAGGTTCTAAGTGGAGGAGAATTATTCATAATAATAAGAATTTAAGGACCGAATAAAATTTGGTATGGTAGGGAAGACTTGAGTTGGCTGATGTAGAATTTTGAATTCCTTAGTCTCTCAAGTTGACGCATAGGAGAGAGAAAAAGCATACAAGCGTCCAACATGCATGATTTGATTCAACTATGGTGTATCGTTACGACTTGTTATGTAATCAAGAATGTCATGAATTCGATTGTTATAGTGAGTGCAACTTGTTTTGGGTAAGTATTCATCAGGAGTTTTGAGTCATTAGCATCGACAAACATATTAGGTGTTTGGTTAGGCCTTGTTTAGGATTGGGGTGAGACTTTCTTTCCTTGTTCTTGTCTGATAGATTATTGGATATTTAAGGCATGGTCTGATTGCCAGATAGTATTGTCGAGCTTCCTGGGGTTCGATATTTTACTTTTTTCATAGTTACTACTTATATGGGATGATAGCAACATCAACGAGTTATCGTGAGATAAAGAATGGCAATCGGAAAATACAGGTCTGTGTGATGATGGTTGCATGCCTATAGACCTAAAATCATTGGTTACGAGCTTACAATTTGTAGGTATTGTACACGGGCTTAGATTATTTAGCTTGGTTGTTGGGTAACTGATTAATGAGGATCCCATGGGACACGGTTCGGTACGAGGTACGAGACCTCGGGAACAAAGAGAAAAATGCAAAGCGTGAGTTGGGAGTATCGATGGAAGATTGCTAACTAGTGTATAAAATATGTTTCGTTCATGTAGTTGAAAGTGTGGATTCGTCAGGAAGACATCTAAAGTATTAGAATTGTATGGATGTGAGTTAGAGTCATTACCCTTGATGTAATTTTGAGGAGGTGTTGATCAAGGTATTGTTTCATTTAGGAGTGGTAGAGTTACTTGTCAAAATAGTACTTGGTAGACTACTCGATTTTGTGTCTAAAGAAGTAGGAATGATCGTCAGCTCTGGAGGGTTGATATTGGAAATCACAGATCATAGATTTTAGATTTAATGGGAGTTTTGAAAGGTGTGGTGTTGTTCCTATACATGGTTTAGGATTTCGATGGCAAGATACCTTACCACCCTGGTAAAGTAAAGTTAGTTGCTGATACTCTTGGTCGAAGTCGGCTAGTGAGCCATTTCAGGAGTTATGTCTGTGAACGGTAGCGTTTACTCCTCTATTGGAGTTGTTGGAAAAAGTACAACAAATGGTGTTTTTTGAAGAGAACATCAAATATGAGTGAGTTTCAGGTGAGATGCTAATTATTGACCAGGACTGTCAGGGTTATTAAGGTCTTACGATTAGGTCTATGTTCATATAATGGAGGTAGAAAGCATATGTCTATGCTAGGGAGGTCATAACTAGTCACAAGGTGTTTTTTTTTATCTTTGATTGGGTAATTTAGTTCACATCTCAGTAGGAAATGGGTACTTATTTGTGTTTAAGCACAATTTCCACTCTTGTATTGGCATGTTGTCATTCGATATGTGGTGTGATAAAAAGCATAGGACACCTACGTGTTGGGCGAGTTTGGTAATCGAGTTCTAGGGAGCAGAAACATCATTCTTATGGCGAATGAGATAAGGAATATGTTATAGAAGTGGTTCGTAACCATGCAGTGTTGATATTTCCATATTTATACATATTTTTAGGCAATATTTACTTATATTTTTATTAATATTTTGGTTACTTTCATTGAATAATGATACTTATAAGCTCTAATTATACTTTGCAACCAAATAGAAGCATTCTTGAAGAAAAGGGACTAAAAATGAAAAAGCATGGAACTTTGGAGGCTTGGAGAATAAAAAAAAGAAGAAACCCACGTGATAAGCTTAACTCACGACGTGAGGCTTTTAGATTCACGACGTGAGTACAAATATTCCAGAAGATTAACATCGTGGAGGAGGAATCCTTGTAGAACATGGATATCTACTAAATTCACGTCGTGAGTCATACTCATTCACGACGTGAGAGCGAATTTCTTGATAACTATGTATTCTCTTGATCATTACGACTTGAGAGGATTTTGGCTGGCTGGAGGAGTTTCCGGAGACGAAAATTGTAGATTTCAAAGGCCTGGAAATTGGTCTCAACACCAACGAAGAAGGAAGAGTCCATTATTAGCTTTATAGTTTGGTACATTTAGCATGCTTTTGAATATGACTTGTGATTGTTTGTTTGCTAGGATGTCCTGCTAAATTTAGCTACTTATGTTAGCTAGATGAAGATGGAACTCATGGTTTTAATAACTTAGTTTTGATTTACTTGTTGGTTATGACTTGTGTTTAATTGATTGAACCTAGCATGTTTGATTTAATATTTGATTGCTTTAACTTCTTGTTTTGTGTAGTTAGTGAATATGAAGTTGCATGAATTTGAATACCTAATAATCCAGTGAACACTAGATTATTAGAGCTAAGATCAAACCAATCTTAGATAAGTAATTGAACTATTGAATTAAGTTGTGCTACAGAACTCATATTATGACCGTAAGTGTGTTTTTCAAATCAATCTTACATGGCTCCAATTCCATTTAATAATTGATTATATGTTAACTATTGTGTGACCATACATAGATTTACATGAATTAATTAATAGTAAATTTAGAACTGAATTGCAAATACTATCTTAACTGGTAACCAACAGTAATTTTCAGAACTAAATTATAAACCATTGAGGGAAAGTGGATTCGAACTAACAGAAGTGTTTTGTTTATTGATTGAATTTGCGTTAAAGAATTAAGTTCTTCTAAACTTGAAAAATTAGGTAAACCCCCTTTCTTAATTAGAAATTAGGCTAATTTAATAGTAGGTAGATTAATTAGTTAAAACCGTTCCCTGTGATCGACACCCCGACTTACCCAAACTATTCTATAATTTGATTAGGTACACTGCCTAGGTGCATTTTAGTTAGTTAAGTAGTTAGGTTATAAATTTAGAATTAGGTGCAGCTATTTGAACGCATCAAGAGTCGACAGAAGGGCTACGCTGACGTGAGACGTTCAGATTTGGAATTTCTAGTAGGAGATTATAACTAGCTTGTAGTTTTCACCTTGTTAAGAGATGATGAGGTTGCATGAGAGAGGAACTTAGTGTTGGAATAGTGTCTAAGGCTGCAACTGTATTAGGCAAGTATTTGGCCCGGTTGTGCATGGTCCTTTTGGGTTGCCTTCATCATAGCAACTTGATAGGATGATTTATTAAGAGAGAGTAAATATTATTAATATATTATGAGAATAATATAAAGAATAATAATATTGTTATTTGATTGTTATAAGTCATAGAATTAATTGGAATTAATTTGGTGACTTAAAGAGATTAATTAAATAAGAGGGTATAAACTGTCAATTGTTTGATAGTTAAACTTTAGACTGTAAATCCATATAGATATGCAATGGACGGATTCTAGAAGCTAGGATAGCTTCAAATCGTCCAAGGGGTTATCTAACGAATGAATTTGGATAGCTTTAAGAGAAGATTATCCAATTAGGGTTTAGGTTGTAACCCTTAAGGAGTGTGCAAGTATAAATAGACCCTATGACATAAGGAATTCGGTACTTCACCTAAAGTAAAGAAGCCCTGGCCGAATTCCTCCCCTCTCCTCTCTCCCATATCATCCTCCTTGCTATTTGGTGTTTGTAAGCCATTAGAGGAGTGACAATTGTGACTCTAGAAGCTCCAAGACAACAAGATCAACAAGGAATTCAAAGGTATGATTATAGATCTGTTTCAATGTTGTTATTTAACCTAAATAGTCATTAGAAGTCTTGGATTCAAAGCATGTTTAATTAGAAAGCCTAGATCCAAGCATTAGGGTTTTGCATGCGCACATAGGAAAGTTCTTATGGCTAAAACCCATCACTTAGGACCTCAGTGCATAGGTCCACACAAAATCATTGTTCGAGTGAGGAAGATAATGTATCATTTGGAAACGAAGTATGAGTTAGGATTGAACCACAGCATATTCCATGTGTATTAACTTTAGGGGTGTGTGTTGCATAAGACATTGAAGATTTTTAATAGGGGACATTCGAATCGGTGATTGGTTCAATCACATTAAGAAGTTGACTGCCATAATAATGAGAAAGACAAATACTATACAAGGAAATTGAGTAAGTAAAAGATCAATAACGACATTAAAAAATGTTCTGGGAGGACCTAAGAGCTGAAAGCGGAGTTGCAGGCACAATGTTTTGGATAATTTTGCTAACAGTGACTTCGAGGACGGAGTCTGATCCAAGCGGGGGAGAGTTGTAACTCCCCAAATTTTTGGTATATTTTAATTTAAATTATTTAAAATAAAAATACAGGGTATATATTTTCAATTGTAAAATATCCTTGGGAATTGTTAGTGAAGGCTTATTTTGTTAGTTTTGGTTTATAGGGGGTGTTATTGTCCCTTTTTTAAAAGACATTCTAAATAATGTTGAAGGAGGGGTGAATTGTGTCATTTTTGGAAACATGCATATGTGCATGTGTGTGAGCATGTTTAAAAAAAAGGAACATGAGTTCCTTCTCCCTTGTGTGTCGACGATATCAGCCAAGATACCCCTCAAGGAAACCCTAATCGCTATCTCTCCCTTCTTCTCCTTTGTGTCTCCGATCAAATCACCACCACCGTCGTTCCGCCAGAAAACGCCATGTCGTCGTCTCCTTCCTTGTTGTCACCGAAAATCAGAAGTGGGGTAGAGAAGGAATCGACTTAGGGAAGTTGGGATCGATATCTCATCTCAAGGTACTCTAATCAATGTTTTCCTTCACAATCTTCCCTATTTCTTCATGAAAACCACCACCACCACCAATAGGGTGGTGGCAGCGACCTCCTATCACCACTGCCATGATAGCAGTGGGTCGTTATGTTTTCAGCTTCAAGTTTGAGTTTTAAGTATAAGTTTCACATGATGTTATTGAAAGTTAAAAACCTTAAGTCCATGAGTTCCCTTATAGCATTATACTTCCTTTTTGCACTTTAAAACATTGTACTTTGATTTGGATTTGAAGGTTTGATTTGAAAGATCTAGTATGCTCAAGAATCATATTAAAATGATATTGCTAATTAACATATGATACTAAAGGGTCACACTAACAACAAATTGATATAATTGGTTATTTGTTAGAAATTGATTTTAATAAATATTCAATAAACTCTTATAATTAAATTAGAAATTATTTATTTCTAGGAAATAATAATTTTCATTAGCAAGTAACATTATATATAATTCATATGGTATGAATGAATAACTCATGCACAACATTTTGGACTAGATAAATTCTTGTCTTTTACCAAAAGTTGAAAGTTTATATTTTATAAACTTGGTTTATAAAATATAAAAGACTTTTTTCTTCTTTTTCCTTCATATTTTAGAAATATGGCTAGACAAGAGAGTATGAGCTTTTCATTTGTTTAATGAAAAGAATTATCATCTAAAAGGACAATCATGAACCATATGAGTAAAATAAGGAGTGATGGTCTTTTGATTAATTTATTCAAAAGAAACGCATGGCTTGAAGCATGGGGAACACATAGGCTTTAGGGGCATGGGTTCTTAAAGTGTTAAAAATTGATGGACCAAATATTTTCTATATAAAGTGAGGCATTCATATCTCTTTCACCACCCATGCAAAAATCGTAACTATATATGTATGTATGTTTCTCTCTAGTTTTAGTTGAATACTTGAAGATCACACTCTTGATTATGCTCTCTTTATGTTCTTATTTAGATAACAATATAAAGCTTATGAGACTTAAGAGTTTTATACAAAAGAACTAGCATTCTAAAGCAACTTGATTCATTGTTGGTGTCTCTAAAGTTCTACATTCTTCATCAACTTCCAAGCCTCCTAAAAGGATCCAAACAACTAAAAAGGTGGTAATTTTATCCATATTCTTTTTTGGTGCGTGCTTTCTTTCCAAACTTATCAAGAAGATCCTTAATAAGTTATAAACTTGTCTTATGTTATTCAAATTATCAAGTCTTTCGTTGCCTAAATCTTATGTTTTTGAAACTAGTTTTTGAATAAAAACCCAACCTGATTATCATTTTGACCCAAGATCGTATGTCTAGTATCAACAACTTAATTTACAGGTAATAAGTCATTTTGGTTAGGTCTTAAAGGGTTAAGAAGCCAATTAGCCCTAAAAAGCCAAAGCTATGAATTCTTGGAAATGCCCTGATCTATCCAAAACTTTGAAATGTCACGGGCATGGAAAATTATTTTTATTCGAAACCAAATCCCAGAGTTTCTTTTTTGCATCCTATACATTTCATTAGTTTTGACCAAAGGTCAGAAATGCCTCTAGAGAAATCATAAGAGGTGTGTGAATACTACTTATAAAGATAAGAACTATAGATTCATGCATGTAAAACACTTTTGAAAAAGGTGTTTAAGGTGGGGAAAATAGGTCTCGAACAGACCATAACTTCTATGTAAAAATCTAAAAAATTAACCCATGAGCCATTTGTATTTTTGAGGTATCAAATAACCATAACTTAACTATATTTTTCCTTTATTATGAAGGTGTAAGGTTAACCTGGTGTAAAGGGATGTCTTGGGATACTTAAAGGGTGTTTGACCATTAGAGGTGAGTTCCTGACTTCATAACCTTAGGATATTATATGCCTACTATTAGGTCGGTTGTGACTAGAAACTATATGATTGATAGTTAAAGTAATACTTGTTGCATGAGATATGTTTGATGTTCTTATTTGTTATGTGGAATGTATATGCATGATACGTTTGGGCTCGACGGCTGAATACCAGGCTAACTGACCGAAGGCCATTGTGCCAAGTCAGGGGGACCAAAAGCGGAAACGCCAAGTCCATGGACTAAGGCTGAATACCAAGTCCTTATTTGGGTGTTGTTTAGTATGTGTTCCTATATAGGCATGAAGTACATGATCTTGATGTTTATGCTATATGAATGATTGTATATTTGATGATGGCATGATAAATAGGAGTATGGTGTAATGCTTTGATTGTTATGTTGTGTTGGAATTCACTAAGCTTCTCGCTTACCCTTTCCTTTATAAAATGATTATTACATGTACATCATGTATGAATAAGGGTAAGGCCAAAGCTTGACTGGAAACGGGCGTGATTCGAAGATTGGGTCCTTCTCACAAACACTTGTTATGGGATTTTTCTCACTAGTATTTCCGATGTTGATTGTGAATTACAAATGGATTGGTATTGTTGAAAGTAAGATTTGAAATATTATTTGAATACCTGAAACTTAACGGCTTTGGTTAATTAATGGATTTAATGTTTTTTATTATAAATATAAATATTTTCAAAAGTTTAAATTTAATATAATTTTTGGGACGTTACAAATCCTTCACATTAGATATCCACCTCATAACCATGATCGGGCCCTTGACCCCATCGCACTTTGAGGGCTTTGTGTTGCTGAAGTCCCAATATTGTGTCATCCCTCTCCCCTGGAGTCCCGCAACAACAACTATAATGGCTATGGAAGTAGCAACCTTTGAGACGACATCATAGCGCTCGTATCGATCATAGCGGTCTTGATAGACCCAAATACCTCCGAGATCACCTCCCTAACAGCCATGGTCACCTGAGTGGTGATCATCTTACGAATCTCGTCATCAGTCAATCATGGCCTCTCCGGGCTACCAACTCCCGATCCTGAACTCTAGTGATCGCCATCCTGAAAACAAACCGAAATACATCCGAAATGCCACAATTCATACTATTACATCTATAACACCTAGTCTAGGTATTAATTACATTTTTTTGTCCCTTATATATTGATTTGCTGCTTTTGGACCTTGTTATTATGGAATTTGGAAGAAGGAGGGACCATTTATGCCAACTTTAGATTTTGGAGGCGGAGCCCGAACGCGGGGCGTTCCCCTGAGGAATGTGTTGTGTTCTCGCGCTGAATGCAAACCTTAATTTTTAGTGTTTGGGACCTATATAAACAACATTATGACTCAAACCCTGGCCTCCTTACCAGCCTTTCAACCTCAGAAAACCCTAGATAGCTTCATTTTCTCATTGTTGTGTGTGTTTGGCCTTGTGAAGCTTTTTTTGGAGCTTAGACGCTTGGAAGAAGGAAGGAGAGGCTAGTGAAGAGCAAATCAAGTACCTTGAGCTCATAGATCTGGGATAACATCATTATTTGGGACTCTTTGAAGGTATAAAGTTCATAAATTTCCTCAAGTGTTCTTAGATCTAGTGTAATGATGTTTTGGACCTTTTTAGTCCCCAAGAATGGATCTTTATGACTCAAATTCGTTTATAAGCCTAGGGTTGCCACCTTTGATGCTAATGGTGTCCCTACATCAGTAAAGTTTTGATCTTTGAGGTCTTAATGGGTTCATGCAAGAGTTAGGACCACATTCATGGAAGTCGATTGCTATTTCTTGAGATTTGGAATCATGGGGACATGCAAAGTCACCAAGTCCGTGACTTTATGACTCTGGAGGTCCTAGATAGCTTGGATCTGTGATTGGATAGCATGGCTTAGGCATTAAGTGCTTAATGGCCCGTTTTTGAAAGTTGGACGTGAACGCCCTGCGTAGGTCCTAAGAACACGTTGCATTCCCACTGGGGCTCGCGATCTGAACCAAGGAGGAACGCCCAACATTTTGAAAGTGGGCCTTTTTGGGCTATTTCCTTGGACTAGTTGATTATGGGACTTAGTGGATTGTTCTTTTGGGCTGATAATGGACATTATTGTATATTGGATTTTAGGGATGGCCCATTTGGGAAGTTGGACCCAATCTAGAAATTTGAGCCATAAGTGGGCCATCAGTAGGCTTGATGGATTTGGGCCTAGGTCATGGGTCCATTTAGATCAGGGGTAAAATAGTCATTTTACCCTAAGAAGAATTGTTGGGATTTTGACTAAGTGTTATTTGGTAATGATAGCCGAGGAGTTGCGGGAGCAGCCGATAGAGATTCCTTACCGAGAGTTTTAGCAGCCAACTTTGTGAGGTGAGTTTTACTCCTATAGGAACAAGTCGAAGGCACCAAGGCCAGCCAGTTTATGTATGTTAGTATGTTCCAGACTAAGGTCCGATGTCGGGCGGGGCGCGATGTAGGATTATATGTTTTCCGAGTCTTGACCTGATGTCGGGGTGGTACCCAAAGAATGTTAGTATGCTTGATGTCTTTATGATTCTTGTATGTGTTTGTATCTTTATATTTTTGGACCACGGTCCGATGTCGGGCGGTCCCTAAGGAATGTTTGTATGCTTTTTGGATTTCGGTCTGATGTTGGGCGAGGACCAAGGAACGTCTATATGTTTATGATTAGGCGGTTATGCTCATGCTATGTGTATTAGTAGATATGCTAGTATGTATGCTGAGTTTTGCTCAATGTCGGGCGGGGCCCGATGCCGGACAAGGTCGATGTCGGGCAGTCCCCGATGTAGCTGAGTGGGGCCCAATGTATGTTATATGTGTTTATGTGTATGGTATGTGGTAGTTTGGGGAGACCCACTAAGCTTCGTACTTACAGTTTTTAGTTTTAGTTTTAGGTACTTCCGCTAGTAAGGGGAAGAGCTCAGCAGGACTACATGGCACACACCACTGCTTTTAGCATGGGAGGATTCACTCTGATGTTTTGACATATGATTATGATATATCAACAGACGTTATGATATTTTTGAGATACACGATTTATGACTTTTATATGATGAATGATATTTATGGTTTTTATTAATGATTTAAAATGAAAATTATGGACCGTATTTTTGGGATGTTTTAACATCATTACTGGATCATTAAATCCTTGGGGTTCGTGACTTCCTTGACACATATGCGGGTGCTATTCTTCCGGTAGTACAGACTCATACTACCTTCCACACCTACCTATATTTTCCTCAAAGGATCATCACGGACCACTTGGCGATAAAGCCCAGTAACTAGGATACACATACATCCTATACTTAATCTCTCGAGAGTGGCTAATCATTCATTATGCCAACTTTCTCCAAACCACACTCACTCATGAAACTTCCACTAAACCTGCAACCGCTAGTGTATGCTAATCATATATAACTATGGATTTGATAGACAGTCAAATAGTTGATTCTACCTTAAATGCACAACCAGACAAGAAATAAGGCTAAATCAAACATTCATAGGCTATAAAATCTTAGTTATGTAAAACTATGATGCACACACTAAGTAACCGCAATAATAATGTCAGTTCCGTATAGCATATCAAGAAATTCTCCTAGAATATCAGACATCATAAAACTGACAATTCTATCATGCAATTCCTGAAGATCCCTAGCCTACAAACTAACATGCAGGTCTATCATATCATCAATACACAAAATAAGTGTGAGTCTGGAATTACACAAGTGTGCATCCCATTCTATCAAACATCGCAAAAATCATGATAAAAAATTTCATTTTTCAAAAACTATCTTCATAAACTACAAGTCATATAAAAAATTGTTTCCAAACATAGTCATAAAATCAAATTATCCAATAAAATCTCTTAATCATAAATCCAAGGATGATGTGTGCAATGATGGTTTCACCTTGCCCCGATCATCTGATACACCTCAAACCACAAAACCAAACTATAAGTCAAATCTTAGTGAGTTCCCCTAAATACCCCACACAACAAAACATATACAAGCATGCATAGTGGGCCCATAGTCAAAATACTGGATTACCCTCGGGTCCACAATTGTCGGACATGATTTCCCCCGACCCACAATCACCGGATTGGATTGCCCCAACCCACAGTCATCGGATTGGATTGCCCCGGGTTTGTTGGATTACAACATAGAGTAGAAAAGCATCAACCCAGCTACACTATGTCGACATATGCAACAGATAACAATAACCAACAAGTATAGGTGATCGTACAGATACCAATCTAACAGATCACTACAGCATAGAAACATCCTATACACAATGATACATAATACAACCTAGTAGACCGACATTTGTGCCTTCGATCCATGAGTATAGTGAGGAAAACTCACATCAAAGTCTAGAAGATAGCTGAAATGAACACTGCTCCAAGTACCAGATCTATAGGTCACATATACAACAACAGGGACCAAGCCTCAATCTACAACTCAGTTTACTCCATTTGACCTAAAGTCAAACTTAATCATTAAGTTCTTAATATAGAAGGTTTAACCACCAAACTTCTAGATCTTAACTAGATGGACGTCTCAATGGATAATGTCTCTGACTTTATCAATTTGCATGCATACCAAGGGCACAAAATCATAACCTAAGCTCAAAAAGTCACCCAATGCTCCATAGCTTATGTATGGTTGAATGAGAGTGATCAAACTCCCATTTTTATGACTTATCAATCCTAAAAATGTCTGGAAATGACACTCTAATGGTCTGGAGTAGCTCATACTCATATACACCATGGATATGGGGAAAAACATGAATACCTAAAGCAAAACTAGATCTAGCACAAGAACACATCAAGGTGGGAACTTTATACCACTTGGAGATGGTTAAGGAAATGACACTTCTAGATCCAAGGCTGATTTGAGCTTCCAAGCAATTCCACCACCTTCTTCTTCCTTCAAAAGTGAACACCATACACTCTTAAATCTCAAAAACATGCCAATGAGGATTAGGGTTTCAAAGGGTCCGTTTAGGAGGATGGAGGTTGATGATGGAAGAGCCTCAAGGGATTTAAAGTCTTTAAATAAGGCTCAAACCCACAAGATTAGGGTTTTGGTCATGGGCCGCTACACGCTACGTAGCTTGATCTACGCCCTACGTAGATCATTTAATCCCCGATAATTGATTCCCTCCTATGCGTTGTGTAGGGAACTATCCTATGCCTCGCGTATGAACAAACTTCACAAATTTAAAGGCTTTTTTAAAATAAGAAGGAAATTTACCTATAATAACCGAGATTTATGATGTCACAATGGTGTTAAAACACCAATTGGAGGAAATGGTCAACATGTTATAACTGATGGGTTTTGAGCATTCTAACACTCCTATGGTGTACATGCAACCCTAGAAACCTTGGATCTATGTTTTCTCTAATATTTATGCAAATAAGAATTTTCTAAGGTTTTCATCCTAACTAGCATGGCATGGGGATCTTGTAATACAAAAACTAGTAGAATGACATACCTTTCTAGTACCTTGAATTCCTTAAGACCTTGTGAGCCTAGCGCCCCAAATGTGATGCCTAAAATGTCTCACACAACACCACAACTCTTGGAATAACTCGAGAAGAGAACATTTTCACTCAAAAATCGGCTAGCCCTCCTTGTCTTCTATTAGTCGCCGATTTTGCTAGCTATAGGGCTCTTTATATAGTGTGCCACATGTAGGGTTACACCATGTAAACCCTAATGTCCATAGCTTTTCATTTCCCCCATGATCCATGGGTTATAACCTACATGGAGCATCCATGGTGCACCCAATGGGTCCTAGCCCAATCTAGTGAATCATGAATCATAAGCACACTATACAAGAATGAATGATTTACAAATCAATCCCCATATATTTAATTAGTCTCCTTTTGATCACAAAATTAATTCCACATTAATTCTTGATCAATACTAATTAAATAATATTATTAATATATTAGAACTTATAATATATTAACAAACCATAAGTGTCATTTTCTCATTTTGTCTATCCAATTGTTGTAATGCCATGCAACCCAAATGGACCATGCCAAATCGGGTCAAGTACATACCAAATATAGTTATGGACTTAGACACCTTATCCAACAGTCTCCCACTTAGATAAGTCTAGTAACTATAGTTACAGGTATGACTTCAGGAACCGACGAGCAATCGTAGCTCTTTCAAAGTCTCGCGGAACTAAGATGATGATGCGCCATTTAAGATAAGTGATCATATAATCCTTTATTCTAGATATCCTCTGGACAAATACATGGAACAATGCCGTACTTATTGTCCAACAGTTTGTTTCCAGATTTCAGATTTGTTTGACATAGAACTAAACTGAACACATCAATTTGGTTCTGACCGGGACCGATACATAGGTCAAAAAAATCATCGAGGGGCCCATATATCGTTTTTAGTCCTCCAAGGATTAAAAGGAACAGATAAACTTCAACTCATATGCTTGTACTAACTACTTGTTGAATCATACACAAAAGCACGTTTTATAACATCGAGTTAATGATGCGTTTCCGTACAATTAGTGCACAACCAACTCATATCTCTAGGTTTGAAGACTTATATGATATTACTGTCTCACGATCACTTAAGATAAATTCCATGAAGTGATACAAGTGAGCATGGGTTGAATCCAATACTCAGAACTTATGAGCACTCATGAATGTTGTATCAACTTTTGCTATGTCTAACATCTTAGACATCTACAAACCCAATTCATGACAATCTTGATTCATATCTACTTCCAACATATGACTGACTGTGGAGAGTTTGAATAAAGAAATTATTCTTGTAACGCCCGCAGATCCGCGCTAGCCAATTTAGAGACAATGAGCGTCAAAAATGAGTTTTTATTGGAAGGTTATTTAGAAGGATTAATCTTAACCAAGTTTTAGAATATGTCTCAAGGGTTCCGTACATATAAAGAACGCCAAAATCCGAGTTATAACGAAGAAGTTATGGCCCGTCGAAGTTTTACGGTAAAATCTAGGGATGAGCAAAACCGGGTACCCGCCTATTTTCGTCGGAACCGGAACCGCTCCCAGAACCGGCGGTTCTTTAGTTTTTGGAATTGGAACCGGAACCGCCTACACCGGTTCCTAGAAAATTGGAACCGCTCTTGGAACCGCCAGAATCGGTTCTGGTTCCGGGTACCCGACTTCTTGAGTATTAAAACTTGTTACTATATGCATGCCATGTAAACTATGTAAATTAATCTATACAAATAATACAAGAACAAGATATAAAACCAAAACATTTACAAAAATTGGTCTTTTAAAAAACAAGCTATTAAAAACAATTCATAAAAACAAAAACAACAACAATAAAAATAGCAAAAACATCAATCGTAACAGCAAAAAATAGCAATAGTAACAGCAAAAAACAGCAATAGTAACAGCAAATCAGCAATAGCAGCAGCAACAACAACAACAACACCTTCACGCATCTCTCTAAAGTGGTGGGACATCCTACCTTGTAATTACATCTACAAAATAAATAATCCAAAAAGATTTTGTCAACAAAAACTAAGATGTGAGGTTCCAATACCATAGATGAAGACCAGGAAGATGAGATTCCATTAGAACTTGTTCAAATAAACATGTCAAATATCAAGAAACTATCAAGAAACGTCATAAATTGGACAAATATTGAGCAAACTTATGGAAATAATAAGACCCTTAAATTGGTGTTACCTGAACTTAGCCAAATCTAAAAGAACAATTTGAAGTATTTTTTATTCTTGCATCGAAATTGTCCCATTCTCATCCAGTACCAGATCTAAAAAAAGAAAACCCAAAATTGTGGGTACTGGCAGAGAACTTTCAGAAGATAAACACAGACATACACATGATTAGACCAAGAATAAGTTTTTTACAGAATCATAAATGAGAAACAATGAGAGAATTACTCACCTTAGCTACTTAGCCTGAAGATTTGGAGTAAGGTTGTCTTCTAGGGTAATTACAAGTTGTGAAGGCATGATTCTTGATAGATTTGAAACACTTAATCAGTGCAACCGGATCGGTCAGTGTCCTATAGAACATAACCAAGGATGAAGGATCAATGAACATATTTACATATTACATAACTACAATCGATATATTAAAACAATAACGAATTCAATACTCGAAATTTCAAATAGCAGAGTAAAACTTCACATATTTACATATATATATATAGCACAATTTAAAGAATCTACAAAATTAACTTCACATTTACATAAAAGTAAGAATCAGACATGATAAAGACTTGTTGTCGCATATTGAACCTTCGATTGAGCGGGAATGGTCTACAATTGAAAAGAAGCGACTCACTGAACAAAGATGAGTGGCGGTTGAACAGCATGGGTTACGATTTGACGAGATGAATGGCAATTGAACTCGAATGGAGCTTCATATACTTGTAATCGTTGTGGTATGATACTCTGATATGCGAGAGTGACGAGTGACATGAGCAGAAACATAAAAGTTTAAAAAATGGGATGAAATAAATAGCTACCTTCTCTACCACCTACTTCTGTCGCATGCCGCTACTGCTTTCCCTCTCCCTCTCGTTCTTCATTCCAATCGACACTCCTCTTGCTGTCATCGTGTCGGCATTTTTCTGGAAGAATGAATCACAAAACCCTAAAAACGACTTAATTAGTTCCGTTAGTAGAAAAAGACTTAGTAGTTATTTTCATTTTTAAACAAAAAATCATCAATATATAAATAATTATATATATATATATATATATATATATATATATATAGAAAAAGGCGGGTACCTGTCGGTACCAGTTCCGGTTAACCGCCAGTTCCGGGTACCCGGTATTGGAACCGGAACCGGCAGATATCCAGCGGGTATCGGTTTCGTAAAAATAAGAATTGGAACCGGAACCGCTTAAAGCAGTTCCTAGACTTTAGGAACCGGAACCGGAACCGGCAGTTCCGAGGCGGTTCCGGTTCCGAAAGCAGGTACCAGCATCCGATGCTCATCCCTGCCAAAATCGGCACGGCATCGGGAGACGTAAATAGTGAATTTTTGATAAAGTATTTTTTATCCTTAGTGATCTAAACAAAATTTGTAGTATACGTTAAACCGAGAACATACAAAAAAAAAAAGAACGCCCAAATCTGACTTCGTATGAGGAAGTTATGAATTTTCTAAGATTTGGCATAGCAGTGCATGCCCCGAAACTCGAATTTTAGATTGAGTGATTTCTGGTCTACGCGACCTAAATGAGAATTGAATATCTCATTAATAGGAACTCAACGGTAAAAAGACAGACGAAAACAGAGTTCGTATGTAGAAGTTATGAATTTTACGCGGACATTTAACAGTATAATCTCATCGTACTGTTAAATTTAAGATCGGTCGAGAATTAGCCGCTGAAGTCAAAATGAAATTTGTAGATCTAATTTTTACCTACACGTGGATATAAAGAACATCAAAAACAGAGCTCGTATGCGAAAGTTACGGGGTTTACAAGTCGGCAAAGTGTTGCTGCAAAAGGGGTGACGTGGCACAATCTTGGCCATTGCTTTCTCCCCAAGGCTTGCCACTAGATGGTGACATGTGGCACCAGTTTCAGCCATATTTCACCCAATAAATACAACCCCTTCTACCCTCATTTTCTTCACACCTTTCCCATTCTTTCTTCTCTTTACTCTTTCTCTTTCTCTCTCTCTAGAACCTCTCTCTAGCCCCGAAACCCCCCGAAAAGGCTATGGATCCTCCGTAGTACATGGCGGAAGCCCAGGTGTGCTCGACGGCTCCGAGAAGAAGAGCTTTTCGGCTTAGGAACGCTGCTTCAAGCAAAGTCCGGTTTTCTATAAAACCCGTTGTAAGTGAGCTACGCATACACTATTTTTAAAATAACTTTTATTTAATTATAGTAACGTTATTAGGAACTTATAATAAGTGTTTGGGCTATTATTATGGGTTATATAAGTATTGTTTAGCTAGACTATTAATTAGTCTCGACGAATAATAGACTAAACTCTAGTGGTAATAATACTAGGTTTCGTCGAAGGAAATTATTTTTAAGAAGCGAAGCGTTGTCTGAGTTCGGAATCACCACCTTTTCAAGTGAGTGCATGGTCCTTTTCATCTTACACATAGATATGAAGTAATTTTATATAAACTACGTGTTATGTGTGCATATTATCTGTATACTTGCTATCTATGTTGGATGGACGATTTTATACAAGTTTTATATGATTTAAACTGTATATGTATTTATATCTACAAAATATGTTGGGTAAAACATGGGTAGATGAAATATGAGTTGGATGATGAGTTGAGAGGTGATATAGACCATGAGGTAAGGGTGAGAGGTGGACGATGTGAGAAGCCTTGTTCCCAAATGTTGGCTCCGTCATCTAGCAGAGTATGGATGACAACCACGGACTATTCTACACAGTCCAGTGGAACACTAGCAGGCTCGTAACCTGTAGGTGTTGTGAACGATGTGTTCACCGGTGTACTCTAAAAACCCATTGACATGTATTTCGAGTGGACTCTCGAAAACGATACTGTCAATAAACGAGATAACCCTAGTAGTTGTGCTCGAAGGATAATACTGGCTACTGCGCCTCACATAGAATGTCACAATTCTGGCAGCTACGCCTAAGTGATAGAACTAGCAGCTATGCTTGATAGCTCTGTCATTGACAACAATGGACTTCGTACCTTTTCTTCGGAAATGCTTTGATAACGTATTTATCATGTTTTACTGGGAACAAATTCCACAACATTTTTATTAAAAGAGGTACTTTAATTATTATAAAGCATAAACAAAATCGGTCTTTTCTGGCCGAGAAAATGGGGATGTCACAATTCTGGAAGTCAAAACATGCAAAATTTGAAACAATAGTAAATAAATGACACAAGATACCAACACTTTACTTATAAATAAACAACAACTTTTATTTAATCATCAAATGTCAATTTACATTTTACAAGTTCCAGAAATAACTATCTAATCTATAAAACTAATATCATCCTTCAGCTCGATACGCCTCGCATGCTACAAATGCTTAACCCTACACAGTCCCTTTGTGAGGGGATCTGCTGGGTTCTCATCCGATGATACCCTCTTTACCACAAGGAGCCCTTCTTCTATCCGATGTCTAATATAGTGTTATTTTCTGTCGATGTGCCTGGATCTGCCGTGATCCCTCGGTTCCTTAGCTAAGGCAACTGCACCCTCATTGTCACATAAAATCTCCATCGGCTCCTTAATAGTTGGTACAACTCCAAGGTCTCTAATGAAGTTCTTTAGCCATATAGCCTCCTTTATCGCCTTGCTTGTTGCTATGTACTCTGATTCGCAAGTTGAATCAGCCACTGTTTCTTGCTTGGAACTCTTCCAAGTAATTGCTCCTCCATTTAGGATAAAGACCCAGCCCGACTGAGAGCGGAAATTATCCCTATCAGTCTGGAAGCCAGCATCACTATATCCCACAACTCTTAAGTCATCACTCCCACCAAGGGTAAGGACCCAGTCCCTAGTCCTCTGTAGGTACTTGAGAATATTCTTTACTGCAGTCCAGTCAGCCTTGCCCGGATTCCCTTGATATCTGATGACCATGCTCAAAGCAAAGGCCACATCAGGGCGAGTACAAGTCATAACATACATGATCAAGCCTACAGCGGAAGCATATGGTACTCGACTCATCTCAGCTGTCTCAGCCTCTGTACTCGGGCTCTAAGTCTTACTCAGTTTGGCATTACACTGGATTGGTAAGTCACCTTTCTTGGAATCATGCATGCTGAACCCTTTCAGCACCTTATCCAAGTAGGTACTTTGACCAAGTCCAATTAGTTTCTTACTCCTTTCTCTCAAAATCCTTATCCCTAGGATATAGGCAACTTCTCCAAGGTCCTTCATAGCGAAACACTTCCTAAGCCGGGATTTAACCTCCTGCAAGGTTGGGATGTCCTTTCTTATGAGTAGTATGTCATCCACATACAATACCAAAAAGCTAACTATGCTCCCACTAGCCTTAACATATACACATGACTCATCTTCGCTCCTCGAAAAACAAAACTCTTTGACTTTCTCATAGAAACAAAGATTCCCTCTGCGAGATGCCTGTTTCAATCCATAAATGGATTTATCAAGCTTACACACTCTATATAGGGTGCTTTGCATCGACAAAACCCTCTTGCTGACTCATGTAAACATCCTCAGCCAACATTCCATTAAGGAAAGCGGTTTTGACATCCATTCGACATATTTCATAATCATGAAATGCAACTATGGCTAGCAAAACCCTAATAGACTTAATCTTCGCTACTGGTAAGAATGTCTCATCATAGTCAACTCCCGTAGTTTGAGTAAAGCCCTTCACAACCAGTTGCGCTTTGTAAGTGTGTACATTCCCATCCATGTCAGTCTTCTTTTTGAAGATCCATTTTCACCCGACCGTCTTACGACCCAGTACATTGTCAACCAAGTTCCAAACTTGATTGTCATACATGGAATGAATCTCGTTGTCCATGGCCTTTTTCCATTTGGCAGACTTAGGGACTGCCATGGCTTCCTAAAAGCTGTTAGGCTCATCCAAATTTACTAGTGTGCCCTGATAAATGCATCACCTTCCGCAGTAATATAAAAACCATAGTAATACTTAGGTGGATTCTTAACTCTTGTAGAACGCCTCAGAGGTACGGACTCATCAACAGGAGTTTCCTCCTCAGGTTGATTGCTAGGGTTTGAGATTCTTTCACCGCTTGACTCTTGAAGTTCTTCAAGATCAATTTGCCTCCCACTGTTTCCTTGGCTTATAAACTCTCTCTCGCGAAAGACCCTTCTCCTTGCCAGAAAGACCACATTCTCATTGGGTCTGTTGAAGAGGTGACCAAAAGAATTTTGTGGGTAGCCGAGGAAAATACACCGCTCACTACAAGGCTCGAGCTTATTCTGAGTCTCACGCCTCACGAAAGCCTCGCAACCCCAAATCTTGGTGTGGTCCAAATTGGGAACTTTCCTGGTCCACATCTCGTGAGGTGTTTTGGCAACCATCTTGGTAGGGACTAGATTTAGGATATGGGCGGCAGTCTCTAACACATACCCCCATAATGAGATTGGTAATGAAGCTTGACTCATCATGGAACGAACCATGTCCAACAAGGTTCGATTGCGCCTCTCAGCCACACCATTCAAATATGGTGTCCTAGGAGGTGTCAATTTCGAAACAAGTCCACATTCCTTAAGATAGTTAAGGAACTTTGTACTGAGATACTCTCCTCCTCGATCGGATCAGAGCATCTAAATTTTCCTGCCCAACTGATTCTCCACTTCCTGTTTAAACTCTTTGACCTTTTCAAAGGTTTCTGACTTATGCTTGATTAAATAGACATAACCATACCTACTGTAATCATTAGTAAAACTCATATACAAGCGGTTAGCATCCCTTGTGGCGGTTCTGAAGGGTCCACATACATCTTTGTGTACAAGCTCCAACAAAGCTTCACCCTTATCATAAGTACCAGTGAAGGGTGACTTTGTTATTTTTCCAAGCAAACAAGACTCGCAACTATCATCTAACCTTAAGTCAAATCACTCCAAGACTCCAACCTTCTGGAGTTGGCCTATGCGCTTCTTGTTAACATGTCCAAGATGACAATTCCACATGGAAGCTTTATCCAAACTAGTGGAAGAATTGATATGTAATACATTATTTCCTAAGTTGTCTACAACCGACACAGTTTCATATACACCATCACAAGGTAATGCTTTAAAATAAAGAACATTATTATAAAAAGCATTAATACCACCAACTTTGTTATCAAATGAAAAAGAAAATCCTTTTTTGTACAAACCATGAAAGGAAATAATATTTCACGCCATTTCAGATGAGTAACGACACTTATTAAAATCGAATACTAACCTACTACTTAGCAAGAAAGAATAAACTCCAATCTTGGTGACAGGTGAAGCTTTCATATTCCCCATGATCAAGTTTATCTTTCCGTGCTCTGCATCCTCACTTCTTCTTAGGCCCTGCAAATCAGAATATATATATATATATATATATATATATATATATATATATATATATAAATACCACAACCTGTATCAAGAACCCATGAAGTAGAATGTGATGAGTTATTAGACAATACAGTGTAAATACCTGCATGGGTAGGTTTGACCTTCCCATCCTTAACATCTTGCAGGAACTTGGGGCATTTTCGTTTCTAGTGCCCCTTTTCCTGACAATAAAAGCATTGAGCTTCCTTTGGGTTGGAAGAAGGAGTGACAGAACCACCTTTGGTTCCACTTGAAGAGGATCCATCAAGAGACTTTCCCTTGGTACCCTTCGAAGGGGTCTTCCTCTTCTTCCCTCTACTTTGCCCAATAGCCAGAACATGGGCGGTGTTAGGAGTAGGAGTAGTAACAACCGATTTACCCTTGAGACCGGTTTCGATGGTCTTCAAAAGTCCTTGAAGTTTGATGAGTGTGACCTCCTCCTTGTTCATGTGATAGGTCATTCGGAACCGATCATAACAAGTATGTAAGGAGTGCAGTATGATATCAATAGCCAACTCCTCCGGGAAGTTCACATTCAATTTCAGTAGACGGTCCACAAACCTTTGTATTTTCTGCATGTGGCCCTTGATGGATTCACCATCCTTCATTCGAGTTGTTATCATGGAAGAGATGATTCCATATCTCTCTTGACGAGCACTTTGATGGTAGCGGTCCATCAAGTCCATGTGCATCTCAAAAGGGTAGAAGTCCTCATAGGACTTCTGGAGTTTAGCTGTCATTGTGGTCAACATGATACATGCCACTTTGGTAGCATCTCTCTCATGTGCCCTAAAGTCAGCGATCTCCTCTAGAGTAGCAGTTGACTCATCAATTTCTTTCAGCTCCTTGTCGAGGACATATTCCTTGTCCTCGTAACGCATGACCATCCTGATGTTCCTGATCCAATCATTAAAGTTTGAACCATCAAAGATGACTCTACCACAAAGTTTCATGAGAGAGAAGGAGCCGGTAGGGTTTGAGCCAGAAGCAACATTGTTGGAAGACATCTGAAAAGAAGAAAGACAAGTTTAGATTAGATATAGGATCCTTAATAAGACACCCAAATGTAATATTAAGGCTAGGACCCAACACAATGCTTTATAACCTGGAAGAGGGATGTCGTAATCCAAGCTATAAAATATTTGAAGGTAGGTGAATGAAGATTCACCAATTTCCACCATGAAAAACAAAATAAACTATTAGGTTTTAATTGGATTGAAACTCCTAGATTCTTTGAGATTCATTGAACTTTTCAATGGCATGTTTAAATCTTGATTGTGCCCTCTCAAGTTTGTGACTGGGATGCCGAGGATCACAAACAAGGTGTGAATAACCATGCAAATTTACTTAGTACCCTTAATCTTTATCACTTAATCAATGTGCTGGTTACCCACACGCACTCCAACAACTTGGTAAGGTACAAAGTGTAATTTCATGGGATAGCACCAATTTCACATTTTCCTAAAGTAACTAAGATTGGGAATTTATAAAAGGTTTAGTTACTTTATATTTTTATTATACTTTTAATGAGAATTATAGTCCTTGTGCTACCCATTCGGCTAACAACCCTCCACTAGTCAAGGAAGCGGTGGGTGAGAGTGGACACCCATTAAGCTGCCATTTTATAGGTAACAACCATATACCCCCCTTATAGACCGACTTCGTGAATGAGGCCTACTAACGGTAAAACTAACTCTCTCTTATATATACATATATATATATATATATATATATATATATATATATATATTATTAACTTATAATATTATAAAGTATAAGGGTTGAATTTTAACTTTTAAAACTCTAGGGTATGGAATTAAAGTTTTCTAAATTGACTTTACTCATTCCAAAACTTTTGGGCAAAATTTGAAACTATTCAAAACCTTTCATATTTATAACTTATGAGTTTAATGCTTTATTAAAATGAAGACTCTTCATTTTATGTAACATATGGTTCTTTAATGACTTTTAAAGAAGTGACTTTTGGTAATCCATAACTTAAGGACAAATTATGGACTCCATCAATAACATTTAGATCAAGAATCATATCATCAAACAATTTGCACATAATTCCTATGATCTTACTAAAACTCATAAGCATGAATATTTATATCAACAATTTTAAGAATCATATAAACACATATAAAACTTGAAATTTTGATAATAGCCATTGAAAATGGATTAGCATGACCATTACACCATCAGAAACAAGTTTTATAAGACCAAAACAGTTTAAGGTAATGATTCTAGTCCATTTCTAGCATCAAAACTCGAAAATCTGCACACAGGAGCTTCTACTCGTCGAGTGTACGAACCTACTCGACGAGTAGGTTAAAGAAACACATGGACTCGTCTAGCCCTCCCATGGACACGGCGATTCCACTAAACAGTGGGCAGAAAATTCGATTTTTTCAATCATTTTGCATCAAATATCAAGAAAGCAAGCCTAGGCTCTGATACCACTGATGGGTTTTGAGCATTCTAACACTCCTATGGTGTACATGCAACCTTAGAAACCTTGGATCTATGTTTTCTTTAATATTCATGTAAATAAGAATTTTCCAAGGTTTTCATCCTAACTAGCATGGCATGGGGAACTTGTAATGCAAAAACTAGTAGAATCACATACCTTTCTAGTAGCTTGAATTCCTTAAGATCTTGTGAGCCTAGCACCCCAAATATGATGCCTCAAATGTCGCACACAACACCACAACTCTTGGAATAACTTGAGAAGAGAACACTTTTGCTAAAAAATCGGCTAGCCCTCCTTGTCTTCTATTAGTCGCCGACTTTGCTAGATATGGGGTTCTTTATATAGTGTGCCACATGTAGGGTTACACCATGTAAGCCCTAATGTGCATGGCTTTTCATTTCCCCCATGATCCATGGGTTATAACCTCCATGGAGCATCCATGGAGCACCCAATGGGTCCTAGCCAATCTAGTGAATCATGAACCATAAGTCCACTATACAAGAATGAATGATTTACAAATCAATCCTCATATATTTAATTAGTCTCCTTTTGATCACAAAATTAATTCCAAATTAATTCTTGATCAATACTAATTAAATAATATTATTAATATATTAGAACTTATAATATATTAACAAACCATAAGTGTCCTTTTCTCATTTTGTCTATCCAATTGTTGTAATGCCATGCAACCCAAATGGACCATGCCAAATCGGTTCAAGTACATACCAAATATAGTTATGAACTTAGACACCTTATCCAACAATAACACCCTCTATTTTCCTTGTCATCATTTCATTTTTTTATGTTTTTTAAATAATTATAAAATAAAATATAAGTTCATATAACATGCTATTTTAATAACTCCTGAATTAAGCATAACATTTAAAAGAAATTACAACAAAGAGCAAAAACATTTGAAAACCAAAAAAACATTTCAAAACACCAAAATAATACATTTTTTCTTCTAAATTTCATTATTATTATTATTCATATTCGTGACCATCATACATATAATTTGCCAAGTCTTAACGAAGTTGTCTGTGTTTTCGTACATCTTGAATATCAACCATTCTATGTAAATATTCCCCTGTCTCCGGTTGAAATTGCACGTCATGTGAGTAGTTGAGCTGGATCTGGTTGTAATAGCACGTCCGTAGAATACTGGTACATCATACCGATGAAGACGTCGTCATCGTCGTTATCATCACTGAACGGGTGAAACGAATCAAATAGATCTATTTTTTGGTTTTGAATTATTGAAAGTTTATATGAAATAAAAAGAAAGAAAATAGAGTGGTGATTAAAATTAGGTGTTATGTATGTATATATAGGTAACATAATTTTTTTTATTTGAAAGTTACCATTTTTAAATGGTCGAATTCATCCAAAAATCTGTATCTATCCCGTTGCCACTCGTTACCGTGACCATATAAGACCCCATAACGAGCCTTAACGGTTTGGGGACAACCGTCCACGTCAACAAAACGGCTTCGGCTGTTGCCCATGCAGCCTATGTAAAAGATTCGGTGATGAGTATTTAGGTTTTCTTCCAAACATGTATTTGCCAACTTTTAGAGCATTGGGTGTGGACAACTAGTCATAACACCAAATTGGTGCCACCTTACATGCCACATAAGCAATGATGTTATAACACAAAGTGGGGAAATAGTCACCTTGTTAAGATCATGTTATAACACCAACTTTTTTCCATTTCATAATTTTTTTTTGAGTTTCTTTTTTTAGTTAAAACAAATATATTTTAAATAAAACATAATTTATAGATAAAACATAATGTTTAAAAAAAATAACATAGCATTTAAATTACACATAACATTCAAATTGAAAAAAAAAACATTACAATAAAAAAATATTTTATTTTTCCTAAACAACGCTATTCATTATCGTTACCGTGGAAGATATACTCCGTCAAGTCCTTTCGAAGTTGTTTGTGTTTGTTTGTGTCCTGAATGTCAACAATTCTATGCAAATACTCTCATATTCATGGTTGAAATTGAACGTGCCTGGGCTCCGTTAGGATATAGTGTGCAATATTTCGTCATTTATCTTCTACTACCATGTTATGCATTATGATACATGCATACATGATATATCGTAGAGTTTCTAAGTCCAATGGCCGTGCTACATTTTCAACTATGTGCCACTTCTCCTTAAGCACTCCAAAAGCACGTTCCACATCCTTACGTGCTCCTTCTTGTCTCTTCTTGAAAAATTTGTCTTTTTCTTCAACTGGGTGTCAGAATGCCTTCACGAATGTGGAATACCAAGGATATATTCTATCTGTAAGGTAATACTCATATTTGTATTCGTTTCCATTCACTATGAAATGAGCATCCGAGGCCTTTCCATTTAAAAAATGGTCAAATATTGACGACTGTTCAAGAACGTTGACGTCGTTGTTGGAACCCGCAACCCCAAAAAGTGCATGTCAAATCCACAAATCTTAAGAAGCAATAATCTCTAAAACCAACGAAGGCGATCCGTGATGACCTCTTGCATATTGCCCTTTCCATGCTACTGGACAATTTTTCCATTTTTCCAATGTGTGCAATCAATCATTCCGGGAAACCCATGGCGTTCTTCATGCGCACATACAATTCTTGCAAATCATGCAACAAAGGTTTCCGCAAATATACGTCTCCAAAATGTTTCAACAACACCTCTTGACAATGTATACAAACTCTCACTTGCGGTTCCTTCGGACATTCTCGTATAGTCGTCCATGGTGTCGGGTGACTCCCCCATAGCCATCAAACGAATGGCCGCAACACATTTATGCAACGTTGTAAACCTTCGTCTACCTCTAGCATCATATCTCAATTGAAAAAATTCATACCTAAAACATAAATTAACTACAGTTTAAAAATATAATACATTTGTATTAAAATTAAAGAAACATGTAGTATATTTGTATTTATTTGTATAAAAGTATAGTAAATATGTATTAAGATTAAAGAAACGTATACACAATTATCCGTAAAGTAATTGTGATATAGACGTCCGTGTCCTTCCTCGCGATTTCAGTTTAATATCGCACGTCTTGTTAGTAGCGGGGCTGTGTCTGGTTGTAGCAGTTCGTTAGTGTAATAATGATACATCATCCTGAAGAATACATCGTCATCAGAATCATCGGACGAGTCGAAAAGATCCATAATTTTTTTGAACATAATTGAAATTATATAAAGAGTAAGAGAGAAATTGTGTGGAAAAAATCGTATAAATAGTATATATTTATATAGGAAAATAATAATTAATTTTAAGTTAATTTTTTTTATTAATTTGACCATAGTCAAACTGTTTAAATTCAAACGGTCGAATTTTTACTCGTTTCATCCGGTGAAGACGGCAACGAGAAGCTCCATAACGAGACTAAACGAGATGGGTGGGGCAGTGTTCATCTCGTTACGACACCGTTGAGCCCCTCCACATTGGCAATAACGAGAAGCAAATGGCCCATGCCGCATTGTCTTACCGGTACCCTTTTCATCCTCAATAGATTAACATACAATAAAGTTCAGACAACGAAGGCTGATGGTGACCAAATTGTCATTTACAAGGCTTTTTGTCTTTTAAAAAACAAATTGCTTATTATATCTCATATGAACATATGAACACTGTAAATTAAGATCATCAATGGATTCTGCAAGGAGAACCCCAAAACTCTATTCCATGAAGCTACAAAATACTTCACCTATGTCTCCATGTTGGCATTACGACGTCTTTTTGAGCTTCAGAGGCGAAGATACCCGCAAAACCTTCAGTGGCGATCTCTACAAGACTCTGATTGAAGCCGGAATCCACATATTTAAAGACGACGATGAGCTGCCTAGAGGTAATGATATTCCATCGGAGTTGATAAAAGCAATAAAGGAATCAAGGACATTGATCGTTGTTTTCTCGAAGGATTATGCATCGTTGAAATGGTGTCTTGATGAATTGCTGGAGATTTTGGATTCTAAAAGAACCGTCGATCAGTTGTTTTTTCCGGTGTTTTATGACGTCCATCGGGATGATGTTCACCGGCAAACTGGAAGCTTTGAATCGGCTTTTGTAAGACATGAAGAGCAATTTGATCGGATTAAGGTGGAAGAGTGGCGACGTGTGATGACGGAGGCGACAAGTTTAGATGGTTGGGAGTTTAATGACGATACAAACAGGTAGGGATGAGCATATGGATCGGGGAACCGGTCGGAACCGGTACCGGCACCGGAACCGGAACCCGATGGAACCGGTCGGGCCGGGACCGGGACGTTATTTTTGTGGATTTTTGGAACCGAGAACCGGCAAAAATCGGAACCGTATGATGCTATTTTTCAAGGACCGGTTCCAACATTTGAAGACACGACAAAACCAGCAGGAACCGGGACCGGTAGAACCGTCGGGCCGGTTCGGTTCTTGATTTTGGCCGAAGCCGGTTCCCGGTTCCGGTCCGGTTCGGGCCGGTTCGGTCCTTTTGCTCATCCCTACAAGCAGGTATACATTTTCTTAACGAGTAAATTATAAGTTTGGTCACTGTCTTTTACCAAAAATCTCAATTCCAGTCCAACGTTTAAAATTGTCTCAATGTAGTTCTTATATTTGCATTTCACTGCGATCATGGCCCTTGTCCCTTGACCGTTAATCATTAAAAAAAAATATTATTCTACCATTTGAAATGCTTTTATAACTCCCCCCTTATTTTAATTGTTTAATTGTTAATCACAAAACATGATTTTTTTTTCATACTTAATGATGTATTTAATAGGTGTGAATCAGAATTTGTTCAAAGAATTGTAATGAATGTGCTACATAAGATAAAACGGAAGTTGTTTGTAGCCAAGCATCCAGTTGGATTGGATTCTCGTGTTGAAGAGCTAAAAATGTTACTCAAAGGACGGGTAGACAATAGTTGTGTACTTGGGGTGTATGGTATTAGTGGTATTGGAAAAACAACTCTCATTAAAGAATTTTATAATACGATCACCCATCAACAATGTTTTAAAAACCGGTTTTTTAGTTGAACCGGTATGGTGATCGGTTCCCGGTTCAACCGGTTTAACCGGTTCAACCGCCGAATGAACCGGTTTCTATATTTTTCATGTTTTTTTCTATTTTCCTACACATACATACATATATAAATTATGAATTTGATGTTTACAAGTTCAAACATTAAAAATATATATAAAAATAAATTGTAAATGAATCAAAATACATTTAAATAATACATAACCATAAGTTTTAGTGTTTTACATCAATCCATATATGCTAAAAAGAAAATAAAATATAATACCGAAACGAAATATAGTTTTAGATGAATACAACCACATCAAAAAAATTTATAAAATTTAACATATGTTTTTATTTAGATAAAACTAAATATATTTGAAAAAAAATACCAAAGTTTATTATGTAAATAATTAATTTTCATGTGTTTTTATTCGGATTAACCGGTTCAACCGGTTTATTTTGACCGGTTCAACCGGTTTTTTCTAAAAACCGGCCGGTTCAATCCGGTTCAGAAATCAATGTAAAACCGGTGATAGTTGAACCGCTCCCTCCCCCGGTTCCCGGTCCAACCGGTTCAAACCGGTTTTTAAAACATTGCCCATCAATATGAAGGTAGTTGTTTTTCTTGCACGTGTTGGAGATAAATAAAAACAACCTAATGGTCTTGTTCGTTTACAAGATGAACTCTTTTTTGAGCTACAAGGAAAGAGTTATGTGAATTGTGATATTGACGAAGGAATTAATCTAATAAAAGTCAAGCTAGGATTCTTATAGTTCTTGATGGCATTGACGAGTTAAGTCAAATGGATTCCTTAATCGGACAATCCTCATGGTTAGGTAGGGGAAGTATGATTATCGTTACGACTAGAAGTGGATATATTTTGGATCATGCACGAGTTGACATAAGATATGAGGTCAATGAGTTAGATTCCGAAGAATCGTTAATGCTTTTCTCTCAGTATGCTTTCCAAAGTTCAATTCCATTGCAATCTCATAAGCATATTTCGAAAGAATTTGTTAAGTGTAGCGCACGAACTCCCCTGCTGCATATCGAGGTTATTGGTTCTTTGTTAGTTGGAAAATCGGTGAATGAATGGAAAAGTATGCTTGAGAAATTAAAAAAACAAGTAATGATCGAGAAAGTTGAAAATTATTAGAATGCTAATTGTTTTTAAATTCTTTTTAATGAGTTTAATGGTTGCTAAAAAAAAATAACCTTTTTGTATAAATCTTTGTTACAAAATTTTGGAAAGATTTAGTGGGCAAATAGAAATCCTTACCAATTTAGTTAATACAGTATGTTATAAATTTGAATAAGAGCAAAATTTCACTCTAAAAAACAAAGTTACTGTTGGCTTATTTCCAGTTATACCCACCTTACACGAAGAGGTGTAGGAGGGACATCCATCATTCCATTGTGCGAAAATGAAACGTAAGAAGTTGTTTAGGGTTTAAGCAAATCGAGATTGCTTATGGATCAAGCAATGCTTTTTATATAGCAATTAGATATCAAATAGGACTCTATCTCTCTCTCTCTCTCTCTCTCTCTCTCTCTCTCTCTCTATATATATATATATATATATATATATATATATATATATATATATATATATATATATATATATATATATATATATATATATATATATATATATATATATTTTATAGCTACTCCAATGATGATTTATTATGTGAGTATGCGGATATATAGTAACACCCATACTTTTTTAATACCGACTTTAGCTAACAAAAAAAAACAAGAATACGATTTTTTCTATTATGGCAGTTAATCAGAAAAATATGTTAAAATTGGGTGACTTAAATGATAATTTTTTAAACCAACAAATAGGAGACTGAGATGATCATTCTTAAACTGGCAAACCTTATAATTATTATTTCTTTTTATTTGTTATTTCCCCATAAATTTACAAGTAAAAACTTTAATTCGTTTCTCAAAGTACACGTCGACAGACAAAAGTAAAAATAAAAGTGTTGATAAATTGCTTTATTTTATATGCTAAAATTATATGTCAAATTTGAATTTTTGAACTTTTAATTTCTTTTAAATGAATATCTTTTAAAATGGTTTAAAAGAAGAAAAAGACAAAACTACCATCTTCCCCATGACGTTATATAGGACCACATACACTCTCGACCCCTATCCAAACGCCACTGATTATTGAGAAAAGTAGAAAACCGCCGACGTTAACCAACTGAGAGAAAAATGGCCGCCGCAGCACCACCACCACTCCCAACCACCACCCCCGAGCTCAACATGGATCTCCCGACTAGCCACCCACTCTTCACTAGGATCCGCCTCGCAACTAGGCTCGACGTCCCGGTTATCCACAAAATGATCTACCAAATGGCAGTATTCGAACGCCTCACCGACCTATGCTCCGCCACCGAACCCTCCCTCTCCACCACTCTCTTCTCCAAAGACAACCCCTTCGAATCCTTCACCGTATTCCTCATCGAAGCTTCCATAAAACCATTTCCTTCCTCCTCCATCGCTCACCACCCCAAATTCACACCCACCCACAAAACCCTAAATCTCGATTACCCGATCTCCGATCCCGAATCGGAAGTCTTCAAGTCATCGACGATGGAGGAAGGAGTGATTGTAGCTGGGTTCGTTCTGTTCTTCCCTAATTACTCGTCCTTTCTGGCGAAACCAGGGTTCTACATAGAAGATCTGTTCGTGAGGGAAAGTTATCGGAGGAAGGGGTTGGGGAAGATGCTGTTGTCGGCGGTGGCTAGACAGGCGGTGGCGATGGGGTACGGGAGGGTGGAGTGGGTTGTGCTGGATTGGAATATGAATGCGATAAAGTTCTACGAGGAAATGGGAGCTACTGTTATGCAGGAATGGAGGGTTTGTAGGCTCACTGGTGATGCTCTTCAAGGTTATGCTACTACTTCTGGTACCAAAAACGATATTGATTTGATCTGATTTGATTCGTTTTTAGGGTTTTCTCGGTGTTTGGAGGAGAGAGATAGATAGAATTAGGGTTTTCTAGGAATTGGGATTATGTGAATTGTCTTATTTGCCCCCTTTCCTCAATGTTTCAACTTTAGTTACGGAGATATGTGGTGCTTGTTCTGTTGTCTTTCTCCAACATTGGAACCGATTTCTTGCTTTAACTATATAAAAAAATAATAATAATAAAAAAAAAAAAAAAATACATTACTCAGAAATAGTAAGTACATAACTTGTGACATGGAGTTATGATCTAAATAGTTAAGAAAATATAATATTAGTATGATGAATTGAATATATTGAAGGAGTTAGAAGTGATTATTGATTGAATACAATCATATCTTATTACTCTAATGGAAAATGTGCAAACTCTACACATTAAATTAAGAGTAACTAATGCAATCAAAAGCTTAACTAAAATGGGGTTTTTGTGGGTATGTACAGCCTGATCTTTGTATAATCACATTCAATGCATAACAACCAGCTCTCACACATTCCTTTATCTGTTTCTTCTGAACCAATTGAGACAAAAATCCCCCAACAAATGCATCACCTGATAATGTTAAAAGTTATCTTAAAACACTTGCATACAAATAATTCAGACAAAATACTTAAATCTTTGAAAACATTCTTGCTTCAGTTTCATTTCCAAAAACATAATCCACATACCTGATTTTTTTTTATAAATATACAATAAAGACGAATAGTATAAAAAAAATAAAAAAATAAAAAAATAAAAATAAAAAATGATTAGACTAACAGTATAATCCACATACCTGATTTTTTTTTTATTTGAAGCATCCACTGAATACCAGAAGAAAATTTGTAAAAACAAAGTGTTGCGTTTTTTATTTTGTTTATAAAAGATAAATGATATGAAAATTTGGGGCTATTGTATCTTTACTGGGCAACTCGGATGGTGTTCTGTGTAATGACATGTTAGAACACAAATCTAAAAGATGAAAAATATGTAATTAGGTTTCTTGAAAGGTGTGAAGTCACCTCCAGCAATGTACTCACACCATAAATCTAAACAAATAATGCAGAGTTTACAATGATAATGAAATACTGGAATCATGTCTTTTTGAAAAACAGTAGCAACATATAGTAATTACAAGGCAATAAGATTGAAATATACAATGAAAAAAATGTCAAAATGCTTAATAATAAGAATCGTCGTCTTACATAGGCAAGTGCTTTTCTTCGGCAAGGATAGCATCGTTTGGATTCAGGTCATATCTAAAATTTCAAAGAAACAGAGGAAGATGCAAATCGGCCATATCCAAAATTTCATTGTAAATTAGCAAGGTTGATGAATCAGATTCATATGCATTGAAATTGTCCATGTCTTCATAAATTGCATTTATGTGAGAATTGGAGATGTTTTATAAGGTTGATTTCAATCTTACTTGGATTCACCTATCGAAAATTCCATAATTTCGCATCTTAGTTGTGTAGCTGCTTGACTACTAAAAGCAAATGAAGAACCCTAAATTTTTAGAATTGAAAATCGGAAGAAACAACATAAAAACCGCACCTACTTGCGAAACAGATCAAATTAGAAGCTTTTTTAAAGTTATTTGAGCAAAAGAATAGCAGGTGTAGAGCGATATATGTACTTTGTGATAAAATCTGGGTCAACTATGGCTGAAATGTCGAGGAGAGGATTTCCCATGCCCAATATGATTCCTTCATATTCTGCCATATTAGTTATTTCACTCAGCAATTCGGTAATCCAAAGATCACGAACAAGAACTCTAACGAGGCATAGGTTTCACCGTTTCAGTTTTCAGTCTATTCTTAGGTAAATTACAAATTTTGTCCCTAAGCTTTTGAGTTTTTGCACTTAATTTTTAACTTCTGATTTCTTTGTAATATCAATCTAGCCCTATAAATAATTTCTCAAAAACTTCAAAAATATGTCATACCCAGATGTTGAATCCGTTTCTTCTTCAAACAATCGACTAATTACCGAGGAGCTAGATTACGACATTCCCGTTTTAAAAAATGACTATGATCGTATGTTTCTTGCATTAACAAATGAGCAACGTAAGATTTTCCTAAACATCATGAGTGCTATTCAAGAAAATAAATGAGGTGTCTTCTTCATTTACGGTTATGGTGGAATGGGTAAAACTTTTTTATAGAATACAGTATCGACAGCAATTAGATCTGATGGTAATATTGTCTTAAATGTTACTTCAAGCCGTATTGTTTCCTTATTATTGTCCGCTGGTAGAACAACACACTCTCGATTTATAATTTCATTTGAACTTACAGATGATTCTTTTTGTAAAATAAATCCAGATGGTGAATTGGCTAGCTTAATAAGAAAAACCTCTTTAATAATTTGGGATGAAGCACCTATGGTCCATAAGCATGCATTTGAAGCTTTAGATCGAACTTTGAAGGATTTATTAAGGTGTGGAAATTCAACCATCTCAAATATTCCATTTAGAGGGAAAGTTATTGTCTTTGGAGGAGATTTTAGACAGATTCATGAACTGTTGGCGTCAGTCCTACATTTTGTCTCTGTGGACAGAGGAGAAAATGGGCTCCGCGGTCTACCTGTTGTTTCAGGTGGCAGTAGACAGAACATTGTAAATGCTTCTTTGAGTTCTTCATATTTATGGCAACATTGCAAAGTCCATAGATTAACAAAAAAACATGAAGCTAACTGTTGGAAGGGATCAATCTGATATACGAAAAATAAGAGATTTTGCAAATTGGCTATTATATATAGGAGAAGGCAAACTTGGTGGTCTGAATGACGGTGAAACGATTATCGATATTTCTGATGATATTCTCATTAATGATTCACATGATCCTATAGGTTCTTTAATTGAGTTTGTATATCCGTCAATTTTGGAGAACTATAGTAACACAAATTATTTCGAAGAAACAGCGATACTTGCTCCTTAGGGTGTTCACGGTCCGGTTTTTTCGGTTTTAGGTCAAACCAAAGTCAAACCCTTAGTAACGGTTTTTGTCAAGCAAAAACCGAAGCCGAACCGTTGAAAATTTAAAACCGAACCAAACCAAACCGTTACTAATGGTTTGGCTCCGGTTTGGTTTCACGGTTTGGGATTTTTAGGTCCATTTTAGTTGAGTCCATTAAACTAATTTAGTAAAATAAATCGATTATGTTGGTACATGAAAAGAAAAACTTGCAAAAATAAAAAATAACCTAACACGACTAAGTTACATGATGTTTACTAATTTAAATAATAAAAAATATGAATACACTACCCTTATCCATATCCTTTTTTAAATATTGAAAAGGAGATGAACCAAGAAAAAAAAACATATTAGGTGTAGTTAGAGGGGTGATATTGTCGGCGTCGATAACGATAGATATTAGACTAAAGAACAACCACAGTCGAGACGAGACTCTGCTTTGCGATTAGGTTTAGGGCAAGTGGAAACAAATCAAACGATTGCTTGGAGTTGGAAAGGTGGACCCTTAGTTGTCGGGCTTCATTTACACTAAAGTAAACAAAAGAAACTACTAGGAATCTGGGCTAAATAAACGTGAGTTTTAAATTTTATTATCTATATATAAAAATTAATATATAATACAATAAAATATAACTATATATATATATATATATATATATATATATATATATATATATATATATATATATATATATATATATATATATATATATAGACTAAAGAACAACCACAGTCGAGACGAGACTCTGCTTTGCGATTTTGAGTCTTTGCGATTAGGTTTAGGGCAAGTGGAAACAAATCAAACGATTGGTTGGAGTTGGAAAGGTAGACTTTCAGTTGGCGGGCTTCATTTACATTATAGTAAACAAAAGAAACTACTAGGAATCTGAGCTAAATAAACGTGAGTTTAAATTTTATTATCTATATATAAAAATTAATATATAATACAATAAAATATAACTACACACACACACACACACACACACATATATATATATATATATATATATATATATATATATATATATATACACACACACTAAAGAACAACCACAGTAGAGACGAGACTCTGCTTTGCGATTTTGAGTCTTTGCGATTAGGTTTAGGGCAAGTGGAAACAAATCAAACGATTGCTTGGAGTTGGAAAGGTGGACTCTCAGTCGTCGGGCTTCATTTACACTACAGTAAACAAAAGAAACTACTAGGAATCTGAGCTAAATAAACGTGAGTTTTAAATTTTATTATCTATATATAAAAATTAATATATAATACAATAAAATATAACTACATATAAAAGATATATATATATATATATATATATATATATATATACACACACACACACACAAATCTTAACGGTTTGGTCCGGTTTTTATACGGTTTGAAATCTTAAAAACCGTAAGCAAAACCGTTCACTACGGTTTGAAAAGTTCAAAACCGCAAACCAAACCATAAAGAAAAATACAAACCGTAAAACCAAACCGATGACCGGTTTCACGGTTTCAAACCGTACTGCGAACACCCCTACTTGCTCCAAAAAATGAAGTTGTTCTGGAAATAAACGACCGTTTGCTTAACAAGTTTCCAGGAGATGAAGTTGAATATTTAAGTTCAGACAGCATATGTGAATCCGGATTTGTCCATGATCAGTTTGATTCAAATTTATACTCTCCTGATGTATTAAATAATCAGAAAAACGGCTTATGTAATGGCACAAGACTACATGTGTTATCATTGGGAAAACATGTTATTAAGACACGTATAATAACTGGAACTAATATTGGAAACCGAACTTTTATTCCAAGAATGTCTTTAACTCCATCAGAAAAAAAAAGATCCCCTTCAAATTCACAAGAAGACAGTTTCCTTTGGCCATAAGTTTTGCAATGACTATTAATAAAAGTCAAGGATAATCGTTATCAAAGGTTGGTTTGTTTCTTAAAGATCCAGTTTTTCACATGACAATTGTATGTTGTCTTATCTAGAGTTCAAAGCAGAGAATGATTAAAATTATTAATTTTAGATAAAGATGGCAAAGTCACAAATAAAACTTCCAATGTTGTTTATAAGGAAGTTTTTCAAAATTTGTAGCCAACTTTTTTGTAGCATATTTTATTCATTTTTAGCAAATCACACTTAATCCATCATATTACTTTATTTATTTATAATTACGTATTGTTTATTTTATACACACACCGGTAATGTATCATCTGCGTATGTCTAACAAGAATCATGCACCAAAAATAAGAGTTTTCAAAAAACTCCATTTCTAATTAAATAATTATGATTTAGTTTGTAGTTAAATACTTACAAATCAAAAAGTTTTTGAAAAATTCAATATTACAATTCATAAGTTGTCAAAATTAATGAAATTTTATTTTATTATTTAATTAATTTTAAAATTCAATTATAATTCAACACCCGTAGGTCCCACAGGTTTTAACCTAGTTTAAGGAAAAAGTCACTATAATCCTACAATGTTTTCCAAAATTGGTCTAATTAGTCTCTAAACTTAATTTTTGGTTTTATAAGAGCATAAAGTGGATGTTGACCTGTTTTTTTTTATCGGTTATAGCCAACTTTATATGCAGCAAGCACGTAAAGCTGCATCGTCCTTCTCAATAAAATATATATCTTAAAGAAAATCATCCACAATGGAGATAATTTGGCTTCCATTGTTATGGCTTTCTACTTTCATGTTCCAATACATTTTGTTGACCAGATAAAACCACACCCCCATTGAAAATAAAATCAACGCATCAATTTCTTTCAAATTACCATACTAAAGTTCTTGAAATTGTCATTTGTGAAGCTATATAGGAAGCATCAAAACCACACCTAATCCTCGATTTAGTTCACGTAATATCCAATTTTACATTCGCTCCAAAGCCTTTTGTAAAGTTAATAGAAAGTATATAACAGAAAAGTAAGTTGCATAAACTCACACCACTTTTGTTATTGAAGAAACTAATACAAAACTCCAATCTACTTGTGTTTATAGGATCCAACGAAACATATATATATATATATATATATATATATATATATATATATATATATATATATATATATATATATAGATGCTCACCATTCCAACATTCCAAAACATCACTTCTGGACCAACTTTCCAAGTTACTTGGAATAACTTGGACAACATTCCAAGTTACTTGAACACCACTCCAAACCATCAACTCTTGGATCAAGACATGCCTTCCAGCCACATCGACGGCAATTCGCCAACAATCACCCCTTGAAATTCTGAGTCGAGGGTAATTCTTGCACGCCAATTGACGATCTCATCTATATGAACCTTATCCGAGCTAAGGGCTTCATAAGTGGAAATGATCGTTTCTTGTCTCCCGAAATATGTTTAATTGTCACTTGCTTGTTTTCAACACGCTCTCGAATGAAATGAATCGAGTGTGGATGTGTTTTCTTCTTCCATGAAAGACAAGATTCTTTGACAATGAAATTGCTAATTTGTAGTCTATGAGAACCAACACCTTTTGTTTCTTCATTCCTTTGAACTCAGCTAACAACTCCCTTAACCAAACTGTCTGACACACAGCTGTAGTAATTTCCATGAACTCATTTTCACTTGAGGACAAAGTTATTGTATCTTGCTTCTGGGAGCACCAAGTGTTAAGTGAGTCACCAAGGTAGAAAACATGTCATGTTGTACTTCTTCCATCGTCAACATCAACATTATGACTGCTATCATTGTAACCTAACAAGCTAATATTGTAACACCCCGGATTCCCAGGTATTATTTATTCTTGTATTTTTGGTGATTTGTGAGGAGACTCGGCGAGTTGGAGCCCAAACTCGCCGAGTAGGATCGCGGTTTTGGGCGCGGGTTCGCGTCTACACTCGGCGAGTCCAAAAGTGGACTTGTTGAGTCCACGCTGTTTAATGAAACCCTAATTCCTCGGGTTTGGATCCTATTTAAGGGCACTTATAGCCTCCCATTGCGGCTACCAGTCCCTTAAGAGAACCCTAAGAGAGCTAAATCGCTTTGAGATAGAAGAAGTCACTTTTGGATCTTTGTATCCTTGGTTTAGCAAGAAGAATGTGACAAGAGCAAGGAGGAGGTGAGATTCAAGCAGATCCAGAGTCCAGAGACTTCATTTTGAGGTAATAGTTCGAACCTCCCTCAGTTTTAGTGTTGATCTTTAGAGTTAGGGTTTTCTAACCCCTTTGGAGAGTGATTATGTGGAGCAAATGGTCTCTCTTCGAGTTTGTGCCTTGGATCTGGACTCAAAGGGGTCCAGAGACCTTACCCCTTGGAGCTTTATGGGTTAGTATGGGGTTATTGGACTTAGGTTGTCATTTTTGGGACCAAATATCCTTTTGATGCCTTGTTGTGGTTATACAAGCATCAAGTTTCGAACTTTACGTGACATTCATGCTTAGGGAAGCCAGAGTAATGGTTTGGGGAAACAGATCTGACCTCAGGAGGTCAATAGAGTTTGTGCATGGCATGAACTCGCCGAGTTATTCTTGAGACTCGGCGAGTAGGGTTAGGGTTTCACGTAAATTGTTCAGCGAGTAGACTCGCCGGGTTGGGGGATGACTCAGTGAGTCAGGGAGAGTCAGGGGGGGGCTGAGTCAAGCCGGAACTCGCCGAGTTGTTCTTGAGACTCGGCGATTTGAGTCGTGGTGGCCTCGCGATTCATGCCATGTGGAACTCGTCGAGTTAGGGAAATACTCGACGTGTCAAGAGAGGATCCAAGGGAGTCAGTGGACACGTATAGACTCGCCGAGTCGCTCTAGTGCACTCGCCGAGTCCGGTCAAAGTTGACCGTTGACCATGTTGACCTTTAGGGTTGAGTTCAGTGTATTTATGGGTGTGTTACTTTGTGTGATTAGGCGGAGGCTAGATCACATTTATACCGAGACAGATATTTACCGAGATACCCGAGGTGAGTCTTCTCACTATACTTTACCTAGTGTGGTAATAGAGTTCAGAGATAGAGTATTACAGTGTTATATGCCAGTGTGATTGCATGTTATTATGTGTTGTGTTTTGTTGTGATATGTGATATGCATGATTCAGAGTTACAGAGTTGGGATTTTCGGGTCCCTAGAGTTAGGGCCAGAGGGCCCACAAAGAGTTGGGGCTGGAGGGCCCCACTGAGACACATTGACCAGAGGGTCAACAGAGTTACAACCTCGAGTGGCTATTATGTGATTAGTGTGGTATTTTGGGGAACTCACTAAGCTTATGCTTACAGTGTTCAGTGTTATGTGTTTCAGGTACCAGTGATGACCGCGGGAAGGCGTCGGCTTGATTCGTACACACATATGGGATTGGATGTATTTTGATCTTGGGAGACATTTGTGATTTGAAAACTAGATGTTATGACATTTTGTGAATGAATGGTTCAATTAAAAATATGTTTTTCAAAAGTGAAAAATTGTTTTAATTTTTACGGTGTTACAAATATTTTTACTTCGTTTATGTATTATCCCAAAAGATGTTGTACCACACAACTAACGAAGAATTTGCTTAATGGGTTCAGACTCATCTTCAACTTTAGACAATTTTAGTCCTAGCTCCATAGGAAATTGAGTTGATTTACAGTCTTCCATACCAACTTCTTTAAGAATTTACATGTCATAATTCTCTTGCTTTACCTTTACACAACCATTTTCTTGCAATACTTCTATACCCAAGTAGCAAGTTAGTTCACCAAGGTCCGACATCTCAAATTCCAATGCCATCAATTTCTTGAATTGGTTTATGAACTCTAGACTTGTTCCCGTCGTGAATAAATCATCTACATAAACCACAACAATTATATACTCTCCATTTGAAACCTTTCTATAAACCGCATTTTCTTGCATGCATCGTTGAAAACCCATATTCTTCTACGTATTATTGAGCTTCAAACTGTAACATCCCAAAAATACAAGCCAAAAATTTCGTTTTTAAAACATGTACTTAGCAAAACGTTTAGAAATAAATCACTCAGCAACCATTTCATTTCACAAAAGATGTTGCATGTCAGAAAACATTGTCATAATCATAAAAATGTCAGAGTACAATCTCCCAGGTAGATGTCATAATGCGGAATACAAGCAGGTGTGTGTGTGATGTACCGCTACCGCGCCAGCTCCTTCTCCTTCGACGAAGAGGTACCTGAAACCAAAACTGAAAACTGTAAGCACGAAGCTTAGTGAGTTCCCCCATAATACCTCATACCATACAAGCATACAACATACAGCTAGGAGATACGGGCCTTGCCCACACTCATGAAGATACGGGCCTTGCCCACACTCCGCTAGCCGAGGGATACGGGCCTCGCCCACACTACACTATCTGGGAGGTACGGGCCTCGCCCACACTCCACTCTCGGAGAGATACAGGCTTTGCCCACACTGAGCCGCTAACCCATAATATACAAGTATCATGCAGACAACAAGTATAGACAACTCTATCATACAGGCATATATCATAATCAACTCAACCAAGAGATACGGGCTCGGCCCACACTCTAGTACTAACATCTCGTTTACACGGGCCGGACTTGGTGCCTTAGACCCGTTCCTACTGAAAGGAAACTCACCTCAAGGTAACTGTCGATCTGCGTGGGAACTGACTGCCTGCTGCTACTGCCGCTCCGGAGATCTTCCGGCTATAATTACCACAAAACCCTTAGTCAAATACTGCTAACCGATTGCAGGGTAAATTGACCATTTACCCTTAAAAATCAAGAGTCAAGTCTTAGTCAAATGCCAGTTGACCAGACTCACCGAGTTAGCTAGCCAACTCGCCGAGTCCCTCTCCCATAACCTGACCATAAGTCCGTCTCTACTCTTCGAGTTAAGCGTAGACTCGACGAGTTTTCCTCCTATACCCAAGGCCAATAGTCCTGCATCCTACTCGCTGAGTTGTATGAACAACTCGCCGAGTTCATCTTCATCCGAAAAACACTCTAAGCTGTGACTCGCCGAGTTGTATGAACAACTCGCCGAGTTGTTCTTGAGACAAGAAGATTGCCATGAACTCGCCGAGTCATGGCATTGACTCGCCGAGTGACTTCATGAGTGAGTCTGGCTTCCGACCCACTGAGTCGTACCCTATGACTCACCACTCCAACTCGCAACACAAAAAGGGGGAACAACCCGGGGACTCGCGACCCGACTCGCCGAGTCAGATGAACGACTCGCCGAGTCTGCCTCATGCAAAAACTATACACACAATTTTTCTTGAATCCAGTCCATGCCATTCATAGATCTAGGTTCCTAGGGCCTGGTTTACACGTAAAGTTTCCACCTTTATGTGTAGATAATCACCAATGATGGTTTTAGGGCTCAAAGTGCACCAAAAGGGGTAGATCTAGGAATTTCATGCAATAAGACTCCATAAAGGCAGTAGATCCAAGCTCCAGGGACTAAATCATGCCTAGATCTAAAGGCTAACAACTTATTACAACTCACCAAGAACATACAAGCTTGAAGAATGGCTCGAAAAGGACTTTCATGAAGCTATTAGGGACTACAAGCTTGAAAACAGAGGGGAAACGAACTTTACCTCAAGGAAAACGTTGAGATGTCACAAAAATGCTTGGCCTCCTTCTCTTCTTCTTGATCTACTCTTCTTTCCCCTCAAAAACTTCAAGAACACACAAAAACACTTTAATCTCACAAGGAATGAGGGTAAAATGATGATGGGAGCTCTGAGAGTGAATGGGGGCGAGCTTGGGGAGGAAATGAGGGTATAAATAGGGTGCAAACCCTTGAAATTTAGGGTTTCAACAGACAATGGTGACTCGCCGAGTCCAGAATATGGACTCGCCGAGTCGCCAACTTAAACGTACCCCCGGACTGCATCCCTACTCGGCGAGTCGGACCTACAACTCGCCGAGTTCAAGGCTAAAATGACAAATACTTAGATAAATTTTACGTACCAGGAATCAGGTGCTACAAATCTCCCCCACTTTTTTTAGACTTCGTCCTCGAAGTCTGTCGCTCGATCCTGAAACAGCTCGGGCTAATGCTCCATCATTTCTTCCACCGGCTCCCAAGTCCATTCCGAACCCTTGCGGTGCTGCCATTGCACTTTCGCTAGCTCCACCCTCTTGTTCCTTAGATCCTTCGACTTCCGGTCGAGGATTGCGACTGGGCGCTCAATGTAATTCAAGCTGTCATCAACCTGTATATCCTCTAATGGTACCACCGTTGAATCATCAACGAGACACTTCCGTAGCTGGGAGACATGGAAGGTGCTGTGGATTTGGCTGAGCTCGGCTGGCAGATCCAGCCTATATGCTACCTTGCCCACCTGGGCTACAACCCTGAACGGACCAATGTATCTCGAGCCCAACTTGCCCCGCTTCCTGAATCGAATGACGCCTTTCCAAGGCGACACCTTCAGGAGAACCATATCCCCGACCTGGAACTCCAGGTCTGATCGACGCTTGTCGGCATAACTTTTCTGCCGACTCTGTGCAGTCTGAAGCCTGCTCTGAACCTGCTGGATTCTCTCGTTCGTCTTGAGCACCACTTCGGTGCTCCCCATGACCCTCTGGCCAACTTCACCCCAGCATATCGGGGTCCTGCACCTCCGACCGTACAACATCTCGAAAGGAGGACGGTCAATACTCGTGTGGTAGCTGTTGTTGTATGAGAACTCAGCCAAGGGAAGATAGGTATCCCAGCTACCACCAAAGTCTAGCACGCAAGCCCGCAACATATCCTCCACAGTCTGTATGGTCCGCTCACTCTGACCATCCGTCTGCGGGTGAAAGGCGGTGCTAAAGTGCAGACGAGTGCCCAACTCATCATGAAGCTTCTTCCAAAACCTGGAAGTGAACCGCACATATCGATCTGATATCACTGACACTGGCACCCCGTGCCGTGCCACTATCTCCCTGATGTAGATATCGGCCAACTTTTCGGCCGAGATACTCTCCTGAATCGGAATAAAATGGGCGCTCTTGGTCAATCGATCCACGATGACCCAAATCGAATCCACTCCTCGCACCGTCCGGGGAAGCTTCGTGATAAAATCCATCGTAATATCCTCCCATTTCCACAATGGGATATCCAACGGTTGCATCTTTCCGTGCGGTCTCTGATGCTCGGCCTTGACCTTCCTGCAGGTCAAACACCGCTCGACATACCACGCCACATCCCGCTTCATGCAGGGCCACCAATAGTCCAGGCGAAGATCCCGGTACATCTTTGTTGCCCCTGGATGAATAGAAAATCGGGATTTGTGCGCCTCCTCCATCAAGATCTGGCGTACGCCTCCATGATACGGCACCCACACCCTACGGTGTAGTGTCAATAACCCCCGGCTATCATAAACGAAGGAGCCGACTTGTCCCACTATACGCTCACTCTTCCGATGCTCCTCCTTTATAGCCTCCTGTTGAGCCTCCCAAATCTGCTCCAATAGGGGAGTCACCACAGTCATCCTCATGCAAACATCCCTGATCGGCGCCGCCTTGCGGCTAAGCGCATCGGCCACCACATTGGCCTTCCCCGGGTGGTAAAGGATCTCGCAATCATAATCTTTCACCACGTCCAACCACCGACGCTGTCTCATGTTCAGATTCGACTGATCCATGAGGTACCTCAAACTCTTGTGGTCCATGTAAATGGTACATCGAACCCCGTAGAGGTAATGCCGCCAAATCTTGAGAGCGAAAACCACCGCCCCCAACTCCAAATCATGCGTCAGGTAGTTCGCCTCGTGAGGCTTCAGCTGCCTCGAGGCATAAGCAATGACATGCCCCCTCTGCATCAATACTGCACCTAGGCCTGAGATCGACGCATCACAATATACCACAAAATCCTCTACGCCCTCGGGAAGGGCTAAGATTGGCACCTCGCACAATCTCTGCCTCAGAGTCTCGAACGCTGCCTGCTGCTCAGGACCCCACCGAAAAACCACGGCTTTCCTAGTCAACCGTGTCAGGGGTACGGCTATCTTGGAGAAATCCCGAATGAACCTCCGATAGTAGCTTGCCAGTCCTAGGAAACTCCGAATCTCGGATGGAGACTTCGGAACCTCCCACCTCATCACGGCCTCCACCATGGCCAGGTCTACTGAAATCCCATTCTGATTGACGAGGTGCCCAAGAAACTGCACCTCGCGCAACCAAAACTCACACTTGGAGAACTTGGCATACAAGCTCTCCCTCCTCAAGGTCTCCAATACCTCTCTTAGATGCTCCTCATGATCCTCCTGAGTCTTGGAATAAACCAAGATGTCATCAATGAAAACTATCACATACCGATCCAACATCGGTCTACACACGCGATTCATGAGGTCCATGAACACGGTAGGAGCATTGGTGAGCCCAAACAGCATCACCACGAACTCATAATGGCCATAACGCGTCCGAAACGCGGTTTTCTGAATATCCTCCTCTCTAACCCTCATCTGATGATAGCCTGAACGCAAATCGATCTTGGAGAACCAAGATGCTCCCTGTAACTGATCAAAGAGGTCATCAATCCTCGGGAGTGGGTAACGGTTCTTCACCGTTACCTTATTCAGCTCCCGGTAGTCTATACACATCCGGTGCGACCCATCCTTCTTCCTCACAAACAGGATCAGGGCTTCCCAGGGTGAACTGCTCAGACGAATAAATCCCTTGTCTAGCAGCTCATTCAGCTGCGTAGACAACTCCTGCATCTCGGGAGGAGCCAACCGATAGGGTGCCTTGGCTATCGGAGCCGCACCAGGAACTAGGTCGATCCTGAACTCTACCTGACGCTCCGGAGGTATTCCAGGAAGCTCCTCCAGGAACACATCAGCATAGTCTCGCACCATTTGAACCTCGCTCACCGTCGCCTTACTCGTCTCCCGGGTATCCATAACATAAGCAACATACCCCGCGCAACCCTGCTGGAGGTAGCGCCTAGCCCTCGCTGCTGAACATACTATAGGTCCACGCTGTGGCCTCTCGCCATGGATCACCAAATCTCCCCCACTCGAGGTCCTGATCCGCACTAGCTGCTGTGCGCAATCTATCACCGCCTCATTAGGGCTCAACCAATCCATCTGTCACACCCCCAAACCTGAACGGCGGAAACGTTCGGGGGCGGATAACTTCATGTGGTAACGTAACAAATGAATACATAGTAAAGAAAGCAATACAACCATCATATATATATAATTGAAAGTTTACATTTGTCAAAAGTTAAATGTTCAAAACCAATTACAATATGATGTCAAAATATGAGATTAAATTGGCGCCGCGGCATCCCTTCTTCAAAAGCATAATAGTACCTGAAATTACTGATTTCCTGGGACATACAAGTAATTTTGAAAGAGTAGATCAGCATTTAAGCTGGTGAGTTTCATAATTATTTAAGTGACAATGTTTTTATAAAATGAAATGTTTTGTCCTTGTTTGTTTGTGTTTAGAAAATCCTATATTTTCTACTAGTATAAAAGTAGCCTTCACTCAAGACCAATGTTTGTTTCTAAAATGTATGTAAGTGTAACATAACCAATGTGTTTGAAAAACCTTGTAAATCAATGTGTTTGAAAACCTTGTAAATCAATGCATTTTTAATACCCCATGTGAGTTTTATAACCATACTATTGACTTGGAATGCCTATACACAACGTTCTTCAGGCGTTGGAATGTTATGACGTTTGTCACCCCAAACGGTGGACTGTAGCTAACAGTCAGGGCGCGGGTTGTCAAGCCCGTATAGATCTATACACAAACACCATGCTCCCCCTCCAAGGGATTCTGGTATATAATACAGGACTTGAAATGTGTACTCGAACGTACATGAAGTTAGCGTCTCACAAAACCGTGGTATAAAAACAGATCTACTTGTTAAAATGTTTCATTTGTTCTTGTATACGAAAGTGACTTCTTGAAATTCATGTTTCTAGTACGAAGGAGTTAGAAATTTGTTCGTAAAACTATACCTATTATAGTTTTCTAAAAGTGTGTCTCGTTTGTTTAGAAATACCTAGAAAAGGAATCATTTGTTATGAAAGCGTAGATTTTGTAAAGACTAAAATAGACAAGTATACATATAATCTAAGAAAAGTTTAGTTGATACATGCATTATAACAATTTATATTTCAAAAGATGGAATATAACATATTTTGTATATATAAAAGTTCACTATATAGTTTATAAATCACATGCGATTTGAATATACAAAAGCACATAAAATAATTGTTTATGTATCACACGATAATACTCGTGTGTTTACTTGTATTCCCCCCCTTGAGAGCATATAAAAGCATTTAGAATATTTAAAAAGGTTGATTAAGGGGTATGAACTCACTTGAAAATTTGAAGATAACGAGATGGAAAACCGGGCAGAGTTTCGTCTCGGGAAACGAATTTTCCTCGGGATTCTTGGGAATCTCGGGAGTAAAATCGACCCTCGGGACTTGAGCAAAAAGACCAGAGCTTCGGGGTAGAGCAGGCACGGAAAAAGAGGCAAAACGCAAGGGAAATGAGAAGAAATGAGCAAGTTTTTCGGAAGCCCTCGCATTCTATTTATAGGGATGCTGAACCGCCTCGGTACGCGGGGCGTACGCTCGTACGCAGCGCGTACGCGTACGTCACGCATGAGCGAGTCCTCGACTGCCTCGGCTTCGGATGGGACGGATCGGATGGGGCGGCGGGTCGGATGGGACGGCGGGTCGGATGGGACAGCGGGTCGGATGGGGCGGGTCAGTAGCTTCGCATAGGGGCGACGTGGACGGACCGAGACCGCGGCCTTCGGGTACGCGGGGCGTACGGGGTTACGCAGCGCGTAACTCGGATGAGGATGCTGACTCCTCCTTCGGATATTACCGGGTTTTGAATTAAGTTTATATATAATTTATTTAATAAACTTCAAAAAATCATATCTTCTTCATACGATCTCCGTTTTCGATGGTCTTTATATCCACGCGTAGGTGAGACTACGATCTATAACTTTCGTTTAGACTCTGTTGGCAAATTCCAAAGTTATTTTTTTATTATTTATTTATTAAAATGACGTGATTAAGGAATTTCTTTAAAAATTCATAACTTCTTTATTTGACGTCGGTTTTTGCCAGACTTTTTACCGCTGAAATACCATTGTCGAGACCTTCGATTCTCGTTTAGGTCATTCCGGCCAAAAGTCACTCAATCTCCGATTCGAGTTTTTAGTTGTCTATTGCTAAGCCGAACTTGGAAAAATCATAACTTCAATATACGAAGTCGGATTTGGGCGTTCTTTTTACGTACGATCATGGTTTGATGACATTTAAACATAGAAGAATTTAAATAGAAACTTTTTGGACAATTTATTATCAAAGTTAATTTTATTAACTCAAAAGTGGTTATAATACTTGACCTTTTAGGTCATTACAAAGAGTTGAAATATCGGGTTGTCACATCATCCCCCCGTTAGAGGGAATTTCGTCCCGAAATTTAAAGTAGTAAAGATACTAGTGAACATGAAAGAGATGAGGGTACTTTTGTTTCATCTGATCTTCGCGTTCCCATGTGAATTCAGGTCCCCGCTTGGCATTCCAGCGAACCTTCACGATGGGTATGCGACTTTGTTTTGTTTGTTTGACCTCTCGGTCCATGATTTCTACTGGTTCTTCCACAAAGTTGAGGCTCTCGTTGATCTCGATTTCGTCGAGTGGAATAACAAGAGTCTCATCGGACAGACACTTTTTCAAGTTTGAGACGTGGAAGGTTGGATGTATGTTACTAAGTTCACGCGGTAGGTTAAGCCTGTAAGCCACAGGGCCGATTCTGGCAAGAATCTCGAAAGGCCCTATGTATCTTGGATTTAGTTTCCCACGCTTTCCAAAGCGTATTAAACCCTTCCACGGTGAGACCTTTAATAAGACGTGGTCCCCTACCTGGAATTCCAAAGGTTTCCTCCTTTGGTCAGCGTAGCTTTTCTGTCGGTCTCTAGAGGCTTTCAATCGTTCATGAATCTGAACGATCTTCTCTATCGTTTCTCGTATGATTTCCGGACCGGTGAGAGTGCTTTTAGGAACTCTTCCTCTAGCTAACTGGGTATCACCAACTTCAGTCCAACACAGAGGGGATCTGCACTTTCGACCATAGAGGGCTTCGAACGGAGCAGCCTTTATGCTTGTATGATAACTATTGTTGTATGAAAATTCGACAAGGGGTAAATGGATATCCCATGCCTTTCCAAAGTCAATCACACAGGCTCTCAGCATATCTTCTAAAGTTTGTATCGTTCTCTCACTTTGCCCGTCTGTTTGTGGGTGGTAGGCTGTACTCATGTCTAGCCTAGTCCCTAGGGAACTTTGTAGTGACTGCCAGAATCTTGAAATGAATCTACTATCTCGATCGGAGATAATGGATATCGGAACACCATGCAGTCGCACTACTTCCCTTAAGTAAGTTCTCGTAAGCTTTTCCATTTTGTCAGTCTCCTTGATGGGTAGGAAATGCACGGATTTGGTCAATCTGTCGACGATCACCCATATGGTATCGAGTCCACTTGTTGTCTTGGGTAACTTGGTTATGAAGTCCATAGTAATCCGCTCCCATTTCCATTCTGGTATCTCTGGTTGTTGTAGTAATCCTGACGGTTTCTGATACTCGACCTTAACCTTAGCGCAAGTAAGGCATTTACTTACGAAGGTAGCAATTTCTGCTTTCATGTTAGGCCACCAGTACAGTTTCTTAAGATCCAGATACATTTTATCTGAACCTGGGTGAATGGAATATCTTGAGTTGTGTGCTTCGGTCATGACTACGTCTCTGAAACCACCATGTTTCGGGGTCCAGATTCGGTCCATGAGATAGTAGGCTCCGCCACCTTTGACTTCTAGATTCTTTTCCATTCCTCGCAGGGATTCACCCGCCACATTTTCAGGTTGCAAAGCTTCCATTTGTGCCTCCTTAATTTGTGTGGATAAGTGGGAATGGATAGTCATAGTCAGAGATTTTACCCTCCGGCCAGTGTATTCCTTTCGACTGAGGGCGTCAGCTACCACGTTGGCTTTGCCAGGATGATAACGAATTTCGCACTCGTAGTCATTTAGTAACTCAACCCATCGTCGTTGTCGCATGTTGAGTTCCTTCTGATCGAAAATGTGTTGAAGGCTCTTGTGATCGGTGAATATAGTACTCTTTGTTCCGTATAAGTAGTGCCTCCATATCTTCAGAGCAAATACCACTGCTCCTAACTCAAGATCGTGTGTCGTATAGTTTACTTCGTGTGTCTTAAGCTGTCGGGAGGCATAAGCAATAACCTTACCTCTCTGCATAAGAACACAACCAAGTCCTTGATTTGACGCATCGCAATACACTACAAAGTCTTCTATCCCTTCGGGGAGGGATAGTATCAGTGCGGTGCACAAGGCCTGTTTTAGCGTCTGGAATGCCTTCTCTTGCTTCGCTTCCCAGTCAAAGGCCACGCCTTTCTGGGTTAATGTAGTGAGAGGTTTCGCAATGCTAGAGAAGTTCTTTATGAATCTGCGATAATACCAAGCGAGACCTAGAAATTGACGAATTTCTATAGGTGTCTTTGGTGCCGACCAGTTCTCAATGGCCTTAATTTTGGAGGGGTCCACATGTATCCCTTTCTCGCTAACAACGTGGCCAAAAAATTCGACTCTTCGAATCCAAAATTCGCATTTAGAGAACTTCGCATAGAGTTTCTCCATTCGCAGTGTTTCTAGGACTTTTCGTAGGTGCTGACTATGCTCTTCCTTACTTCGGGAGTAGATAAGTATATCATCAATAAAGACGATGACGAACTGATCCAAGTAAGGACGACATACCCTATTCATTAGGTCCATAAATACTGTTGGTGCATTGGTTAACCCGAACGGCATCACTACAAATTCGTAGTGTCTATAACGAGTTCGGAAAGCTGTCTTTGGAATATCCCCCTCTAGAACTCGTAATTGGTGATATCCGAATCGTAGATCTATCTTTGAGAAGTAGCTTACTCCTTGAAGTTGATCGAATATGTCGTCAATACGGGGTAAAGGATAACGGTTCTTGACAGTAAGTTTGTTCAGCTCTCTGTAGTCGATGCACATACGGAACGATCCGTCTTTCTTCTTTACAAACAAGACCGGTGCTCCCCATGGTGAGAAACTTGGTATTATGAATCCTTTTTGAAGGAGTTCATTAAGTTGACTGGAAAGTTCCTGCATCTCTGCTGGTGCGAGACGATAAGGCGACTTCGCTACTGGGGTAGCCCCCGGAACTAAGTCGATTCTGAATTCGACTTGACGTTGAGGTGGTAATCCTGGTAGTTCTTCTGGGAAGATATCGGGAAAGTCGCGTACTACGGAAATGTTCTTGATGTCCTTCAGTTCTTGACTTGTATCAACGATGTGCGCTAGGAATGCTCGACAATCCTTCCGCAAGCACTTTCGAGCTTGGATGCACGAAATAATGCGAAGGTTTGTACTCGATTTGTCGCCGTAGATAACTAAAGTTTCGTTGTTAGGGAGATTGAGACGGACTGCTTTCTCAAAGCACATGATGTCGGCTCGAAGAAGACTCAACCAATCCATGCCGACTATGACGTCGAAACTTTTAACTTGGACCGGCATGAGATTGATTGGAAAAGAATGGCCGTCTAAAGTTAACGTACAGCCCATGTATATGTAGTTAGTGTTTTCGGTTTTTCCATTGGCCATCTCTACAGTGAATGATTTTTCTAACGTGCTAGGTTTAGGTTTAAGTAAGTGAATAAAGTTTTGACTCACGAAGCTTCTCTCCGCTCCACTATCGAATGATATGCATGCATATGAATTATCGAGAAGGAACGTACCAGCAACTATAGTTGGTTCAGCTACTGCTTCGTCGTGGCCTATACCAAAACTCGTCCCACACCGCCGGTGCCTGCTGCCTTAGGGCAGTTCCTCCTGTAGTGGCCCACCTCGCCACAACCGTAGCAAGTTTGGCCTACACCCGCGCTAGGGACTTGAGTGATCGGCTTCGCGGGGTCCTTGCAGAAACGGGCTGTGTGTCCCTTTCTGTTGCAGTTGGCGCACTGCATTTCCCGACAAGGTCCATGGTGGTGGTAAGTGCATTTGGTGCACTTTGGAAGGTTACCTACATAAGGCTTTGTTGGGTAGGTATTTGTAGGAGCTGTAGTAGGTACAGTGGCAGCATTCACTGAAACCAGTTGTTTCTTTGCGGTCTCTTGGGAAGACCCACCCTTCCCTTTATTCCATACCCTCTTCTTGTTATTGTTGTTGTTTTTGTAGTTCTTGTTGTTGTTGTTAGTTCCTTTCTGTGGTTCTGGTGCAGAAGTGGTTGAGTTCTGATGACCTTCGTAGTCAATCAGAGATTGTGCCAGTTCCTTAGCACTTTCAAAGGTGTTAGGTTTGGAAGCTAACACGCTTGATCGCATTTGGGGCGTCAGTCCCCAGATGTACCTCTCTATCTTCTTGCTTTCGGGAGCAATCATATTTGGACAAAGGATTGCCAGCTCGCAGAATCTGTTGGTATAAGTAGCGATGTCGGTACCAACCATTCCGAGTGTCCATAGTTCGTGTTCGAGCTTTTGAATCTCTCCCCGCGGGCAGTATTCTCTCATCATCATGGCTTTTAGGCTCTCCTAGGTTATGGAGTTTTCCACTATTAGGGTAAGTACTTTAACGTGGCCATTCCACCAAGTTAAAGCTTTATCAATAAGGGTGAAAGTTGCAAATTTGACTTTGTTGTGCTCGGGACAGGAGCAGATTTCAAAGACTGCCTCCGTCCTTTCAATCCACTGCCTCAGGGCCATCACACCACTAGTTCCATAAAACATCCGGGGTTTGGCATTAGTGAAGTCCTTATAGGTACATTCTCGGGGTGGTCCATGACTCTCGCCATGGTTGGATGGGTGTGTGCCAGATCCCGAGCCATTAGTACTCGAGTTATTGATTTGTGACATGGCAGCTGCTACCACTGTAGTGACTGCTACTTGGAACATAACCGCATCAAATTGAGGTGGTGGAGGTGGTGGTGGTACAGGTGTTTCCTCACCGTTGTTTCGCCTTGGGTTCCTACGCGGAGGCATCCTTCAACTATAGGTTGAAAAGGGTAAAGATAAGAATTCCATAGAATAGAAAATGTATGTATCTCATGAACTAAATCGCTATAGTTCAACAACAGATGATAGTATGAGTCTTAAAATAGAAGGATGAAAGTTATTTGTAAGACTGAAAGTATGAAACAAGTATTTGGTTTCTTAAAGACCATTCAAGGTTTGAACGAAATACTCAACGTAGTAATAATAGTGTTACTTATATTAATATAAAAGTTGTTACAACGATCATGAAAATTTGACCCCTAAAAGGGTCTCCGATTACAAAGTTCAAGAAATTTAAAGACTTTTAGCCGAGGTCCTAAGCTATAACAAAATTTGAGTCTTTGACAAGCACTACTTGCGACGAACGTGGCGCTTGGAGCTTGACTCCGCATCTGATTGCTTCGACTCCATTAGACGCCTATTAAAAGTGGCTTGTTGTTCCCTCAGTTCAGCGAGGGCTGCAATCATTTGTGCTTGGAATGCCTCAATTTGGAGTTGAGCATTGTCTTGCATCTTGTCCAACCTACGGATGTTAGAAGTGTGAACCTGCACTTCCACATTGACATCCCGGAGTCGGCTAGCTTGAACTCCGGATTGATAGGACTGATTGGCTAGCTTACCCACCATTACCGGGAGTGCTCGATCAGCCGAACCTCCGCCGCGAACATCATAGAAGTCCCGGCACATGCCGTAGGGAGGGCGTAGGTTTTGCTGTTGGCTCCAATGGTGGAGGTAACTTCCCCAAACGGGAGTCGGTCCTTGAAAGTTCCTTACGAAGACGGGAGGTTGAATGGGTGGTGGGTCGATCACTTCCGGCTCTGAGTCGGTACCGGAGTCATCACCCACTTCTATGGGTTCCTCGTCCTCTTCGGGATCATCTTCGATCCATCCTCCGTTGCCTTGGTTGGGAAAGTAGGGGTCGCCAGGGTGGTGAAATCCAGCCATTTGACTGTACGAGAAATAGGGTTAAAAGAATTGGATAAGGTTGAAACATGTAAAACATGTAAGTTAAACTAGTTTAGGTAGCAAATACTCCTATAGTATTTAAATTCTTGTGTTTGATTCTTGTAATGGTTTGGTAAGTTTTGACTTGTTGCTTACTACGATCATTCCTCGATATACATTGGTCCAATCTCGGGCAAATATAGTTGATCACGCTATATTTGTCCAAAATCTGATTACGTATATCGAGTCCTAATCGTAGTGTCAACTTGTCTAAATACTTGTTGTATAGTTAGATATCATGAAAATAATTTGTTGTATGCATGCAATTCTACTTAAATGAACTATTAATTTAAGTTAAACGTAACGCTGCTTAAGCGAAAGAAAAATGTTTTGTCAGAGAGTATTAGTCCCTTAAGCATTTATAGTTTGTATATCTTATGTGGTTCGATATACTTAGTTCACTATAAACATTGCTCTGATACCAATCTGTCACACCCCCAAACCTGAATGGCGGAAACGTTCGGGGGCAGATGACTTCATGTGATAACGTAACAAATGAATACATAGTAAAGAAAGCAATACAACCATCATATATATATATATATATATATATATATATATATATATATATATATATATAATTGAAAGTTTACATTTGTCAAAAGTTAAATGTTCAAAACCAATTACAATATGATGTCAAAATATGAGATTAAACTGGCGCTACAGCATCCCTTCTTCAAAAGCATAATAGTACCTGAAATTACTGATTTCCTGGGACATACAAGTAATTTTGAAAGAGTAAATCAGCATTTAAGCTGGTGAGTTTCATAATTATTTAAGTGACAATGTTTTTATAAAATGAAATGTTTTGTCCTTGTTTGTTTGTGTTTAGAAAATCCTATATTTTCTACTAGTATAAAAGTAGCCTTCACTCAAGACCAATGTTTGTTTCTAAAATGTATGTAAGTGTAACATAACCAATGTGTTTGAAAAACCTTGTAAATCAATGTGTTTGAAAACCTTGTAAATCAATGCATTTTTAATACCCCATGTGAGTTTTATAACCATACTATTGACTTGGAATGCCTATACACAACGTTCTTCAGGCGTTGGAATGTTATGACGTTTGTCACCCCAAACAGTGGACTGTAGCTAACAGTCAGGGCGCGGGTTGTCAAGCCCGTATAGATCTATACACAAACACCATGCTCCCCCTCCAAGGGATTCTGGTATATAATACAGGACTTGAAATGTGTACTCGACCGTACGTGAAGTTAGCGTCTCACAAAATCGTGGTATAAAAACAGATCTACTTGTTAAAATGTTTCATTTGTTCTTGTATATGAAAGTGACTTCTTGAAATTCATGTTTCTAGTACGAAGGAGTTAGAAATTTGTTCGTAAAACTATACCTATTATAGTTTTCTAAAAGTGTGTCTCGTTTGTTTAGAAATACCTAGAAAAGGAATCATTTGTTATGAAAGCGTAGATTTTGTAAAGATTAAAATAGACAAGTATACATATAATCTAAGAAAAGTTTAGTTGATACATGCATTATAACAATTTATATTTCAAAAGATGGAATATAACATATTTTGTATATATAAAAGTTCACTATATAGTTTATAAATCACATGCGATTTGAATATACAAAAGCACATAAAATAATTGTTTATGTATCACACGATAATACTCATGTGTTTACTTGTATTCCCCCCCCCCCCCCTTGAGAGCATATAAAAGCATTTAGAATATTTAAAAAGGTTGATTAAGGGGTATGAACTCACTTGAAAGTTTGAAGATAACGAGATGGAAAACCGGGCAGAGTTTCGTCTCGGGAAACGGATTTTCCTCGGGATTCTCGGGAATCTCGGGAGTAAAATCGACCATCGGGACTTGAGCAAAAAGACTAGAGCTTCGGGGTAGAGCGGGCACGGAAAACGAGGCAAAACGCAAGGGAAATGAGAAGAAATGAGCAAGTTTTTCGGAAGCCCTCGCATTCTATTTATAGGGATGCTGAACCGCCTCGGTACGCGGGGCGTACGCTTGTACGCAGCGCGTACGCGTACGTCACGCATGAGCGAGTCCTTGACTGCCTCGGCTTCAGATGGGACGGGTCGGATGGGACGGCGGGTCGGATGGGACAGCGGGTCGGATGGGGCGGGTCGGTAGCTTCGCATAGGGGCGACGTGGATGGACCGAGACCGCAACCTTCGGGTACGCGGGGCGTACGGGGTTACGCAGCGCGTAACTCGGATGAGGATGCTGACTCCTCCTTCGGATATTACCGGGTTTTGAATTAAATTTATATATAATTTATTTAATAAAATTCAAAAAATCATATCTTCTTCATACGATGTCCGTTTTCGATAGTCTTTATATCCACGCGTAGGTGAGACTACGATCTATAACTTTCGTTTAGACTCCGTCGGCAAATTCCAAAGTTATTTTTTTATTATTTATTTATTAAAATGACGTGATTAAGGAATTTCTTTAAAAATTCATAACTTCTTTATCTGACGTCGGTTTTTGCCAGACTTTTTACCGCTGAAATACCATTGTCGAGACCTTCGATTTTCGTTTAGGTCATTCCGGCCAAAAGTCACTCGATCTCCGATTCGAGTTTTTAGTTGTCTGTTGCTAAGCCGAACTTGGAAAAATCATAACTTCAATATACGAAGTCGGATTTGGGCGTTCTTTTTACGTACGATCATGGTTTGATGACATTTAAACATAGAAGAATTTAAATAGAAACTTTTTGGACAATTTATTATCAAAGTTAATTTTATTAACTCAAAAGTGGTTACAATACTTGACCTTTTAGGTCATTACAAAGAGTTGAAATATCGGGTTGTCACAATGCCTATAATTACCTTGTTCCCCCGCAACGGGATGGGAACTAGATCCACCAAATAGCGTTCCTCGAAAAGCCTCAGGACACAATCCCTGAATACAAATGACACTCGCACCGATCGATCGTCGGCGATCTCTACCTCTAAAGGGCAATCCAACATGCCTGAAGACTCAGTAAACCTCTTGCTAAGCGCAAGGGAAACAAATGATCGGGTGGCACCCGAATCGAACAACACCTGGACAGGAATACCGTTCACATGGAACAATCCTAATGCATATACACAGAGCACATATCAATAACACAACATCATAAAAATAAAGTAGAGGGAAAGAATCATACCCGTCACCACATCGGGTGCGGCGCGTGCCTCCTCTGCCGTCAGCTGGAATGCCCGACTCCTCACCACTAGAGCCTCTGCCTTGCCCTGTCAGCCATCTGTAATCCGCAGGGTAGCTGGAGCCGGCGCCCTAACCGGCGCTGATGCTGTCAACTGAGGGCAATTGGCCTTCTTGTGGCCCCTCTGATTGTAGTGAAAACACAGCAACTCCGATGTCTAAATAGCCGAAGCAGGAGTAGTACAATCCCTGCTAAAGTGCCCTACCTTTCCGCACTTGTATCAACCTTCTGATCCCATCCTACATGCTCCCTCATGCGTCCTGCCGCATTTCCCGCAGCGGCCCGGCCCTCCTTGGCCTTTCGGCCTCCCATCTGATCCTCTGGGCTTCTTCCCCGAAGCCCCAACCACCTGTACCGCTTCTGCTTTCCTCTTCCGAATGTGCTCCAAATCAATCTCCCTTTCCCTCACCTTGGCAATCATGGAATCCAGGGTAGGGCAAGCTGAAAAGATAACATGCTCCCGGATGTCAGCCCGTAGCATGTCATGATAACGGGTCCTCCTCATATCCTCATCACCTGCATACTGGGGCACCAACAGTGCCCTCTCTCAGAACTTGGCGGTGATCTACGCCACAGTCTCCGTCGTCTGCCTCATGTCCAAGAACACTCTGGCCAGCTGCTGAAGCTTGACAGCTGGCGCGAACTCCACCCTGAACCTGGTCACAAAGTCCGACCAAGTCATAGCCTCGACAACCGAGGCTCCCAATGAGTCCCCCACGGACTCCCACCAATCCCTAGCTCGATCTCGTAAACACCCTACTGCGAACCTCACCTTCGACCCCTCAGGGCAGAAGCTAATCATTTGTGCAGACTCAATGTCTGCAATCCATCATCTGGCAGCTATGGGGTCCTTCGCCCCGTGAAAATCCGGCGCACCACTGTCTAGAAAGTCCTTGAAGGACAGCGTGCGAGATCCCGACTGGCCAGATGCCATGTCGCTCCTGAATGCCCGGAGGCGATCCTCCATCAACTCCAATATCCCTTCCTTGATCGACCCAAAGATGATGGGGGTCAACTCAAGGATGCCTCTGGTGATCTCAGACGCGATGAACTCGCGTAGCCGCTCATCCACTGGCTCGGAACCTGATCCTGAACCTGCACTGCCAACTGCTGGCCTCGAACGTAGCACCACCATTCTAAAATACAAAGGAAATGACAACTATTAGCGATACTGATACCTCTGGAGGGATCATAATTACTACAAGTTCCCTGGTCTTATCTTGGCATTCCTCGATTCGGGTACGGGTCCTCTGCTTTCAGTAGTACGGGCCCATACTACCTTCCACATCTATCCGTACCTTCTCCAAGGACTGCCTTGACTCCACCAGGTCCCTTTCACTACCGCTGATCTCTGCTACTCCTATCCTAGGCTTACCCTAGGAAACCTCTGACTTCACCCAAACTAGTCCTCAGCTGCTGAAGGCCTCTTGGTGATGCCAATTAGCCATTACCTGGACACAATCACATGTGACGAGGCTCGGATAATCCTTCGAGTAAGGGACTCATCCCTACCACGGTTAGGACTCAAACAAGAGCTACGCAATAGGGTCAAATCCAACACTCTGAGATTATTCAACCCTGATCACATGTGACTTTATCGTATTCACCTAACAGCTAACTCCCATCACTTCAAAGCCCACATAGCACAAAGCAAACAACATTTGGACATAAAGGAAACAATCTCAATCAACTCTATCCTCTTAGAGAGAAACTGAACTAGCATACAATGCTAAACTCGCACTATCAGGCATAACCTAAACAGACCATCCTAATGCTGTCTACTCAATTCTAGCATACAACTCTTCACACACTGAAGCACATAAAGCAGGCACACAAGGCATCACTCCTAGATCCTTAGTCCTATTCTAGCATGTTGTTCTACTGAAACTGATAAGCATAACATAAACTTGTATGGGTACTTTGGGGAATACTTACTTGAGCTTGGCCGGTCGCGCACATTACACACTTCGTTCTTTCTTAGAACACTTTACTAGCTTTTAGAAAACATTTTCTCTTTCTAAATCTTTTGATCCCTCGATTTGAGTTCAAACACCCCCGAAGGTGTGTTCGAATCCCTCAAACCAGGGCTCTGATACCAACTTGTAACATCCCAAAAATACGAGCCAAAAATTTCGTTTTTAAAACATGTACTTAGCAAAACGTTTAGAAATAAATCACTCAACAACCATTTCATTTCACAAAAGATGTTGCATGTCAGAAAACATTGTCATAATCATAAAAATGTCAGAGTACAATCTCCCAGGTAGATGTCATAATGCGGAATACAAGCAGGTGTGTGTGTGATGTACCGCTACCGCTACCGCGCCAACTCCTTCCCCTTTGACGAAGAGGTACCTGAAACCAAAACTGAAAACTGTAAGCACGAAGCTTAGTGAGTTCCCCCATAATACCTCATACCATAAAAGCATACAACATACAGCTAGGAGATACGGGCCTTGCCCACACTCATGAAGATACGGGCCTTGCCCACACTCTGCTAGCCAAGGGATACGGGCCTTGCCCACACTACACTATCTGGGAGGTACGGGCCTCGTCCACACTCTACTCTCGGAGAGATACGGGCCTTGCCCACACTCAGCCGCTAACCCATAATATACAAGTATCACGCAGACAACAAGTATATACAACTCTATCATACAGGCATATATCATAATCAACTCAACCAAGAGATACGGGCTCGACCCACACTCTAGTACTAACATCTGGTCTACACGGGTCGGCCTTGGTGCCTTAGACCCGTTCCTACTAAAAGGAAACTCACCTCAAGGTAACTGTCGATCTGTGTGGGAACTGACTGCCTGCTGCTACTGCCGCTCCGGAGATCTTCCGGCTATAATTCCCACAAACCCTTACTCAAATACTGCTAATCGATTGCAGGGTAAATTGACCATTTACCCTTACAAATCAAGAGTCAAGTCTTAGTAAACTGCCAGTTGACCAGACTCGCCGAGTTGGCTAGCCAACTCACCGAGTCCCTCTCCTATAACCTGACCATAAGTCCGTCTCTACTCTTCGAGTTAAGCGTAGACTCGACGAGTTTTCCTCCTATACCCAAGGCCAATAGTCCTTCATCCTACTCGCCGAGTTCATCTTCATCCGAAACACTCTAAGCTGTGACTCGCCGAGTTGTATGAACAACTCGCCGAGTTGTTCTTGAGACAAGAAGATTGCCATGAACTCGCCGAGTCATGGCATTGACTCGCCAAGTGACTTCATGAGTGAGTTTGGCTTCCGACCCACTGAGTCGTACCCTATGACTCACCACTCCAACTCGCAACACCAAAAGAGGGAACAACCCGGGGACTCGCGACCCGACTCGCCGAGTCAGATGAACGACTCGCCGAGTTTGCCTCATGCAAAAACTATACACGCAATTTTGCTTGAATCCAGTCCATGCCATTCATAGATATGGGTTCCTAGGGCCTGGTTTACACGTAAAGTTTCCAACTTTACGTGTAGATAATCACCAATGATGGTTTTAGGGCTCAAAGTGCACCAAAAGGGGTAGATCTAGGACTTTCATGCAATAAGACTCCATAAAGGCAGTAGATTCAAGCTCCAGGGACTAAATCATGCCTAGATCTAAAGGCTAACAACTTATTACAACCCACCAAGCACATACAAGCTTGAAGAATGGCTCGAAAAGGACTTTCATGAAGCTATTAGGGACTACAAGCTTGAAAACAGAGGGGAAACGAACTATACCTCAAGGAAAACGTTGAGATGTCACAAAAATGCTTGGCCTCCTTCTCTTCTTCTTGATCTACTCTTCTTTCTCCTCAAAAACTTCAAGAACACACAAAAACACTTTAATCTCACAAGGAATGAGGGTAAAACGATGATGGGAGCTTTGAGAGTGAATGGGGGCGAGCTTGGGGCGGAAATGAGGGTTTAAATAGGGTGCAAACCCTTGAAATTTAGGGTTTCAACAGACAGCGGTGACTCGCCGAGTCCAGAATATGGACTCGCCGAGTCGCCAACTTAAACGTACCCCCGGACCGCGTCCCTATTCGCCGAGTCGGACCTACAACTCGCCGAGTTCAAGGCTAAAATGACAAATACTTAGATAAATTTTATGTACCAGGAACTAGGTGCTACAAAAACTCCAAGCTCTTGGAGATTCACGAAGACTGTATAAAATTTTTACCAATTTGTAGACTTTCATTTCTTCACCTTGCTTCACGAAACCTTCCAATTGGCTAACATACACTTCTTCTTTTAAGTCACCATATAAGAATTCCGTTTTCATGTCCAAGTGATGTATCTTCCATCCATTCCTGTCTGTGAGATCAATCAATAGTCTTATTGTCTTGAGTCGAGCTACCAGCGTGGATACTTCGTCAAAATCAATACCTTGCTCTTGTACATAGTCTTTAGCCACTAGATACGCTTTTTACCTTGTAATTGATCCACTCATATTTCTTTTAATTTTATACAACCATCTTAACCCGATATGTTTAACATCTTTAGGTGGAGGAACTAATTTCCACGTGTTGTTCTTTTCGATGGAATCAATTTCGACCTTCATTGATTTAAATCGATTCTTGTTCACTTTGGTTTCCTTAAAATTCTTTGGTTCTTCATCGAATGTTAACATTAAATGATCCAAACTTAGCTCGTATTCATTTAATCTTCTTGGCAACACTAGAGTTCGAGTGGACTGTCGAAGTACGACAAAATCTGCATCATTATTAGCGTCACTAGGTTGCGATGGGTTGGTGTCATCCTGAGAAGTGCCATCAGTTTGATTGGGGTTAGCATGATCGGTGGGTTGTTCGGTTCCAGTTGTAGTTGGACTTGAACCACCATTAAATTGGACTACTTATTCAATACTCCAAAAAACTGTGAGTGTACCCGGTTCATTTCTAGCTTGATTTTTGGGTGCATTACTCCACTGCCATGTCTTATTCATCCCAAATTGCATAGGCCGTTATAATAATTTTATTTTCCACATATTGTATATCCGAAATCCTCCCGAATTAGGTTCCTTTTCCAAAATATACAAACGGACATGACTATCATCAAGTTTCTTCAAATGTTTTGAGACTATTCTTTCATATGCAACACAACCAAATAATTTCAAATATTCAAGGTTTGGTTCTTCACCAAAGAATTTCTCGAATGGTGTAACATCTATCAAAGCTCGAGTTGGTGTCCGATTTATGATGTAAGGTGCATGACTAATTGCTTCACCCCAAAATTGGTTAGGAATATCTTTTGCTTTCATTAGGCACCATGTCATCTCGTGTTGAGTCCGATTTCTCCGTTCAACAATTTCGTTTTGTTAAGGTGTTGTAACTTGGTTCCTGGTACGCATTTAATTATAATTTATTCACTTTTGTAGAGCTACTCGACGATTTGGGATCCCCAAACTCGTCGAGTAGAAACCAGAATAGGCGTGAGATTTTAAATTGCCTACTCGACGAGTTGATAGACTCGACTCGACGAGTAGGGGTGCCAGGATGAAACCCTAATTTTGGGGGTTTGCACACTATTTAAGCATTCTAATCCCCACTTGTTGGCCTCATTTTCAGCCTCCAAGTCCCAAACCCTAGTTTCAGAAACCCTGATGCATTATGAGCTTGTTAGCCATTTTTTAGTGATCTTTGTGTGTCTTGAAGCTTATGGAAGAAGAAGAAGCTAGAGGATTCAAGGAGAAGATAGTAGATCCAGAGACTTCCTTTCATCCTCATCATTTTCTGGTAATCAAGTCTCTAACTTGCTTAGTAGTTTCTTAGATCTCCTTATTTTCTCTTTATTGGGGTTTTTGGTCCAAGAAGCTTAAACCTTGGGATATGGACATCCCAAGTGAGTGAATGATAGGTGCATTTTATGCACCTATTTTGCATGTTTATTTCCGTCTTTTTATAGCATTCTACTTCATAATTCTTGCATTTAGTTGATTATTAGGGTAATTGCATATTTCATTAAGAATGCCTGGTACTTCACTATTTTTGATTTATTTTGTAGGCATTATGGAGCATAGAACGTGGAGCATGGATGCTTGGATGCTTGGAGCATGGAGCTTTGGAACATGAAGAGAAGATGAACCGGTCATTCCATGGCAGAATACATGAAAGCAATAACTCGAGTCATTGTTGCATTGTCATCATAGCAAAGGATTACGTTTGAAATGCAGTTCTTGTCACATTCATGCGGGTCATTGTTGTCCTTTATCATCTCATATTTGAGCAACATGACGCGTGGTGAAGCTAGACTAAAGAGGGAGCCACAGTGAAGATGTATTTGATTTTTAGCAAAAAGCATGGGCTATGCCAAAAACACATGGTCATGACAAATGGCCATGCCAAAAACACATGGGCAAAAGGCATGGCCATGCTAAAAACGCATGGCCTTATGGCAAGTCACGTGAACTTTAATTAAAAGAGCAGAAGAACGTCATTTGAAGGGAGAACGGTTTTGGGAGCAGTTTGGGAGATCTTGGGGAGAATTATTGGAGCTTTTGAGAAGACCTAATCATTGCAAACACTTTGGATTTCATTTTTGTAAGGATTAAACATTCCAATTTCATATTTATTCTTGTTTGATTTGTTCTTAGCCATGTGTGGCTAAGAAACCCTAGTTTCTAGTTCTTGTTCAAAACATGTTGATTGCTTGACTTGAAGCATATGATTTGATGTTCAATTTGTGATTCTATTCTAGTGATTATGTTTTTGTTTAAACTAGAATCCTTGAATTTGATTTGTGTTTGATTGGCCACTTTCATGAATTGAATTTTTGTGCAGTTAATTAACTTTTAGGGCACCTAATCGTTCTATTGAGTTCATAATTGGTAACAAGCAATAAGTTTTCTTATTGTAAAACATATATCACATGTTTTCACACTTTCGGACGTATGAGAAGAAATGAACATTGTTGGGAAGCTTGTACAAAACTTAATGCAGTTTTTCAATGCAATCTAAGAGCGTGTTTAGGTTGAATTAGTAAAGCTAGGTCTAGTCAAAGAGCGTGTTTTGGTTAGATAATTTGGTAAGCGAGAGGTATTAGAGTGTGTTAATATCTTTCAGTACTAACTTAGAATAGCAATCATGAATTACATCAAGTCATAATCAAGTTGAACAACAACATTGAAAACTAGAACTAGAACCATTCAATCAATTTGTTTACAAATCTATTTCATTTTGTGCATGCTTTTAAAGTAGATTGTTATTTAGTTATTTACTTTTGCAAACAACCCCCCCCCCCCTTTGTGACCAAAGTATCTTGTGCAAAAGGGTATATACTTTTGTCCCGTGTCTCTGTGGTTCGAACCTACTTGCCTTGTACTACTTTGTAGTGCATTAAAGCACTGTATTTGGAGTCTATTGTACCCCTTTATTTGTTGGGTCTGACACCCTTAACAGTGAACCATCAGATTTGGAATCATTAAGGGATGTTAGGGCATAAAGGTGCAAACTTTATGCCATTGGAGCCCCCATGCAAGCTCTAAGATGTCATCTTGGCCTTTTAAGCCCCAAAAGGCCATGCATGGAGGAAAATGCAGAAGCTTTACGTGTTCAAATGATGTCTAAGGCCTAGATCTCTGTTTACATGCTTTAGTTTGGAGTATGGATGACTTGTGGACCAAGATCTAAGTTCTAAAGAGTTATGTTTGAGCCAAACCCGTCAAATGAGGATAATAGTGGGTAAAGTTGGAAACTTTACCCTTAAAAGGACGTTTTTAGTATGTATGAGAGACAAGAAGCTTAGATCTGAAGAGTTGGGGATTAATCTATTAAGATGGCCCAAACAGACTGAGGAACTTGGCGAGTATAGAGAGGGACTCGACGAGTTGAGTCGATTTGTCCCGATTCTGTACAAGGTAGAACTCGACGAGTCTGTCAAAGGACTCGACGAGTTAGCTCGTGTTATCACGACTATGAGTAGCAAGAGAACTCAACAAATTAGGGGGGATGACTCGACGAGTTGAGTCAACTCGGATTATTGACTTTGACTTTGACTGAACGTTGACTTTGACTTGGACATTGACTTTGACCAAGGTTGACCTGTGAAGGGGTCTTGAAGTGAGGAATGGTATCTAAGGGGTTCTTTTGTATAGGGCGCGAGTAGAGCCAATTGCGGGAGCAGAGAAGTTCAGCTACTTCACTCGACATTTGAGGTGAGTTTTCCTACAGTAGGAACGGGTCGAAGGAACCAAGGTCGGCCTGTTTATGTATGTTAGTATGTTCCGGATTAAGGTCCGATGTCGAGTGGGGCCCGATGTAGGTTTATATGTTTTTTCAGATTTCGATCCGATGCCAGGGCGGTACCTAAAGAAAGTTAGTATGCTTGATGTCTTTGTAATTCTTGCATGTGTTTGTTATTTGTATGTTTCCAGACTACGGTCTGATGAGGGGTGGTTCCCGAGGAATGCTTGTATGCTTCTGAATTTCTGTTTGATGTCGGGCGGGGCCCGAGGAATGTTTATATGTCAATGATTAGGTGGTTATGCATGATTTTTGCTCGATGATGGGAGGGGCCCGATGCCGGATGCGGTTTGATGCCGGGCGGGGCCCGATGGCCGGACAAGGCCGATGTCGGGCAGTGACCGATGTAGCAGGACGGGGCCCAATGTATGTTATATGCGATTATGTGATTATGTGTATGGTATGTAGTAGTTTGGGGAGACTCACTAAGCTTCGTGCTTGCAGTTTTCAATTATGGTTTCAGGTACTTCCGCTAGTAAGGGGAAGAGCTCGGGATGACTGCATTGCACACACCACAGCTTTTAGCCAGGGAGGATTCACTCTGATGTTTTGACATATGATTTTGATATATTGACATATGTTATGATATTTTTGAGATACACAATTTATGACTTTTATATGATGAATTATACGTATGGTTTTTATTAATGATTGAAAATGAAATTTTTAGACCGTATTTTTGGGATGTTTCAGGTGCATAAGGAGCCGTCAACATACGTACTATCCCATCTTCATCACAAAAACGGTTCAATTCATGCGATGTGAATTCTCCACCTCCACCCGTATGAAATGTCTTGATCTCTTTACATGTTTTTTTTTCAATTGAACTCTTGAAGCTCTTAATAATTCCATATGCATCACTTTTGTGCTTCAAAAGAAAAGACCACATGTATCTAGAATAATCATCATTAAGAACTAAAATATAAATATTACCCACTTGGGTGGGGGGATCAACCGGTCCATAAATATTTCCATGCACCATCTCAAGAATATTTGTAGCTCTATACTTAGCTTTCTTTGGAAATGATTGTATTGTTTTTTCAACCATGCAAGATTCACAAAGTTGGTCTTGATGTAGGATTGTCGGTAATCTTTTAGCTAGCTTTTACATCAACTTAATCGCGCCAAAATTAATGTCTCCAAGTCGTGTGTGCCATACCCAAGCTTCTTCATTGAATTTGACTTGCAAGAAATGTGGTTCCAACTTTTAACTTTATTTTGTAGAGTCTGTTTGCAATTCTCGGGACTTTCATAAGCAGTATTTCGTCTCCATCTCGTGTGGTTAAGAAATCACCTCTCATCCGAATGTCACAATAGGTTATTGTAGATAGCTTGAGGCTAATAACATTGCTACAAAATGATGGGATATAATAAATATACTTCATTAGTTATTGTTCACCTCTTTTTCCTTCGAACAAAATTGATCCTTTTCCATTAATGCTAACACACAATCCATCTCACCTTTCTCGTTATGTTCTTATTTAATTCATAAAAATTAGAATAGTTTGTTGGATTAGGTGTCTAAGCCCATAACTATGATTGGTATGTGCTTGAACCGATAGTAGCATGGTCCTTTTGGGTTGCATTCACCAGAGCAATTTGATAGGATGGATATTTGAGAAAGAGGTTATTTGTGATTTATTAATATATTATAGGAATAATATATTAATTGAGAAATCATATTATTTAATTAATATTGGTCAAGAATTAATTTGGAATTAATTTAATGATCAAAAGAGACTGATTAAATTTACAGGGGCTGATTAGGTAAATCAGTAATCTTTATAGTTTGGGCTAATGATTCATGTTGATTAGGGATGGGCTAAATCTATGTGGAGGTCCATGAAGAGTTAGTCCAAAGGGCCTATCATATGGATCATTGGAATACCAAAGTTTTTAGGGTTTTATGTATGAAACCCTAAGGATTCCACACTATAAATTGAACCCTTGCACTCCCAAAATCGGCACTTGTGTTCTAAGAAGAAACCCTAGCTGATTTTTGTGCCTCCTAACCTCTCTCTAATAAGCCTCCTCTTATTTTTGATGTTTTGTGAAACATTAGAGGTATCACACTTGAGATACTAAGCTCTTGAAAGGCCAAGGATTACAAGCTACAACAAAGAGCTATTCATCTAACTAGTTTTTATATTGTATACCTCCAATTGCATGATAGCTAGGGTACATGCTTTGGATAGAATGAAATTGCATGTATAACTTGAGAAAACTTAGATCCAAAGCATTAGGGTTGTATGTGCACCATAGGGATGTTATAGTGTTCAAAACCCATCATAGTTGTCAGACATGTGGTTGCTCACGCCATTGTCTAAGTACCAAATCTCGTCTTCATCGGCATTTGCTTCAACTTTTGGAGGGATATATTTGTCTTCGTTCAAGAACACTGTTTCTTGAATTGTATTCATCATCAAGAACATCCCTTCTTCATGATTCCTATCTCCGTCGTGTGTTTGATTAAGATTTGCCTCATGGTTTTTGGTTCAATCTGGGCATCTTGAAGCGAAGTGTCGATATTTATCACACTGATAACAATGGATGTTTGAGAGATCTCTTTGCTCGCGTTGTTTCCCTTTTACTTTAGATCTTCATGATTTTTAGAGGGTTCCGAGTGACCAATTGACATCATTTTAAGGTAAAAAGCTCTGAACTTGATAGTGATTTATTTAAGATCTTGTTAGCCTTGAAGTTGTGAGCATTTGGTACCATTAGCTTGACATTTTGAGTATGGGTTATTCTAAGTCATTCGAGCCATCCTTTTGTACATTTCAGAGTGTCGTTGTGCATAAAAATATGATCTTGAGTGTTGTATGTAACCCATACATGTGTTAGATGGTCTTATTGGGTTAAGAATTGGACATTTTGCACTTAATAACCATGCAAAGTCATAAAGTTGGAAACTTTATAACTTAGGATATCATTTTGGGCTTGGATCTGAGTTTTGGATGGAAGGGATTAATGGCATAAGCTCTTACTGAAGTTTTGGGACTAGACAATGTATGTTGGGCGTGCATGTAGGTACATTGCACGTACGCGGTCAGCGCCCCACTTTTTTATCAACATCAGAGTACGTTGGGCGTACTCTCTTGGTACACAGGGGGTACTCTGCTGGGAAGGGATATTTTCTTTTGGACCTTGACCGTTGACTTTGACTTGGACCAGGGTTGACCAAAGGGTATTTTGGGTATTTTGATATTAAGTTAAGTTGGGCCATGATTTGAATAATAGGTGACGGATAGAGCCGGTATTCGAAGTAGAGATTTATTCAACTATTTGTTAAAAATGAGATGTGATTTTTCCTCACAGTACCATGGGTTGAAGGCACCAATGTCGACCCACTAGATTATTTATCTTGGTTAGGATATTATTATGCTAGTTGATAGTTGATTAGTAGATCTGTATGATTATTTAAAATTACTGGTTATATGTTATGTTTATCTGTTACATATGTCGACATATTGTGTTGGGTTGAGGTTGTATTGCTTTGTGTGGAAACCAACAAACCCGGAGTAATCCAGACATAAGTTGTGGACCGCGAGGGCAAGCCAAACTTATGTTGTGGGCTCTCGAGCAATCCAGATATGAGCTAAGGGCCTGATAGGCGTGCTAGACTTATACTGTGGGTTCGGGAGCAATCTAGATATGAGCTGATGGCCCGATAGGCATGCCATACTCATACTGTAGGCTCACGGGTAATCCAATATTTTTAAGCTGTGGACCCAATATATGTTGATATGTGTGTGTGTGTTTGTGTTGGTACTTTGAGGATCTCACTAAGCTTTGAATTACAATTTTAGTTTATTGTTTCAGGTACTTCTGAGGATCGTGGGAAATCAAATGCGTGATCATGCACATCTTCCTGTTTTATGTCACTGGGTCTTAGGAAAACTTTGATTCTGAAATAATGTTTTTGAAACAATGACTCATTTTGTAAATAATATTGGTTAATGGATGATTTTGAAAATATCAAATTTCTTTGATTTTTTTAGTGTTACAACTTAAACATCAACGAATCATAAAACATCATTGCATCACTCATGCTTAAACATTTACTCCCTATTCATTATCTGGTTAAGAATAACATCCCCGTATTTACGTAATTGTTATATTGATGACTTCTATGATAAAACAAAGTTAAGGACCGAATAACATCATCGAGTTTTGTAAAATTAATACATGATGTTGCAACGATCAAAACCCAAAGAGCATACATGGTTTGAAAAATTCAAAAAACCACTTTGTTTCAATTTTTCCTTAACTTTTAACTTAGTGTATGAAATGAACTTTAAAACCCCTTGTGTACACAATTTAAAGCTTCATGCTTTCTTTGTCACAAATATAACGAAACCCCATCATCATCTCTTGCTCGACTATCTTTTCTTCAAGCTTAATTAAAACTTCTCTTACATCTAACTTTTTTATATGTTCATTGAAAAGCTCACCTTGTAACTAGAAAAGAGAAATGAGTGCAATACGCACATGGAAAAGAAGGCTTTTGGGGCACTTACAATGAAACATTAGAGGAAAGAATAAGTAATTAAAGGTAGACATACTTGTTTCTTTTCATTTGGTTAATTACAAACGTAACATAATTGTTCATGGAAATAAACACAAAGTAGGTTATAGAATAAGATAACCCGTGGTGTTAACTTGAAGATAAAATCATAAGACATACCTCAAGAAGTCAATAAACATCAAAAGTTCCCTAACTTTGACCTCCAACAACTTTCCGATGAAGAGCACCAAGCCAACATGGATGTAGATTCTATAAACGATACATGACTAAATGATAACATGAAAAACAAGATGACCAAATGTGATGAATCACAAGCCCTTGGGAATGTGCAAGGCTGACATTTTTTATTATCTGCATAAGCATATAAATGTTTTCAAGGGTATCGATTGTTCTTTATGTGTTGTCTCACTATTGTCTAATATTCTTACTGGTGTTATGATCAGGATCAGGACCCTGGAGATTTGGGGAATGATGACCAAAATCAATTAAAATCTTTTTAGTTCTACATGTCTTCACTTCCACTAACTCCATCACGAATTACAACATTTTATATTTCATATCAAAAAACAATCGTCCTTTGAAATTATACTCTACTATTAACAACTCCTTTCGCATGCTCAATAAGTGCTTAATTTTAATATTTTTATACCAAGACCAGACAAAGATCATCAAATTTTGGATAACTATCATAAAAATCATTATATTTTTTTTGTTCAATTTTGACACATAATGTGATGTCACAAAATAGTGACACGCGGTCATACCATGTCGTTGCAACCAGAAAATGATCAATATTTGACAAAATTGAAAAACACAATATTCATATTGGAAAAATATTAAAATTTGATGTCTTTTGTGTTATTTTTTTTAGTAATCAAGAGTTACAACTTACAAATATTTAGCAAATATATAGTTATAGACAAAATTACATAAATGATCATTGGAATCTTTTTTTTAAATAGCTTATGTGGTTTTAATCGAGAGTTGCGACTAGGTTTTACTACAAACTATTGATATAATTTGTTATTACCAATAATTAACTAATTTCTACTGAAAGTTGTAATTACGAAATATTAAACAAGTTATTAGTGTGTATTTAATCCTCCATGAGGATATAAACTTTTGCCATATTATAAAAGAAATAATATCCCATGCAACTAAAAAGTTAAATTATTAAATTGTATGTGCATATAAAAGAACGTTGTTTTTTATTTCTTTTATTTTTCTTTCTAAAAGCATAAGGCGACACTCGAATGCCACCTAAAACTGCCATGATCAAGGCTATGTATGGTAGCCGAAAATTGACAATGAAATTTACAAACAAATACGATACTTTAAAAAGAAAATGAAAAGCCTTTTACATGTTATAAGAGAAATATCAATACTTTCTGTTAACAATTACCCTCATGTTTTAATAATGTTAATACTTTTTAGTGGCGTATTGCACTTGTGTGACATTTATTTAGTTTAATAACTTCAACACCTATTGATTATGTTTTTCAAGAAGTGGTTGATTCTTTTTTACCTCTATAATAACCAAAGAAAAATTTAACCATTGATTGAAAACCTTAATTCTTAAGTAATAGGTTCTAACTTCTAATTATTTATCTATTATTTATGATATAACGTACAGTCTTATCTTATTGACTTTGAATAGTTCCTTTTGAAACCTTTAAAAAATTAAAAAAATTAAAAAAAAAAAAAAACTTTAGATTTTTGAAAGTTATTTATTTATTATTTTTGTTAAAGGATATATTGCTTAATTATTTGGTTGATTTGTTTTGAATTTAAACATAATTCTTATTGAGTTCTGGAATGTGGTGGTTTTCGAAGATGATAGTGGTGGTGGTAATGACTTTGATATTGTTGCTGGCAAATAATGATCCCATTTAATTTTATTTTATTTGAATATACATAATAAATTTTAGGATGCAAACTTTAAAATAAAAACAAACTGTCTTTTTTATACATACTGTAAATTCCTGACGCATAGGTATTAATTACATACAATAGAAAAGACTATAAATACTATAACCATTAGAAAACAAACATCACCAAAGATTCATAAGCCCTTTAGTATTCTATAAAATGGTAACTACGATTACACAACGGTAATTTTTAGAAAACTTACAATAATAAAAGAAAAAAAAAAAGTTTAGAATAACATGGTAATGATTATTGCATGACTTTTGGCAATAAACATTTAACATGCATATATCGTAAGATTCACATGAGATTGTATATAAACTCAAAAGAAGATTTAGATATTCCAAAAGATACAAAAGAAACCGTGTTCGATGAAAATGATGAATCACATATTGGCAATGGTCTTTTCTTCTGTTGAATAAAATTGATATTTTGTGTTGGGTTGCTTGGAGTATTTTGCCTTCCTATTTTTTTTTGTAATTTTGCTATTTTTCTCTTTTCTTTTCTTTGTTGTCTCTAATCTCTATGCGTACTCATTTCCTTTAACTAGCCTCTGGCTCGTCTTGTTATTATAATGTTGTTTTTTTGACGTGAAAAAAAAAAGATATTCTAAGTTGTTAAGATTAAAATGGAATAATATCATATGTTCGCATAATTAATTAATATAAAGTAATGATAAATCGTGTGCATGATAATATATTAACTATCGTAATTAGTATTGGGTAATGCATTCTATTTTTTAGAGTATATTATAGAAATTATCATTATGTTTTATCTAAACTCACCGGTTGAGTTTAGAATTTATAATCGTATCAATGTCGTCCTTGAAGTTGTATTTAGTATGGATTTAGCCCCTTGATCCATATACAATAACTTCGAAATTTGGAATGAACTTTGGATTTTGATAAAAGCATATGGACCATAAGAAAACACCGGGGTGACTCAACGAATTTAGAGACTCTAAGCAAACAAAAAAATTGGGCCCTTCAAGTAAGCAAACAATTTAGAATTTGAGACCTTTAGTTTTATAAACCAGTTCTTTTACCACCAAGCTAAGCTTCAACTTATCTTTATATCCCAAGATATATATATATATATATATATATATATATATATATATATATATATATAAAAGCTTTAAACTTGGGGGCCCTTTATAATTGGAGGCCCTAAGCCCTTGCTTAGTTTTGCAAATGGTAGAGCCGGCCTTGGAAAACACAAACTTAAAGACAACGATAAGATAATTTCAATATTTGAATTGAAGTTGTACTTCTCTGTAAATCATAAAGACCAAATTTGTATCTCGGTCTATCTCATCTAATAAATAAAAATCTATTTTGTCATCTCTTATAAGTTTTGGCACTTATTATTTTATAGTATTTTTGAAATAAATAATATTCACATATCAATTTCTAGATTTTTTTTAATTTTTAAAATTAAAAAGTCACATAATACATATAGTTATATTAGTAATAATATATATAGTTATATTAGTAAAGTATTAAATGTAATAGATGTGATCATAAATTGCAATAAATATGTTTTTTCCTTCCTTATTTTAAAATTTAATTTTAAAAAATACTTAATATTACATTTTGGTATTTAATTTGTTTATTTAACCTATGTAATACATGTGTCTCATACCTAGTTTAATAACAATCTTAGATATGATTGACAAATATTTTTGAAAATTCCTCTCCGCTAAGGGTGGTTGCCATAAAGGACAAATGACATAAAAACCCTTAAGTTTTTTGAAATATTCTGATTTATCCTTCAACTAGAGCTCTTATAGATAATGACATAGTGTTGGTTGGTCACGATTCAATCATTTGTAATGAGCTCTTCCACATCATATAAGTTTTTTTTTTTTTGGAGAATTAGACTGAACTAAATGTATATAAAAATCAGATCGACAAAAGAAGGATTGGCATTGGTTCCATTTTATGTCCTGATTGTGGCTCAAACATTGAACCACCAATCATGTTGATCACCTGCCGTTTACGTATGATGATTTGGTCGCTTTTTTCGTTGCAAATTGGGTAACTTTGCATGCTATTCACCTTCTAATGTGGTGGATGAAGAGTTCTTTGAGGAGGTGATCCTTGCTTTGGATGTTGTTTGAACTACAAAAATACTATTTTATTTAGAACGGTTAAACTAATGAAGACGATTTTTTTCTACATTTTTTTAAACAATAAGTTGAAACTTAATTGGGTTAAATGACTCTGAAATCCAACTCTTGTTATTTCCGTCTTTTAATGTGTTTTACTTTTTCTAGCACCTTGTTAATTGATAAAATTTCAATGGTTCCAAAACATAAGTTACATTTAGGACAGAAGAACATAATGCAATTGATTTAAAACAACTTCTTTCAAATCCATGAAACAAGAAACGATTTGAAAGTAAAGGATGGTCAATTGAGTTTGTTTAAATTTGTGGGATTTGGGGTCTTAATTTGAAGGAAAATCTATATAAAAATCTCAAATTTTTGCGTCAGTTTATGATTTAGTCATAAATTAAATTTATTAATGCAAAATGACAATAGCCGGTTTCCTTTTTCCCTTTTTTTTTTGTTAATGAAATTTAATTTATGACTACATTATAAATTGGTTTAAAAGTTTAAGGTTTTTCTGGAGATTTTTTAAAACTGAATCTCAAACTTATACGTTTCCTAGTAAATTATATATATATATATATATATATATATATATATATATATATATATATATATATATATATATATATATATATATATATATATATATATATATATATATAAAATACAAATAATAACTAAGTGATAAATATAACTCTTTATTTGTAAAAATACTTGTAATATAAACACATACCATAAATTTTGTTGTCCACTTGCCTATAAGTTGAACCACATAAATAATAATAATAATACAATATGGTGTTGTCATTTAGCCAAAATTTGAAGCATTAGTTTTCACATGATTAAATTCGAAAATTGACATTGCTTTGATGATTCCTTTAATATTTAGGCAACAATTAAGAGTGTGGATTGAAATTTTGCATATTAATTACCATCTTATACCAATTTTAATTTTTTTCTAGATATATACAAGGAGTTATGAGTTTTGAAAATAGTATTTCTAGATATTTTTGGGATATTCTTTATATTAATGGGTAAAAGTTGCAACGATTTCCCTCAGGTTTTGTATCAATTCAATTCTACCCTAATCTTTTAGAATGGAAGAATCCACCACTACCTTTTTTTTTTTTTTTTTTCATAAGTTTGAGTTACAAATTAACCTTCTTTGACCCTAGCTAGTACCATCTCATCCATAACATCAAGTCTAATATTATCAAATATTACACAACAAAAGCAAAAAACTTCTATACACAATAAAATGCATATATATATATATATATATATATATATATATATATATATATATATATATATATATATATATATATATATATATATATATGTGTGTGTGTGTTTTACTCAAAATACATTCAAACTCAAATCAAAAAGAGAAAAAGGAGCATCATCATTGACCTAGCTATCATTCTTTATAACAAAATTTTAGTTATAGGGTTGAGATTACCTACAAAAATGGAGATGTCATTCAGAACTCACCACCAACCTTTTATTAAGAATAACTGAACATGTCTATAGAAGTATGCAAAAGTCTAAATAATTTTTTCTTTTAAAATGACAAACACCCCCCACCCCACCCCTCTAATCTACTTAACTTGAAGTAGTTTAAGGAAACCGTTTACATCATTTATCATTTTTGTAGGATCAATTGCTCGTCGATTAGTGAGTCAATTGGGTTGATCCTCAAATGAGTTCAAATTCTTGGCCAACTGACTTTTAAAGATTATTGGTTGGTTAACTCATTGCTCTTATTTTTGTTCCGCATAATCCCTCGTTTGAATTGCACTACATGGCAAATGTATGTTTGTATAGTTATACAACCAAAAATACAGTTTTACATTTTTTTTGTTCTTGGAACAATTTTGTCGAATCCTAATTAACCCAAGGAACAATTTTGACCCTAAATCAGTCTTAGCATGATAATAATATTTTTCATACACCCCTTAATCTACTTCTAATTCTATATTTTGTATCAACACGTAAGACTTGAACCCTTAACTTATTGGTTGGGAGAAGGAAATATCAAATATTTGTCATTATTGTAAACTTCAGGGTCTAATGGTGTAACTTACATTCTCACATGAAGTCAGCCATTTGACCAAATGCCATCATGCTAACAAGTTAAATGTTCGATTTCCGTTTTGTAGAAGAAAAGCTTTGACAGTTGGAAGGCAGCAGTCCCCCCACCTCTTCACACCACAAACACACACAAACACACACAAATCGTTTTCCGAGGCTACACTTCTCTATGTGCGTACATATATAGACTTCCCAAAGTAAATCAAATTCCCAATAGCATAAATAATAGCTCATCTATATTTTAGCCAACTCTTTCGTTAGCGTCTGTGAGTAATAAATCTTTCACAGGTTTTATCGCCGCTTCGATAAAAGAATCTTCCTTCCTTATTCCTTAAGAGTCCACGCACTCTGTTTTTTTATTCACATGCTCTGTTTCTGAAATCGATCATCAATGGGGTTTCTTGGCATTTTCTTGGGAATCATTGGTGTCGGAATTGGGATTGTTATTGGTCTTGTTCTTGGGTTTTACTTGTTTATCTATTCCGACCCCCAAAACGAACCCTTCGAGGTAATCTGTAATCTTTAATTTCTGTAATTTCTTACTTGCATGTCAATACTGAATGTTGGATGTTTCAAGAAAAGTTTGAATTTGTGTCATTTGGGTTGTTCATCGTTTTGAATAGTTTGTCCCGATTCTTGATTCAATTTTGATGCATTTAATTAATCAAATGGGTACATTTGATTTTGTGCTAGTTTTAATAGCAGTTTCTTGTTCCCTGATTGTTGCTGCGATGATTTAAATACTAATTAATTAATTAATATTTTATTATGGAAGAACTGCAAAGAGCAAACGATGAATGATTTAAAGATTTGTGTTAATTCAATTTTCACCTGTAATTCCTTTTTTTTAATCTTATTTCATGATTTTTTCTTGAAACTTACAGTGGATGTGATTGATAGATAGTGACAAATTAGTAGTTGTTATCTAGGTTTTCACTTTTGGGGGTTTTCTCGATAATCTTTGAATTTTTGTTCAATGCTCATATGCTAATCAATTTACAATCTTTAATTTTAAATTTTATTGATTTGATACTTTTTTAGGTTTATGCTATTATGGTATATTTATCCGATAATTAGCTTTTTTTTTTTTTTTTTTGGTTTTTTGTTGATAATCTTTGATGTAAGCACACAAAAGCTAACGATTCTTTGAAATTCTCTGGTCTTTTTTGGGACGTATTTAAGCTTTATTTTATGTAAAGTGGTCACCTTTATTTACTTTTGAACTTTTGTTTATCCTTTCTGTTCTTTTATGTGATTCTCATTAAATCATTATTTTAATCTTTGATATAATATTTATTGATTTAGTAACTATTGGTGTTGTGATAACTTGTAGGCTTCTAACAAGTAACACTTGTTTTCCTTGTTGAAAAACCGTCTTATTAGCTGTTTTGTTTTTTTTTCCAACCTAATATTTTTCATAATTTCATGGTTTGACTTATGGTTAATATATTCAACATAAAGTTCAAATTAACTAATTATAATGCATTTTTAATGATTTTGCTACTTCAGGATCCAATTGTGAAGCCAATTTCTGAACTTGATACAACTAGTTTACAAGATTTAGTGCCCGAGATTCCTCTATGGTTGAAGAATCCCGATTATGATCGTGTAAGTATTTCAAAAACTATCTTTTTGATTCTTTAACTTATTCTTTTATCAACCCCTGAGCTGATCAATACACCTCAAAGCATAATGTGAGATTTAAATCAGGTATATAGTGGGACCCACTGTCTATAAGGAGTCCAAACCACATTCAGACAATAACCCTTGACTATTTCTGTCAGTATATCGTTTCTTGTTTCTTTAACTTGCCTTGTTTACAGGTTGATTGGCTGAATACATTTCTTTTGAACATGTGGCCTTATCTTGACAAGGTACATTGTAAGAAAACAAAAAATCTATAAAGTTTTTATTTATTTTTTTATTCTTTCGGGGAGAAAAGTGTCCAAAATGTTAAATTTCAGGCAATTTGTGCTGCGATAAGGCAAACAACAGAACCAATAGTGGCTGATTATGTTGGGCAAGGGCATCGCCCTATAGAGGCAATTACTTTTGAGACCTTAAGCCTCGGGACCCTTCCTCCTATAGTTCAAGGTAAATTCTTGATCTGATTGTGAATTTATGATGTGGTAAATGACGATTATGCCCCTCGTATATTATTTGTTGTGCTAGGTATTAAAGTTTATGAGACGAATGAGAACCAACTAGTAATGGAACCGGCGATTAAATGGGCTGGAAATCCGAATATAGTCATAGTTGTGAAGATATCGTTTTTGCGCATCAAGATTCAGGTATGACAATGTGGTAAATGACAATTATGCCCCTTTTGGTTATAGAATTCTGATTGTGAATTTGTGGTTGGTTTTTAGTTGGTGGATTTACAAGTGTTTGCGGTTCCAAGGGTGACTTTGAAGCCTCTTGTCTCGGCTTTTCCATGCTTTGCTAATGTCGTTGTATCTTTGTTGGAGAAGGTACAGTTTAGGTAGTGTTTGGTATGATGGAATCACAGGAGAATGGAACGGAATGGTTCATTCCATTTCACGTGATGGAATGGAATAGACCGTTTAATTTCTTAGGCGACGGGGTTTTTTTTAATTCCATTCATTAGTCATTAGTCATTACATTCCATTTAACCAAATAGCGACTTAATAATTTGATACTTACAGTTCTTTTATCACCTTGTTTTATTGGATTTATTTATATGTATCTAATTCTAATCCTTTTTTTTTAAAGCCACATGTGGACTTTGGGCTGAAGGTACTAGGAGGAGATGTTATGTCTATCCCTGGCCTATATCCACTAGTTCAGGTTTATATTTTCTCCATTTCTCTTCCAATTAATTAAAACTTACAAGATTAAACAATCTCAAACTTTTGTCTGGTTTTTCAGGATATTATTAAAAAAGAAGTCGCAAAACTCTACCTTTGGCCACAAACTCTTCAAATACCCATTCTTGATTCTTCTCTGTAAGTCAATCAAACGTTTTAATCTTTGAACATTTGTTAAATACCTAAACTACCCTTTAAAGAAAGACAAACAAAGGGGGAAAATTGGTAAATTTCTCACAATATTTTCTGGTCAGTGGTGCTGTGAAAAAGCCTGTTGGAGTGTTACATGTGAAAGTGATACGGGCAACGAAGCTGATGAAGATGGACATATTGGGACTTTCCGATCCATATGTAAAGCTTAAATTAAGTGGAGAAATGTTACCTTCCAAAAAAACAACAATCAAGAAAAAGACATTAAATCCAGTGTGGAATGAGACCTTCAAGCTTGTAGTCAAGGACCCTCAAGCTCAAACCCTTCAAGTTAATGTCTTTGATTGGGACAAGGTAAAATGACCAAAACACCCTTGGGTAGAAATACAACCAAAGCACTCTTTGTTAGAAATGTGATGATATCTGTTCTTTGTTCTTTAGGTAGGGAGCCATGATAGGTTGGGGATGCAAGTGGTGCCATTGAAGATACTACAACCAAACGAGACAAAAGAACTAACCCTTGATCTATTGAAGAACACTAACGTAACAGATCCACTGAAGAAACAACAGAGAGGGCAGATTATGTTGGAGGTGACTTATGCGCCATTCAGGGAGGATAGTGATGTAGTAGTAACCGGGACCCTCAATACGCCGACTAAGAAAGAGAATGGTGCAGGGTTCGGCGGCGAAACCCCAATTGGTGCCGGCGTACTTTTGGTGACTGTGCAAGGGGCTGAAGATGTTGAAGGAGAGCATCACAACAATCCATACGCCGTGATTATATTTAGAGGAGAAACAAAGAAAACAAAGGTCAATTGAGAGTTCTTTCATACCAATTCTGAAGTTGAAATCGCATTCTTTGCCCTAATGATAGTAATGATCTTCAACTTTTCATAACAGATTATTAGAAAAACTCGAGATCCGAAGTGGAATGAAGAGTTTCAGTTTATGCTTGAAGAACCTCCGATACATGACAAGATCCACATCCAGATTATGAGCAAGAGAACGCGAATGAGTTTCTATGCAAAGGTTTTCTGCTCTTAATTTACTAATTTCATGAATTTCGTAGTTTTTAACTACCGATTTGAATGATGTGCAGGAATCACTAGGACATGTGGTGATAAACCTTGCTGATGTAGTGTACAATGGGCGGATAAACAATAAGTTTCATCTCATAGATTCGAAGAACGGCCTGGTACATGTCGAGCTCCGGTGGAGAGAAACTTGATGTTACTCGATGATGGCGGAGTCAAAATCGGGAGTGATATAGTCAACGTGATATATTTTTGAGTTTTTTTGAAATAGTGTTTAAGTTGATGAGATGTGAATTAGTTCTATACATATTGGGAAAAAAATACATAAATATATATAACTGGAATTGGTTAAGATCTGAAATTCTGAATTCATTTTGCGATATTTCATTGTGCTAATTTTCCAAAATAATAATAATAATAATAATAAAGATAATGTAATTCTTTTTAGAACCGCAGCAAACTTTTGACATGGGCCACAAATCTTAGGAATAAGTAAAAAAAAGCCCAATTTTGAAAATTTGGGTTACGAGGTTATCTGCATCTATTCTTGATATTTCCCAAAGTCTCAAAAGTGAGAATAAACATTCATTTCCATAGGTTCTCCTCCACATCTCTCCTTATTAGTTTAGCTTTATCACCACAGTTAAGAGGAGCACGAGAAGCCCCGTTGCTCATTATGTAGCAATGACAGATGTGGGCGGTGTAGGAGACAGGCCCGACCCTAAGCGGGTGTGCGGCTGCCCATGGCCTATCTATTTCATTATCGTATTTTTATTTGATCATTACTATAAATATTATAGTAGTATTAGTGAATTTTGGTTATAAGCAAACAAATTAAGAGCTTATTTTGTAGTTTTTGCACAAGGCCGAAAATCAACAAACCAACCCTGTTAGGAGTTTGCCGGTGGAATGGAGGATCGGAGAAGTGGCACTGTTGTATTTTGCTTTTCAAAATCTGGTTTCTAACTTGTTCAACTGGTCTGATTTTTACTAAACTACTCGGTTTAGACTTATTCAATTTCAAACGGTTTTGTGACCGACCGAACTGGAGTACTCATCGGTCCCAACGGGTCGATACGAACCAGTTTTCAAAATATGCTTTTTGAGGTATTTGTTTGGATTAATGATTTATAAATGCAATAAGTTTTATCTTAAAGTCATGTAAGCTATTTTCGTACACATGAAAATTATACATTTTTTTCGTATATATTTATTCATTTATACTTTTTCATACACATATAACCACTAATATGTGAAAAAAAAAAAATTAATCATGATGTATACCAAAAAATATAAGTTTAATGATCATATATGTCAAAAACATAAATGACTAAATATATACATATAATAAAGTTTATTACAATTATAAGTCCTTAAAATGATGTTTTCTTCTAGAGTTATAGTGTGTTGTATCACACCTCTTATTTTTTGTATGTCTCCTCAACATCACCCCATTTTCTCTCCCTTTTCTTTTCATCTAAGAAATGCTCATCTTTCACCGTTTTAAATGGTCAGTCCTGAGGAAGTGTGAGGTGTGTAACTGCATATGACACATGTCATCAAGGGGGTCGATTTTTTATATAAACGGATATTCTCATTGGAAATCTGTTGTTAATCTGTCGTCAATTCATCCCTAACTTATTGCCAATTAGCCGCTAATCCGTTGGAAGGTGGCTTCTATCGTTCGTGGTTCGTGGTTCTGATCACCGTAATTGAAGGTTTTTTTTCCTAATCAATAATATAACTAACAACGGTCTATTAACTGTCGATCTTATCGTAATATTAATAAATTTTGTAGACATTTATGCAATACAAGTGGAAAACGCAAAGAGATGGAGTATAGAGAGAGGGTGTGGTATAAGCATTGGGCGTGTATGGGTTGGTGTTAGGTGGGGATCAAAATGTGGTAGTGCATAGTCTTTAAGAGACAGGGCTAGATATAGAGATGAAGAAAGGTTTAGTTCTTTCACCAATCTCAAAATTTTACTCATGGTTGTTTTTGTTTTGATTTTACCTCGTGTTGGATGCTTATTGTTGGAACTTTAGAGAAAAAGAAATGAATATGGTTGGGATGAGTTGGGTTGGATAAGTGTGGTCCTATCTTATTAAATATATTTTTGGTAAATGAAACATGTCTATAGTTTTTTGCCATAATTTTTGTCCACGCCCAAATTTGCAAATTTATTTAGTAGATGATTCAAAACTAACTGATAGTCCGTAGTTGAAAGTTGTTATTTCGAAGTTGATATATATTTGAAAGTTGTGATTTGTATTTTTGTTAAAATATTTACCAAAAAAAAAGTTTAAAAATTTTAAGTTACGTAAAATCAACATAAAAAACTCACAAAACTATTTTCTATTTTTTTAGATTTTTTTTTCAAAGCAAAAAAGTACACTCGTACCTTAAAATAATATTTTAAAAACTCATTTTTCAACTAAAATTCAAAATATCTAGAAGAGAAACTTTCTTTTCTTTGAAAATATCTTAAAGTCCTCAGGAACTTTCTTTGAAAATCTGCTAAAACCTCTCCTATAAAGCCAAATAACCTTTATTACTATATACCCCCAACGACCTCAACACTGGTCTCGATCAAATCGACTACTTTTCTCCACAACCTGAACTCACATTCATCCATATCAAGATCCGAACGAATTACAAGATAATTCACTCAAAATGATAATCGATATAGTGATGCAAGTTGCTCTAATTCTCATCACCCTCTTCATGTTCCTATGGATGCAAAAGATCCCTCAAAATCTCTTCACCAAATTCCGTTACAGAAACCGATCCAGCTACTCCGCCAAGCGTCACTTCATCATCGGCGCTCAGCTATTGGCTAAATCCAGATCTACCAAAGACCGATCGTCCGCCGTTAAACTAGCCAAAACCGCCGCCGAAGAAGCTGACAAATCCATCGCTCTCGATCCAAAGGACGCCGCGTCACACATACTCAAAGCCCTAGCTCTCGATGTGCAAGGTTTTGGCACATCGGCTTTGGAAGCGCTGGATGTCGCGCTGTCGCCATTGACGTCGAAGTCGTTGAGCAGCGAAGAGAGAGGAGATGCGTTGTTGAAGAGGGCAGAGATCAAAATTAAGGGTAGTAAGAGAGGGCTAGTTGACTCAGCGATTGATGATCTGCAGCAATCAGTGAAGTTGAAAGGGGATAAAGCGACGGCGTTTCGGTTGTTGGGAGAGTGTTATGAGAAGAAAGAAATGAAGGAGGAAGCGGTGGAGGCGTATGAAGGTGCACTCAAGGTTGACCCCAAGTGTACTCCGGCTCAAGATGCATTGAATCGATTGGGTTCAAGTTCAATTTCAACACAGTGAGATCTAACAAGTAGGGACAAAAATTCGTACTTTTTATCTTCCATTTTATGATATAAATGCTTCTTTTTCTTTTCAATCAAATGACAGCCGAAAGAACACACAATATTCAGCCACAAATCTCATCTTTTCGTGCACTCTATCTAAGTTAATTCCTTTGCTATTGTTGTATACTCTTGAAAATCTTTCTGATAAAGGAGTAGGCTTCTTATATATATACATTTGGGAAATGGTAATTGAAGAATAGTTGTTAATTGAACTGATTTAGGCAGTTGTCATAGTTTTTTTTTTAATGGATTTTTGAGAAATAGTCTATTACATGTTTGTTACAATATGTATTTATTATAATCGTCTAACATTTTGTTTACAAAACATGTGCATAGATGGAGGCATCAACTCAACTCGTATCTTATCATATTTAATATACATGAAATTATATTACAAATGATTCTAATTTCTATCATTTAGTTATCATCAACCTTTTAATAATCTTTCGTGTGATGACATGTTACCCCATCTTCTGAAATTCTTGGAAAAAAAATTACGAAATCAAGCATATTAGAATGAAAACCAGTTTTAAAAGTTGTTAATCCCCCAAAACGGATCCAATTAGAATTTAGAAGTATGAGATATCAACTCATTCAGCGATAGGTTTGTTAAGAATTTAATGCTTCAATTGAAAGGACCTTTGGTAGCCACAAATAAAATGTAGGATGAGTAATTGTTGCAGATAGCTTGTGGCTGTAAATGTTGAAATGTTTATTGGAGAAATGTGTCTTTTGCAATCAGATATTAATTGCAGTACCTTTAGATTAAGGGGTCCCAAATTTATCAAAAACACACCCTTTACTTCATTTACTTTTACTTAATATATTTTAATTATTATACTAATAATTAAAAATACCTTTTAATAATTACTTCATTTACTTTTACTTAATATATTTTAATTATTCATTTACTTTCACTTAATATATATTAATAAATATCTATAATTCTATACTATTATTTAATAAAAGCAATTGAAAATTACTTGAAACCCAACCCATTTTTTCTTTTAACCCTTAAAACCCTAGCAAAGTTTAAAAACTATATTTTTCTATCTTTTCTCTCGAGAGAGAGCATCACATCACCATCAAATACCACCTCAACTATCAGACCATCGTGGTCATCAGTCCGCCATTGTCATTAGACTGTTGGAAAACTAACGTCACCGGGCCAACTTCGTCACTATCTGTTGGAACACCAACGTCATCGAACCAACGCCACCACTGTCATCAGAGTGTCGGAACACCAACATCACCATGCAACTCAAGCCACTCGTCGGCATTTGGTTTCGCGTTCTCTCTCTCTCTCTCTCTCTCTCTCTCTCTCTCTCTCTATTTATGGTTTTTGTTTTCCTCTGGTGGTTACCGGGTGTAGGTTTCCAACGGCGGTGATAGTATACGCCATGTGGATGGTTGAAGTCGACGGTCTCTCTCTCTCTCTCTCATGGTAATTTTCGGCAATTTGATTTCAACGGCGAGGATTGTTGCTGCCGGTGGTGATTGTGTCCATCAGTTGTGATGGTTAATGTTGACAGTAATGGATGTCTTTTTGGATAATTGAACTCTAATGTATAGTGAGGTTCTGATGTAAACAAAAAATATTAAGTTAACTTAAAATATTATCACATTTAAGGAAAAAACTATTCACATTTACAATGATTTCACTTTTCAATGTTATTCAAGATCTGAGAGGTAAAAAATAGGATGGTTTTTTTTGGTAGAAAAGAATCTAAAGTTTTGAAAACAAGAATGCAAAACAAATAACCAAAATAACTCTTTGATTAATTGGAAAATCACTCAAAACCAATGTTTTTACAATCTGTTCTCATAATCATAAACTCAATTATGAACATGTATATATAGCCTAACATACCAACTTGTATTAGACTAGGAAACTTATGACCAACTTGCCATAAACTAAACTTTCCATAAATTAGATTGCTTGGTCTCCAAGTCCTCATCAACTTAGGATTCCAACAATCACCCCCGAATCTCTAAGTCCTTCTAGAGAATTCTTTAACCCCGATCAAGCTCCGCATTTCCTTGAACTTGGTTCGAGCTAATGGTTTCGTAAGAATATCCGCCCTTTGTTCTCCACCGGGAATGTATTCCACCTCCACTTGTTCCCTTTCGACACAATTACGAATGAAGTGAAACCTCGTGTGAATGTGTTTACTCCTTCCATGAAAAACGGGATTCTTAGTTAGTTCGATAGCCGACTTGTTATCAACTCTAAGAATAACTTTCTCTTGTGCTTTGTTCATTATTTCCCCAAGCAAATCTTGAAGCCATATTGCTTGACATGCACTCGCTATGGCTGCCATGAACTCAGCCTCACAAGATGATAAAGCAACGGTGTCTTGCTTTTGTGAACACCATGTAATTGGTGATGACCCATAGTAGAAAATGTGACCGGTTGTGCTTCTTCCGTCATCCGGGTCAACATTGTGACTACTATCACTATAACCAATAAGCCGCTTTTGTCCCATTCTCTCGTACTTGATTCCGTATCCCGTTGTTCCTCGTAAGTACCTTAGAATGTGTTTGATTGCACCACCATGTGATTCTCTTGGACTTTGCATATATCGGCTAACAACTCCAACCGCATATGTCATATCGGGTCTTGTTTGCAAGAGGTATCTAAGACATCCTACCACCTTTCGATATTGTGTTGGGTCGATTTCGGGTTCATCTTCGGCCTTCGACAATTTATTTCCCGGTTCCATCGGTATGTGGGTCGGATTGCAATCATGTAAACCGGCTTCTTTTAAAATGCGTTGAGCATATGCTTCTTGGTTTATAGTAATCCCCGATTCTTCTTGCTTAACTTCAATGCCAAGGTAATAAGTTAATCTTCCAAGATCCGACATCTCAAAGTTCTTGGACATTTCTAATTTGAACCTCTTGATCATGCTCAAGTTTGTACCTGTGACAAATAAGTCATCAACATAAATTGCTAAAATTAGCAAGTTAGATCCTTCACATTTCCGGTACACCGATGGTTCTTTCATGCACTTTTGAAATTTCATATTCTTCAAAATCCCATCAAGCTTCGTGTTCCATGCTCGAGGTGCTTGTCTTAGACCATATAGTGCTTTTGTAAGGCGATATACTTTATGCTCGTTGCCCTTCTTTATATAGCCTTCCGGTTGTGACACATAAACAGTTTCTTTTAATTCTCCATGTAAGAATGTTGTTTTTACATCTAAGTGGTGAAGCTCCCACCCATGAGTAGCTGCTAAGGCTATAAGAAATCGAATAGTTTCAATTCGAGCTACCGGGGCAAACACTTCCTGAAAATCAATACCGGGTTGTTGCACGTAACCTTTAGCAACCAACCTTGCCTTGTATTTATTAATGGTGCCATCTGCATTTTTCTTTAATTTGAACACCCACTTGAGTCCAATTGGCTTCACCCCCATAGGTTTGTTCATAAGAGTCCAAGTATTATTTTTGTTTATTGACTTGATTTCCGCATCCATGGCCTTGACCCATTCTGGTTCTTTCTTCGCTTCTTCAACCGATACCGGCTCGTCATTGGTTGTTAGAAGGAGTTCTTCGAGATTGTCAAGATCAAGCTCATAATCTTGAAATCGTCTTGGAGGTACTCTTGCTCTCGAGGGTCTTTGACTTGTAGCTCCTTGTTGAACATTATTATTTACCGGACTTGATTGTTGATTATCTTGTACATCCGCTCCGTCTCCAATCTCTTGATCCGATTCAATTGGATCATTGTTTACATCGTTTCCTTGGTTGTTGTTCACATCTTCTCTTGGATAGTCCCATGGTATTATGAATGAACCCGGTTCTTCATTGTTGATTCCTGCTTCTTTAATCCAATCCCACCCTTTGGTTTCATCAAAAATAACATCTCGACTCACGATTATTTTTTGTGTTACCGGGTTAAATAACCGGTAAGCTTTCGTACCCGATTCGGAACCAACATGTACTAGTGGTCTTGATCTTGCATCCAACTTCTTTTGATTAACCGGTTCAACTTTTGCATGTGCTAGACACCCAAATATACGAACATTTTCTAAATTCGGTTTTCTTTTATACAACTTTTCGTATGGAGTTGTATCACCAAGGACTCTTGTGTAAACTCGATTGATTAGATTTGTTGAGTGATTTACCGCTTCTCCCCATAAGTAGTTTGGAACATGCATTGCCTTCATTATACTTCGTGTCATGTCCATAAGAGTTCGGTTTCTTCGTTCCACAATTCCGTTTTGTTGTGGAGAGTATGGGGCGGTGAGATTGCGTTTAACTCCGTTTTGCTCACAAAAAGAATTAAACTCGAGAGAGGTAAACTCACCTCCTCGATCACTTCTAAACACTTTCAAAGGCTTTCCAATTTCATTTTCCACCAAAGCTTTGAATTTTTTGAAGTGTGTAAACGCCTCACTCTTTTCTTTTATGAGATAAATCCACATAAATCGTGAAAAATCATCAATTAGTGTAAAAATGTACCTATTTTGACCCTTGGTTGCCGGCGTGATCGGACCGCATAAATCTCCGTGAACAAGCTCCAATGGTTGTTTCGCTTTGTATGTCGTCATGGTTGGGAAGGACTTTCTCGTTTGCTTGCCGACTAAGCATGATTCACATAATTGATTCTCATGATCTAATTTCGGTAACCCTTTGACTAAACCCTTTTTGGACATCTTTTTCATTGACTCGAAATTGATGTGCCCAAGTCTTGCATGCCATCGCCACGCATCTTCACTTAGTCTTGAATGTAGGCAAATAGGAACTCCAATTTGTAATTTTATTTTATAAAGGCGGTTTGAAGTTCTTTGTACTTTCATTAATAAGCAATTATCGGCATCGTGCATGGTTAAAAAGTTGTCTTTCATTCGAATATCACACCCGGCTTCAGTTGCTTGTCCGAGACTTATAATGTTGTTCTTGAGATCCGGTATGTAGTAAATCTCCGTCATCAGCCTTTGTTGACCTTTCTTGCCTTGGAAAAGTATAGCACCTTTTCCCTTGATTTTTACACACGAATTATCTCCAAATTTAACCCTCCCGGTTATGCTTTCGTCAAGCTCGGAGAAAAATGACCGGTTCCCCGTCATGTGATTGCTCGCCCCATTATCCAAATACCACACATCGTTTTCTTGTGGATCGTATCAAGACGGTATCACCTTCTCTTCATTCAAAAACACGGTCTCGTGTAAAAATACGGCCTCGTCGGTATCGTCATATTCAACAAAATTACTTTCTTGTAATTTTTTGATTCGGTCCGGGCATTGAGACGCAAAATGGCCCGGTTTATCGCACCGGTAACAAATAATATTGGAGCGGTCCTTTTTAGGTTTGCGGTTCGTTTCAAAATTAGAATTGGGCTTTCCTCTTTGGGCTTGTGTTGTTTTATTTTGGTTAATTCCGTGTGGGGTTTTTTTGAATTTTGGCCCATTTGAGTTTTGTGATCCAGCAGACCCAGACCCGGATCCTTCATGCTGATTGTACCCACCCGATCCTCCAGCCCCTTTCCATTTGCCCTTCGACGCTATATTCTTCCGATTCGAGTTTCCACTATGGTCGACGAACAGGGCCCTCGTCTGACCTTCACTGCCGGTCTCGTCCTCCCTAATTCTCTCATCGTATGCCTTAAGTCTTCCCACAATATCCTCGAACCCGATTGTCTTCAGGTCAAGTACTTGTTCCAAGGAAGCGACAATATGGATGAAGTTCCTTGGCACCGATTTCAGAAATTTCTTGACTAACTTCGATTCCTCAATCGATTCTCCCAGCGTCGCTGATTTTGATGCGATTCCGGACAGCTTTCCGGCAAAGCTGTCGATTGTCTCTGATTCCAGCATCTTTAATCGATCGAATTCCGACATTAAGGTTTGTAATCTGGCTTCTTTAACTCTATCAGCACCCATATTTCGTGTTCTAATCGCTTCCCATAGCTTCTTGGCCGAATCCTGTTCTCCGATTTGCATTATGAGGTTTTCTGGTAGGGCTTGGTACAGTAGACCCACAGCGAGACAGTCTTTCTCTTCATTGTCCTCGGTTCCTGGATCAATCACAGTCCAGGCTTTGTGGATTCGCAGGACGACTTTCATACGCATTGCCCATACGGTGTAATTTGTGGATGTAAGCATCGGACAGGAGACTGAGGTTGTACCAACCTCCTTTACCCTTACCGGAGCTTCTCCTTCTCCCCCTGTATCTGTCATGTTGTCAACAGGTAAGGAATTTGATCTCACAGCTTCTTGACTCAAGCTCTGATACCAATTAAAGTTTTGAAAACAAGAATGCAAAACAAATAACCAAAATAACTCTTTGATTAATTGGAAAATCACTCAAAACCAATGTTTTTACAATCTGTTCTCATAATCATAAACTCAATTATGAACATGTATATATAGCCTAACATACCAACTTGTATTAGACTAGGAAACTTATGACCAACTTGCCATAAAATAAACTTTCCATAAATTAGATTGCTTGGTCTCCAAGTCCTCATCGACTTAGGATTCCAACAGAATCAACTTAAAAAAGAGGTGTTAATGGTGTTTATTTAGTAGCATCCTCGATTAAAAAGTTTTTTTTTAATAGACGGATTTACATACACATGAGCTATGCTATCAATAGCGCGCTATAGCGGTGCTATAGCAGCACTATAGCGTTTTGCGGTGTTACTAAACCGCTATTTTGAAATAGCGTTTACGAATAGCGGTGTCGCTATTAGCGACGCTATTTACCACGAACCTCATCAGCGCTATAGCGATGCTACACCCGCTTTTACAATTTCGTACATATTTGGTTACTTTGACAAAGAAAAAAACGATTATGTATTATTTCGATATTAAATCTTTATTTTTTTAACTAGTCCACTACACTTTTTGTCTTAATAAGTCCAAAAAATAAATATAGTTAATTACAAACTACAAAGCAAAAAATGACAACTTCCATTTCTCATCTGTTTCAGTACTTAGGAACCACGAATGACTTGAGTTACGATGATATTTTGACACTTTTTAGTTTCCATATTACTATATTAGAATATTTTATATGGATTATGTTATGTTTTATATGATTTTTTATGATATTAATTCTTTATAGTATTAATAATCTAATATATAAATTATGTATAAATATATAATATAAATTATACATAATATTAAAAAACCGCTATATCACTACTATACCACCGCGATAACCGTGATTTCAAATAGCGGCATGTGACCGCTATTGAAATTTCGACCGCGATAACTGCTTAGCACATGAGTAACTATACGCTAAGTCCAACCCATTAGATTCTCTTCAACTATTAGCAAACCTACACATAATTGGTGTTTTTTTCCAAAACTTAGATCTCCGACAACTGAATCTAAACAATTATTTTCTTTGAAAATTGCATTCTACATGTTCTCTATATGAACAATTAGTACTTGAACAGCTGGATGACGTATTCAAAAATTTAGAAGGCATGAAAATTTAGAAGTCTCCATGCCGCTTCATGAGGGCAAATGTAAAACTTTGAATTTCATTTACATGGAATGTAGTTGTAGAACTACTACATTGAACATTTTTCTCTTATTTATGAATAACAAATGTTCTACATTCTACACCTTCCAACTACAATAGTATGTTAAATTCACATTGTGCATACTAAGAACTGAAATATTTACATTTCAAATTCATTGTGAATCTGGTCAAATCAAATTGATTTTTTATATATCAATATTGATGTTTATTTATAGAAGACAAAAAGTTGAGCATTTTTATATATTTAGTTTTTTTTTTCTTGGATAAAAAAAATAAACCTAAATATTGGAAAAAAAAAACAACAAAAGCAAGTGAGTTTTGTTTTTTTTTTTTTTTTTTTTTTTTTAATTTTAGTTTTTATATATCAATATGGATATCTATAGAAAGATGATAAAAATTATGAATTTTAGTATATTTTCGATAAAAAACATGACCTAAAAAAATAAACGAAAAAACGAAGTGAGTTTTTTTGGTATAAGGTGCATTCGTGTCCAATATATAAATCTACAGTCCTTCTCTTGGGCATTGATCATCATAATATTTTATGTTCACGATTGGTTCCTTGTTAATAATGGTTTTCTATTGAACCTCATATATATATATATATATATATATATATATATATATATATATATATATATATATATATATATATATATATATATACGCTTAGGTTATTATATTCAAAGTAATTATTGTGTTATTGTATGTATAAATGTAGGCCAATCATTTTACTTATTTTAAGAAAGTGATTAATATATATTATTGAATTAAATATAATTGAAAAATACCATCTAATTTAACTAGAATGGTATTTTAGTCAATTAATATAGATTTAATAAAGGAAATTTACATATTTTAAGGGATCATAGATTCTATTAATTTTAAAAATCCGATTTAAGATTTTTAATTCGGATATTCTGAGAGAATATGTTTGAGTATGTTCAAAAATAAAAATATTCTAGAACCATAAAATAATAAAAATATTCTTAAACGTATTTCTTGATCATAACTTTAAAAAATTCTTGTAGAATAACAAATTCTCGAACCAGCAATTGAAGAATTAAAACAAAAATTACATTAATTCTTATAGAATACATGTAACAATTGCTAAAAATTACATTTATTGTTAAAGAATAAAACTAAAAAACTTGCAAATCGGGAAAAAAAACATGAAAATCTAACAAATACACTAATTCATTCTAAAAGAATAATGTTGCTAAGAGGCGTCGTTCAAATTTCATGGCCCGTTCTTCAAGCATCAGCTTCTGTGGAAACAAATCCAATGAATAAATTAATGAGAAAATATCCATATTCCATTCCAACATAATTGGAATTCGTGATTCCATTCTGATAGAATTGAAATTCATTTACCAATGATTATATTAATTCGGGGCATTCTAACAGAATATGTTCATGATTATTATAAAAAACGTTTTTTTTCTGATAGAATACTATAACGAAGAAATACCATTCAATTGAAGCATTTTAGCGAGCGCTTGGTGTGCATCAAAACAACTTTTAATTTCCTGTAAAAATTAGACAATCGGAACAAATTCCCAATTCAACAAAAATATTACACCTTGAAAGAATTAGACAATAAACCTAAACACATCCAAAATTTCTTTGATTTCTGTCAAACAATCAACCCAAACATTCATTCTATATATTGAAATCAAATCAAATTAAACTTCATTAGTTTATAGTAAATCAGTCAAAATAAGAAGCAGAAGGAAGAAACCTGTTTGACGAGTTTAGAAGAATCTTTCCCAAAAAAAAACCTAGTCCACCATCAGAGGAGAACACCGATGATCGAAGTGAGGATGAGGGCAGGTCCGAACTGTGCAACAACGTATGAACACCCGCTACCCGGGGTACAATCACGCGAACAACTCCATATCCGACTATAAGATCTACATGATACTTGCCTGATAATTAAAAGAAAAACACCTATGACAATTAATTATCGTTTTATCGACATGATTCCGTCGTTTTGTTCATAAAAAACGATAAATTTATCATTTATGATAAAGAGATGAAAAGAGTGAAAGTAATTAATCAAAAGCACATGTAACGACAGAGAATTTCAACCAATTTAAAACATTTTATTTTATTCAAAAACCATTAAGTTCATACATCTTGTTTTCAAAATAGTTTAAACATCAGAGTATCCCCCAAAACCATATCACATATATCATAAAACATGAGGAGCGGTACGATCACGCCTTCGCCTTGTCACGATCTCCTAAAGCACCTGAAACAATAAACCAAAACTGTAAGCCCGAAAGCTTAGTGAGTTCCCCCAAAGTACTGATGGGTTTTGGGCATAAGACATCCTATGTGCTCATACAAACCCTAATGCTTGGATCTAGGTTTCTCTATTGTACATGCTTTGAATCCAAGACTATAAACCCTAATTCTAGCATACAAGTAATCATATTAGATATTAGAATAAGTTTATAATGTTACCTTGATTGTTCTGTAGCAATAACAATCCCAATTCCTCCTTGAATTGACTTTGGAAGGCTTAGAGTCACAAGTGTCACTCCTCTAATGGTTCACAAGCACCATAAGCAAGAGGATGAATATGAGAGAGGTTAGAGGCTGCCCAAAAACGTGTGAAACCCTAGAAGGTTGCTTTTTTCACGTTTTTGAGGCATAAGGGGTCATTATATAGTAAGGCTATTAGGGTTATCTAACAAGGAAACCCTAATTTGGTTGCTTAAGCACTAAGCAACCCATGGAGCCCTTTTCTTAAAGCCTTGGACGACTTCATATGGGCTTCCCCATTAGGATTCGTCCACCTTATAATAAAAGGCAATCCATGGCCCTAATTGCAATTATCTTATAATTACAATTCCAGTCCCTTAAGTTTAATTAATCTCTTTTAGTCACAAAACTAATTACCAATTAATTATTGACTAATATTAATTAAACAATATGATTTCTCCTTTAATATATTATTCTCATAATATATTAATAAATCATATTTAATCCTTTCTCTCCATAATTCATCCTATCAAGTTGCTTTGGTGAAGGCAACCCAAAAGGACCATGCACCATCAGGTCAAGTACATACCAAAATAGTTATGGACTTAGACACTAATCCAATAGTCTCCCACTTGGATAAGTCTAACAACTATTCTGCGTATGACTTCGGATCCCGATCTGCAATCGTAGCTTTCCAAAGCCGCTGTCAACTCTGATCCTATCAGATACGCGTGTCCTTAGATAAGGGATCATATATTCCTCCATTCTAGATATCATATGAGATATGATTTCAAATCATTCTCTTTGTACTATGTCTCGATTTCCGATTTATGACGACTGACTAATTGAACAAATCAAATTAGCCCTAGCCCGGCCGAGCATTTACGTTTGTCATCACTAAACCATCGAGGGGCCCAAAGATATCGCTTTTATTCTACTTTGAATAAAAGGAACGGATAAACTTTGATACAATGCTCGCTTGCACTCACGCACCGAATCACACACAACAATATGTTTTATAACACCAAGTTACTAGTGCGTTTACATATTATCAATGTGCAACCGATTCGCAAGATACAACTCACACATCTCGGTTTCAAGAATATAAGATGTTATCGTCTCACCAATCACTCGTGATACAATTCATGGAGTGATCCAAGTGAGCGTGGGTTTGATCCAATGCTCAAATCATATTCATAAGCACTCATGAACGTTGCAGCAAACATTTGCTTATGTCTAATACCTTATAGACAATCCACACACCAATTCATGACAGTCTTCATTCATATCTACTTCCAACATATGAATGACTGTGGCCCGTTCGAATAATTCGATTATTCTTAATAAACTCAATTATTCTGGAAGTCAAAACATGCAAATGTGAAACACAAGAATAATACTAATCCCATATGGCCTCAACCCTTTGAGCATAAATAAAACACCTTTTATTTATCACCATATTGATTACTCATTATTTGTCGTTTCGGTTAATCAACTTCTTACTAGAATTACAACACTTGTCCCATGCTCCTAGCATGCACACAATGTTTACTTATGGTTCTTATTTTGTGAAATAGATCATATTGAACACATTTCCAATCATTCTCATTTCTCAACTCCAAATCCTTTTTCCATAAGTTAAAGAATATCAAATTCTTGCTACTTATAGAATATGCTAGATTCTAATATTCTATGCAACTTATCCTTTCGTAATGTCACTGCACCAAAGTCACAAAGACTATTGCCAATGATATTACAAAGTCCTCTATCGGAGATTGTTACAAGACAATTCCATAGACGTGATGTCTCTCACTCAAAGTACATTCTTTGAACATCCTTTTGCATAGAAGTTTCTAATCTAATCATAGATTTCTCAATATTCAATTCCCAATATGGACACACTTCCATATGTTCCATATGACAACTCATTCTTAATAGAATCTTATCTATTCGTAATGATGTCGATATGGTCCATCCAATATGGAAACATTTCCATATTTTCCAATACTATACTTCCAACTATTCACAAGCGACCAATCCTCGTCGAACTTTGGGTTGTCCTTTGATAGTTGTTTAATTGTTTTAGTCAAAACCAATTCTAGTCCCTTTTCCCTCTAAATGTGCTAGACATTTTGAAAATTTTAGAATGGTCAAACATTAAAGCATTTGCAATCGATCCTATACCTGAAGCGTATGGGACACGACGCATAATGTTTTATTTGCTATGTTCTCAAAATTCGAATTGTGAAGAGGGATGCCGTAATCATAATCGAAATTTTAAGAACACACTATGTACCTTTGACTAAATTTTATTATTATTCCACAACCTAAGCCTTTAGATTTGAAATGAAGCATAATATTCTCTCCCTTAATTATAGCAAAACAACCTTTCAACTCTTACAACTTTGCAAGGTATGACTCTTGTTTTCTATAATTAATATTGCTAACCTTGCAATACTTTTCTTAATAATCATACAATCATAACTTTTATGCTCCCACTATCATGATGATTATTGTAAAACATAACACTTATGCTCCCACTAGCTTCGACATGTATTCATAAACATCTCAACTTCCAGAAAGACAATACTTATTGAATTTCTTAAGTTCATGTTTCTAATACTTAGTGCTTTGATAATCCTTTATCAATGATTCTTGAACTTATACACCTTTGCCTTCGATAGTTCATATGTGTGCCTAAACAATTAAGACTAATTGCCAAACCTCACAATTCAAATTATGGAAAGGGATGCCGTAACCATGATTGAATTTGAGAATGCAATTTTACAATCACTATCTTCTTAAAATCTCTCTTAGTGAAAGCATTTCTTCACAATCATTTTCATGAAGGAGGAAATCTTATGACACTTAGATTTGAGCGGTGTATGTGTTCTTATCCATGTAAATTTGTTAAAACTAAAGTTTACGACAAATTCAAACTCTTATGGATCGAACTTTCTTAATCTCGATTTCTTGCCTTTATGGTAGCACAGCTGCCCACCATGTCTTCCAAGTAGTTAAGCAGCTCACCCTTTCCTATCAATGTACCTTTCATTGATTAAGGCGCTTTGCCTTTTATGCGTTCAAAATGAGAACTCATAGAACTCACATGCATAATTAACTCGATTGGATTGGCACAGAATCAAAATAATGTCAACACGATAGGTATAAACCTCAACTCGTGTGCTAGTGATGATCGGTAAGGTTTATTTGATTTGTTCTTAGAACCTTTCAAGACCATTAAGACTCCCACTGACTCCTTGACATATACGATTCTCTTGTCAAAACATTTCTTGACAAACAAATATTCAAGAGTTAGTGTAGCTTTTATCAAAACTCTTCATAAATTGGTCCTAGTTGGTCTTTGTCTTATCCAAGACATCACAACTTTCCACATTTGACGAATGTTTCAAACCTTCTTAAGACTTTTTCACTCAATGTCACAATCTTAACTTTAAGACTTGTTATTGGAACGAAGTATGATTGACTTATTGATTTAACCATTTCTTCAATTCTTTGATTCCTCTTCTTAGACATACAATTGTACTAAGACTCACTTAGAGGATCAATTGAGATATGGTTCTTAATCATTAAGACCTATCATAAGGCATAAAAGGTACTCTCCCTTCATCTTAGAATGGAGTAACTTTTATCTTTCTGCCTACTTGATTCTTCTTATTCGTTCTGCTATTGATCTAAACCCTTTAATCAATTCAGAATTATACTTAATCTTGTAAGTACAATCATATTTACTAAACCTTTAGTAAATCATGACGAATATCATTGTTACTCTTATGGTAGACTTTGATCAACACACAACTTTGTGTATTCGATCTCCTAGTCCTTCACTTGACACTTTGTCAATGAATTAGTCTAATTTCCAAATACGAAATTTCTCATTCATCGTGCATCCACGTTGCATGATTCCAAGTTTCTGTCCAATTGAAACTTGGGCGATGAGAAACTCTTCCTATTTGGTAAATTCTCGACTTTCCATAATAAAATAAGAACCAAATCCATTTGTTGTAGAAGTATTCAAACACCAATTTTCATAACGATTTCATTGCAAGGAAATAAACAAATAAATAAATAAGTCAAACGAAAATTTATTTTATTTATAAAAGCAGCGGAAAACATATGTCCTTACAATGCAAAATCCATTGAAAACTATGTATTTCAAAAGAAAATTTTCTCACAACTCTATCATAACTATCTAAGATCAAAATCTAATCTTCAAGTCCATGCGATCAAGATCCATTCCTTGTGATTAGATTCATCTTGCTCTTTCACCAAGCTTCCTTTCTTTTCACCGATCCTGTAAAACATTCAAATGCAATCTTATTACATTATGTATTAAGAATTAATGAATAGGAACTTAATGGAGTTAGATAGTGGATTTCACCTGAAGCGCAGCCATACTCTTTGACTCTCCCATCTTCTGGACTCTTCAGGCTCTTTGGGCAGACTTGTATCCAACGCCCTTTCTTTTGGCAGCAAACGCAGGTCGGTTCTCCTAGAACGTCCTCGGATGTATGGTCGGTTGACTCTCCCAACAAATACGCTCCATTGCTTCGCCAAATCATTTCTGATTCAGCAGCAATGAGCATGTAAGTTAGGTCAATGAGGTCGTCGTCATGATCCATCATATAATACTTTCTTTTGAACTCATTATATGATTCTGGAAGTGACTGCAAAACCCAATTCACAGCCAAACCATTCGGGAATGACACATCCAACATTATCAACCTATCAATGTGTGATTTCATTCCTAGAACGTGGGCACACACGGGTTTACCATCTTCATGTTTCATTTCCAATAGGGCTTTAGTGATATTGAACCTTTCAATTCTTCGATCTTGGGGGTTGGGAGAACAATAGGAGGAGGAGGAGGAAGTGAAGCATGATTTTTCGTTCCTCGATTGAATCGTGGAATACCATCTTCATGTGGAATGCTTGTTCCACGGGATTTGGGAAGACCATAGTTGTCGAACTTTGACATCTACAAAACGGGAGAAAAAACAAATTCAAGTTAGTTGATTGATTGAGTCCTTAGTAAATCACCCAAATGAAATACTAAGGCTAGGATCCAACACAATATTCTACAACCTAGAAAAGGGATGCCGTAATCTAGTTGCAGAATATTTGAAGGTAAGTGAATGACGATTCACTAATTTCCACCATGAAAAACGAAAAAGAAATTTAAGTTTTAAATCTATGAAAACTCCTAGATCCTTTGAGATACATTGAACTTTCAATGGCATGTTTATATCTCGATATGCCCCTCTTGTTTGTGACTGGGATGCCGAGGATCACAAAGCGGGTGTGAATAACCATGCAAACTACATGGTGCCCTCACATGTTACAATCACCTATTCGATGTGCCGGTAAACCACACACGCTCCACCGAACTATGACAAACATTGAGTCACCCTTTGCTACCTTTGCTTAGACCCATTTAGTGTGCCGGTTAACCACACACGCTCCACTAACGTCTTCGCAAGGGCACAAAGTGTAATTTCATGTAATTGCATCAATTCACTTTTGCCTAAGTAACTAAGATTGGGAATTTTATGAAAACATTTAGTTACTTTAGTAATTCATTATACTTATAATGGAAGGTTTCGTCCTATCCTACCCGTTCGGCTAACGACCCTCCACTAGTCAAGAGTGCGGTGGGTAAGAGTGGATACCCATTCAATCGTCATTTTATAGGCAATTTCCTTAAACACCCCTTATAGACCAGCTTCGTGAATGAGGCCTACTAACGGTAAGACTGACTTTTAGTTATACATATATATACATATATATATATATATATATATATATATATATATATATATATATATATATATATATAATGTTAGACCTTTAATGTTATATATAGTATAGGGTGTATTTTATAACTTTTAAAATACTATGTGGTTAACTTTAACAATTACACTTTTAATTTTATTAAATGGTTAACCTAAACTTTTATGGATTTATTAAACCTCTTTTAATTATACACCTTAATTAATTAATAAAACCATAAGGGTGTGATGTGAACTTTTTCAAAACAATACTAGAGTATTAGAATTTAACATTCATAATTAAACTTTTAATCAACTTTTAAATTCCAAAACTTGAGGGCAAGTTTTGAAACATTTCAACACATTAGGGTTTAGAATTTAAATATGCATCAAAATTAAACTATTTAATCAAAAATTAAATTCCAAAACTTGAGGGCAAGTTTTTGAAATCTTTTTCAAAACATTAGAGTTTCAACTATTTAAATTTCAAAACAACAAAACTTTTGGGTTCAAATTTAAACTATAAAACCTAAAGGGCCAAATATGAAACTTTTCATAACAATAAGGATCAAATAACAAATAATCTAAATTAACAATTAATCAAATAATTATCCATATTTGATTTATTTAATGATTTCTTGCAAAACAATTTATCAATTTACTCAAAATAATTAATCAATTATCACATAAGGAAACAATTATCTTATTAATTGATAAATATCTTCAATTAGATCAAAATTATGGTCAAATATATCATATAATCGGATTAATATTGATCTAACATGATAAGGTAACTATCCATAAGCAAAAACAGCAAGAAATCCCGAAGTACCCTCCATCTGACGAGCTGACTCGTCGAGTCAGGCTTGGACTCGTCGAGTCACCTTGGACTCGGCGAGTTCAGCTATGGACTCGGCGATTCCAGCCTCCAGAATGCAAAAAATCAAATTTTTTTAGTTATCAAATGCATCAATACAATTGAAACCAAGCTAGGCTCTGATACCACTGATGGGTTTTGGGCATAAGACATCCTATGTGCTCATACAAACCCTAATGCTTGGATCTAGGTTTCTCTATTGTACATGCTTTGAATCCAAGACTATAAACCCTAATTCTAGCATACAAGTAATCATATTAGATATTAGAATAAGTTTATAATGTTACCTTGATTGTTATGTAGCAATAACAATCCCAATTCCTCCTTGAATTGACTTTGGAAGGCTTAGAGTCACAAGTGTCACTCCTCTAATGGTTCACAAGCACCATAAGCAAGAGGATGAATAGGAGAGAGGTTAGAGGCTGCCCAAAAACGTGTGAAACCCTAGAAGGTTGCTTTTTTCACGTTTTTGAGGCATAAGGGGTCATTATATAGTAAGGCTATTAGGGTTATCTAACAAGGAAACCCTAATTTGGTTGCTTAAGCACTAAGCAACCCATGGAGCCCTTTTCTTAAAGCCTTGGACGACTTCATATGGGCTTCCCCATTAGGATTCGTCCACCTTATAATAAAAGGCAATCCATGGCCCTAATTGCAATTATCTTATAATTACAATTCCAGTCCCTTAAGTTTAATTAATCTCTTTTAGTCACAAAACTAATTACCAATTAATTATTGACTAATATTAATTAAACAATATGATTTCTCCTTTAATATATTATTCTCATAATATATTAATAAATCATATTTAATCCTTTCTCTCCATAATTCATCCTATCAAGTTGCTTTGGTGAAGGAAACCCAAAAGGACCATGCACCATCGGGTCAAGTACATACCAAAATAGTTATGGACTTAGACACTAATCCAACAAGTACCCATACACACATAAACATACGCATACAGCAAAGAACAACATACTATGGGTCCAATCAACCTTCCGGTTAGAATACCCATGGCCCTCAACCATCGGGTTGGAATGCCTACATACTACGAGCCCAATCATCCTACCGAGATGGAATACTCTCGGCCCACAACCATCGGGTTGGAATACCCATACACCTATACATACAACAATAACTACTATGGGTCCAATCATCTCACAAGATGGAATACCCCAGGCCCCTCAACCATCGGGTTGGCATGCCAACATAATATGAGTCCAATCATCCTACCGGGATGGAATACTCCTGGCCCATAACCATCGGGTTGGAATGCCTCACTTCCTATACATACAATAACTACTACTACTATGGGTCCAATCATCCCTCAGGATGGAATACCCCAGGCCCCTCAACCATTGGGTTGTAATGCCAACCTACTATGAGTCCAATCATCCTATCGGGATGGAATAATCCTGGCCCACAACCATCGGGTTGGAATGCCCCACACTAGCAAACATGCACATATAACATGCAACCACATAACACTCTACAGAACCAACATACTAGGGCCCTATCATCCTACCGATATGGAATACCTCTGCTACTGCTCAACATACATAACCCACAGGTAACGTCCTACCTGCATACATAAGGCAAGACCAACTACAGGTCTATACTCATAACCACTACCCAACTACCAGGGTGCTGATCCAATAGAACTAGCCATCACTTAACTATCCACTCCTCTAGGATACTAAGCTAACAAAGCATATCCTTATATCATTACCCTATCTACCAGGGTACTAGCAAGCATATCATCACATAAGCACAACAAGCTCTAAACAACAATTCAAAGGGCCGACCTTGGTGCCTTAGACCCTTGAGTACAGTGAGGATAACTCACCTGAAATGAAGAACCGAACCACAGAAGCACACACCCGAAGCACTACTCCAAACTCTAACACCTATTGCCATCAATGGACCATTGACATAAATAACCAAATACTAAAACACCCTTGAAGGTCAAAGTCAAAGTCCAAACCAAAGTCAAACTTCCTGACTGACTCTACTCGCTGAGTCAACCAGTTGACTCGTCGAGTCCTTATACTCTGAAAACTCTTAGAACACGACTCAACTCGCCGAGTCACCCCAAGACTCGTCGAGTCCAACGATCTCCGAGTCTCATCCTGATCAACTCATAGAGTCACCCCTCGACTCACTGATTCGAGGCTTAACCAGAAGAGGTTAGGGTTCCGCGACCAGACTCGCCGAGTCCAAGGCAATCTTCAACAGACTTACCGATTTGTTCTTCCAACTCGCCGAGTCCATGCTTATGTTCATACAACTCGTCGAGTACACCCATGTGACTCGCCGAGTCTCTCTAGCTCTCAATCCATACAGAGGCTTTTCGAGCTATGCAGGGGCTCCAATCCATAGATCCACTCTTCTACAGTCTAACCCTCACATAAAGTGGCAAACTTTACGTGAAGCCAAGGAGCTAAAGGCCCAAAACACTCTAAGGCTAGGGTTAAGGACTAGGGGGCTTCACTAACAACTCTTAGACAGGAGCTTTATGACATTTTGGGCCATCACAAGCCTAGATCTGAAGTAGCAACCTCAGATTTAAGCCTCTAACTCGAAATAGCTCTCAATCATACCGAAAATGGCCCAAATCTCAAATGATAATAGATCTAGATGCAAAAGAGCCCAAGCAACAGATTATTACCTCCAATATAAGTTCCAACTGAAGTAGATCTTAGATCTACACCACTCCTTTGCAGCAAGCGTCTTGATCTTCAAGCCATTTCCAAGATTTTCTCCTCCAAAGCTCTATTCTCTCTATTAATTGAGGCTCACTCGACTCTAGGGTTTCTGGATCTCAAAATGGTAGAAAAGAGGATGAGGGTGGGTTATAATGTGCTTTATATAGGGCACAACCCCTGGGATTAGGGTTTTCTCTCTTCAACACCAACTCGTCGAGTCCAAGCCGCCGACTTGGCGAGTTGGTCACTTAGTCTGCGACTCAATCCCGCTCCGACTCGGCAAGTAAGAAGACATACTCGTCGATTCCCTTCTTTTAGTTACTCTTTTGGCCCTTCATTGAACTTCTGAAATTTCGGGATGTTATAGCACAACCACATTCATAAAGAAAAAGACCCAAATTTATCGTGATTCAGCTGGGATCGATTAGCAAATAAATTAATTATTACGTATCTACGAAATCAACGAACTTGTTCTTGCGAAGGCTTCGTTTAGATACGACGATGACACGAAGTAAGATGACGGCGAGATCAGAGCAAGAGTCTACGAAATCGACGATGAATAGAAGAGAAGAGGGAAGAGGTGGACGTGAGGATATATACTAGAAATTGGGTTTTAAAACTGATATTCCTAAATTAAAGGGATATTAAATGATTTATATATTTACCATAATTAATTAAATGTAATATTACATATTTACCATTTAAATGATTGACCTACATTTATGCATACAATAACACAATAATTACTTTGAATACCTGAACCTAGCTCTCTCTCTCTCTCTCTCTCTCTCTCTCTATATATATATATATATATATATATATATATATATATATATATATATATATATATATATATATATATACAGAGAGAGAGAGAGAGATACATACATGTTGTGAAAAACGCTCGACGTTAGCTAGTTGGTGGACTAGGGTTAAGAAATTAATCGGTTAGGCGAGGAGCCTAAATTGTTAATTCGTTGATTTTTAAAAAAATTAAATATGACTTAATATTATAACAAAGTTCGTAAATACCACTAATATCTTAACAAAATAGGTTAATAAGATTAAAACAATAATAATCATTCATCATATTGTTTCTATTGCGATAGAACTTCTTCAAAGTATTAAAATTCCATCGTTTGCTACTGTTTCACTCATTGTATAGACAATGATTAATCATTAGACGTTTTCTTGTCGGTCGACTAGCGCTTGTTGTTTTATATTATTAATATCACATTTTCCCATCATAACTCCGTTTACCCACCATTCCTATTTGAAAAGCACCAATCTCTGTTAACATTCTCGTTCACCTCCGACCACCACCACCGGTCACCACTGACTACCCTCTTCTCTTCTATCAACATTAATATCATATTTGAATCAAGGCATGAACTCTCAAACCTGAATCTAGATCAATCTTGTAACATATCCGAAATCATATATTAATTAATCTCAAAATCAAACCTCAACCATTTACATCAAAACGAAAATCAAAGTTGAAGATGAAAACCACTACAAACCTCAATTTTATATATTTGAAACTGAAATCCAAGCTCATGATGAAATTCGTTCCAAAGCTAAAATTTTATATCTGAAACCACCACCAGTTAGGGTGGCAATGTTTTTGTAACTACGAACGATGAACGAAGAACACGATGATGCAAATGGTTTAGTAGGAGGAAGTGCACCGATGGGCATGAAGGAAGATGAGCGTTTGTTGGAACGGTGTCGAGAGGAATTTTGATTTCTAGGATCGGTTGTGTGTATATGTAAGTTTTATATTTGAGAGCTGATTCGTACACAATAATTTTTTCAATACACAACAATTTGTGCTTTAAAATGTTGTATTGTACAACCTTATTAAACAAAAATTGTTGTGTATAGAGAAAAGTTGTGTACAAATCACTTCCATTTTGTACACGTTGACACGATCCCAAAAATATATGGAACACAAAAATCTAACTTCGTATGAGGAAGTTATGATTTCTCTAAGTTTTAAAATCAACCCTACGAAATGCGAATCATAAAAAGTTGAAGGAAAATTGGTTAAGTTTTAACCAGAACAATGTAAAGGAGAATCGTAGTCCTCCATGATACAAAATCAGTGAGATCAAGAATACCAAAAATAGAGTCCATATGAAGGAGTTATGATTTTTACAAAATCATTTTGGATACACTCCTTATAAAAATATGAGCTAAAAATAAAGTCTTAATTAGCTAATGAAATCTAAAGGAAAGTTGTAGTACTCGTTGATTGTAACATTCGACTTTCAGGTATATTTTAGCCCTTAGTCTATTTAAACTTTGCACATTTGGTCCTTGCTTGCTTGAAGAATTGTAATTCAGCTCGTATGTTGGGCGTACAGGAGGTACGCGCAGCGTACTTGTGAGAGACCTGGATCACGGAAACCCTGCTAGTACGTTGGGCGTACGTATGTCTATAAACCCTAAATTTAAAGGTTTGCTGTAACAGCCCGAAATCTCAGGTATATTTAAATTATGTTTTTGGGTGATTTAAGAGGGGACTCGGCGAGTTGGAGCCTAGACTCGCCGAGTAGGATCGCAGACTTGGTCGCGGGATCGCGACTGGACTCGACGAGTCCGGGTATGGACTCGGCGAGTCGACGCTGTTTAGCGGAAACCCTAACCGTTCAGGTTTGGGACGTATAAAAAGGACTCATTGGCCGTCATTGTTCGTTTTAGCCTTCTGAGAAGAACCCTAAATCGATTGTGTGCATCTGGAGCAAGGATCTTAGGCCATTGTTGATTATAGAAGAGTGGTTGTGCAAGGAAGAGAAGGGATTGGCTAAAGGAGCAGCAAGGGGGTCACATTCTGAGGATTGGGGATACAGAGAATACATCATCCAGGTAAGAATTCGTGTATGCTCTGCTATATTGATGTATTTATGGATTTAGGGTTTATGGAACCCTTGTATGATTAGATTGACTGATACCCTAGTCCCCTAAACGAGTGTAACCCTGTATTGAGACCTATGGAGGTCCAGAATGTCCCATGTCTATGCATTTCGGGAATTGATGAAGGTTTTGGATTGGAATCCTTATGCTTTAGGTCAAAATGTAAAGTATGAATCACATGGTGTATCATGAGCACTGAAATAAGGACTTCACGTGGTAGATCATCCTAGGAAGGCCAGACCTAGGAATGGTGGAAGCAGTTCTGACCTTAGGATGCAGTTTGAGCGGTTGCATGGCATGGACTCGCCGAGTTCGATGAGCAGACTCGGCGAGTAGCTTGAAGATTTACTGGGACTCGCCGAGTTGTTCTTCAGACTCGGCGAGTGGAGTCGGGGTGGCCCCGCGATTCTTCCAGGAGTAACTCGTCGGGTCGAGGAGGATACTCGACGAGTAGATAAGGAATCTCAGAAAGTTGGAGGACGTCTAGACTCGCCGAGTCGCCATGGTACTCGCCGAGTCCGGTCGAGTTGACCATCGACCGTTGACCAGAGTGGACCTAAGTCTGACTTCTTAGGGATAGTCACACTTAGAAGGGATAAGTGTTAATGAGATATGTGATGTTATAGGGAGATTGTAGCTCGTCGGATTGTGCACGAGTGATTTCAGGATTTGCTAGCTTTCAGCATTTACGAGGTGAGTCTTCTCACTATACTGTACCCGGAAGGGTTTGACTGTATGACCGGAAGGTCAGATACGATATGCGATATGTATGCTATATGTGGTAAGATAATTGTTATATGTGCTATGTATGTTAGTTGGGCCGGAAGGCAATATGTTATGGGCCGGAAGGCGAATATGTTATGGGCCGGAAGGCGTGGTATTGATGACCGGAAGGTCAGGGCCTGGAAAGGCGTATGTGCGAAAGTTGTATATTGGGGAACTCACTAAGCATTTATGCTTACAGTTGCTATGCATGTGTTTCAGGTACTAGCGAGGACCGTGGGAAGGCGCCGGCGTGATCGATACACACTGAAGAATGCTTTTTATGATCTTGGGATTTTGAATATTTGTATTTGACAGAATACTTAACTATTTATGCCTTGTTTTGAATGAAAATAATTATATTTTAAAAATGAAAAATTTGTTTGAAAATTTGCGTTGTTACATTTGCTCCTCTTTTTAATACACCTCATGCCTCCCTTAGACACTCCTTATCATCCACCTTCCCTTAAAAATCCTAATCTCGAGTCTAAGCTTTGTGTGTGAGAGTTTGGAGCTTATTAGTGATTTAGTGCTCATTTGTTGAAGAAGAAGGCTAGTGAAGAAGGAAGTGTTGCTTGCAAGCTTGTGGATCAAGAAACTACTGTTGGATTAGGTGTCTAAGCCCATAACTATAATTGGTATGTACTTGATTTGATAGTAGCATGGTCCTTTTGGGTTGCCTTCACTCATGCAACTTGACAAGATGACAAGTGGAGAGAGAGAGAGAGAGAGTAGGATTTATTATATGAATAATAAACTGGTACTCAAAATGATTTTATTAATATATCATGAGATTAATATATTATTTGGAAATCATATTCTTAATTAGTAATTAATCAGAAATTAATTTGATATTAATTTTGGGATTAAAGGAACTGATTAATAATGGAGGGGTTGTTTTGCAAATCATTGATAGTTGTGAAACTTGGCTATTGGACTCCATAATTAGGAGTGGATGAAATCATATAGGAATGAATTCCTTTACCATAACCAAATGAAGAATGCTCACACCCGGAATACCGGATTCCTGCCCGGTTGCTAAGCCATCGAACAACCACACCTTCACCCCACGCGACCTCCGAAGGAATCCTCGTCTAAAAATAATTGCTCTAAAATACCGCCACTCAAGGCTCCATCAATCCTCCTGATCCATCCGATCATAATAGCCTGACAACCTGCCGCCACCGACTCCAATACAAAAGTGGATGCCACCAGAACCACTATAGTCATACATCACGTCTGGTCTCCAACGACATACTGTTTCTCGAATCCAATCATACTGTGGCCTACTCATATTCGTGCAAACTGACCCGCCCTGGACTAAACCATCTGAAGGAATCCGTGAGTGAATCACAGTCCGTCATATTCTCACTGCCGAGTGAGGACCGATGAATGCTACCGTCTGCCCCGCAGTCTTCCAACACTCCCATACTAACTGACCACTATTGAATGCTACGGCTATCTCATAGTCTTACAACACTTTCCACACTTTCTCGCCGTTGGTGAATGCTACGGCTATATTGCAGTCTTACAACACTTCCCACGCTAACTCGACTGCTGACTATGTCTTACTGCTGATTACCAATCTGAATACATCCCAAGTCAAGCACACACACGGTCTGACACCCCAAACTAAACTCGTGTCCTAACTGGATCCTCAACCTGGTTCCCCAAAACCTGCTATCAAACACCAAGGAGGTATGATCCCAATGTTGGGAAATTTTCCGAACTCCCAACTCGCATAATCCTCCATTCAGACAGTCCCTTGGTCTCCTTCCCTCCCCCGATGGGGATGCGAACCTATCCTTGCTTCATACCTACTTCTGTCCTGGATACCTAAACGATTCTCCCCCACTTAGATTCAACTAAGTCCTCTCGACACATGAAAATCGAAGGATTCCCAATCCTTCTCACCTTCCAATGGTCGAGCTACTAATAACCTGTTGGATTAGTGTCTAAGTCCATAACTATTTTGGTATGTACTTGACCCGATGGTGCATGGTCCTTTTGGGTTGCCTTCACCAAAGCAACTTGATAGGATGAATTATGGAGAGAGAAGATTAATTATGATTTATTAATATATTATGAGAATAATATATTAAAGGAGAAATCATATTGTTTAATTAATATTAGTCAAGAATTAATTGATAATTAATTTTGTGGCTAAAAGAGATTAATTAAACTTAAGGGACTGGAACTGTAATTATAAGATAATTGCATTTGGGCTATGGATTACCTTGGAATAATAGGTTGGACGAATTCTATGGGGAAACCCATTAGAAGTCGTCCAAGGGATATTCTAAAAGGGTCCATGGGCTAGTTAGGGCTTAAGCAGTCAAATTAGGGTTTCCTAGTTGAAAACCCTAATAGCCTACATGTATATATAGTACCCTTAAGCCCCAAAGACGTGGCTGAGAGTCCCACTAGGGTTTCTACATGTTTTGGGCAGCCTCCTCTCTCTTTGTTCTTCATCCTCTTGCTCTTGGTGTTTATGAACCATTAGAGGAGTGACACTTGTGACTCTAAGCTTTCAAAAGTCATTACAAGGAGGATTTGAGATTGTTATTGCTACATAACAATCAAGGTAAGATCTAAAAACCCTTTCACATGTTAATATGATTAATTGTACGCTAGAACTAGGGTTTAAAGTCTTGGATGAATTGCATGTACAATAGAGAAACCTAGATCCAAGCATTAGGGTTGCATGAGCACATAGGATGTTCTTATGGCTAAAACCCATCATAACCGATGCTCTCGGATGCTTTCATTCCAAACTAATCAATACTAAAGCAGTACAACCCCTGAAGACTAGCCGAACACTCCTCGAGTTCCAATCATACCGATGACCCCCGATGCTTAACCAGAGATTATGCTTAGATCCTAATTTCCAAGACATTGAGCTCCACCCAGATCTTCCACATCGCCCGCTTCCCTAGACGGTCCTAAGAACCATTTCAAGCACACTTATTGTAGCTACTGAATCCTGGTAATACTGGAAAGCTGACCCACTGGAACTTAACCATAATTCTTTGCTCAAAGCCTCTAAACCGACCTCACTACCTCCAAAGGTCCACCGAATACTAGTAATTGGCTATGTAAGGAGACGACTTTGCACTACTAAGATTCGTAGTATGCAGATGGCATATAACATTTACCGATTTTATAACTCAAACATAAGTAGAAAATGTAACCCAAGGTACAACTACTTAGACTGATGCAAGATAATAGCTAGAAAATATTAAATAAAACCGAAAGAAGGTAAAAGATACAAACCCACAACTGTGGGAGCTGCTCGTGCCTCATCCGTAGTTAGCTGGAAAGCCTTACTCCTCTCTGCAGGCACCTCTGCCCGGCCCTGACGGCCGTCGGTGATCCTCAGTGTCGCAGGGGCTGGTGCCATCATTGGTCCTACTGCAATCAAACTCGAACATTGGGCCTTCTTGTAGCATCGTTGACTGCAATGAAAGCAAATCAAGTTTGATCCCTAGCTGGTGGTAGCAGTACGCTCCCTGCTATAATGACCCGTTTGGCCGCACTTGAAGCAGCTAGAACCACCACCACTGCCACTCCTACACGCACCCTCGTGTGTCCTACCGCACTTGCCATAACGGTTGTGGCCCTGATAGCCTCTCGCTCTCGAGTCTGACACCTTGGGCCTCTTACCTAAACCCGCGGATGTCTGTACCTTATCCAACTTCCTCTTCCTCTCAGACTCCAAATCAATCGTCCTCTCCCTGGCTCGAGCAATCATATCCTCCAGTGTCTTTCAGCTGGACCAGCTCACAAACGGTCTGATGTCACTACTCAACATCTCGTGGTATCGGGCATTTTTCATCTCCTCGTCCGCCACATACTGCATAACGAGAAGGGCCCTTTCCCTGAACGTAGCGGTGATCTTAGTCACCGTCCCAATAGTCTATTTGAGGTCCTAGAACTCCCGTGCTAGCTGTTGCACCTCAATCACTGGTGCCAACTCTGCCCTATACCTGGTCGAGAGTCACTCATGGTCATCGAATCAATGGCTGCATCATCTCCAATAGCATGCCCAACCTCCTCCCACCAATCACGTGCCCCGTTCTTCAGGAGGCAGGAAGCAATTCAAACCTGGTCCCCCTCGGGACACCGGTTGATCCGAAAGGCATTGGCAACACCATCCAACCACCTGCTGCTAGCAACGGAGTCCCTAGCCCCATGATAGTCTGGAGCTCCACAAGCTCGGAACTCCCGGAATGTCAACGTACGTTCCCCCATCATAGCCACCATCTTAGTGTGGAATATGCTCAACCCTCATCAAGGATCTCCAATATACCCTCCTTGACCGTATCGTAGATCACAGGAGTCTGGTCAATGATGTTGCACATAATCTCAGTTGAAATAAACTCTCTTATTCGATCATCAAGCTGCCCGACTCCAGAGCTCGAGCCAGATCCATCACCAGCACCTGAACTGCCAATTGGTCTCCCATGTAGCGTCAATCATGCTGAAACATACCATAACAACCATTTAAGTACTCATCGTATATCGAGGGATCACACACACTGCAAGTTCCCTGGTCTTATATCAACCTCCTTGAATTAAGTATGGATCCTTTGCTTTCAGTAATACGGGCCCATACTACCTTCCACATCTATCCATACTTTCCTCAAGGATTGCTTTGACTCCACCAAGTCCCTTTCATTAACGCCGCTCCCAACACTAACCAATCCTATTTCCCTAGGTTACCGAACCCACCCATCCCTTAGCTGTTGAAAGACTTCCACCAGTGTCAATTAGCCTCCTCATGAATATAGCCACATGCAATAGAGATCAGATAATCCTTCAAGTAAAAGACTAAACCCTAGAACGGTTGGACTCATACGAGAGTTGCGCAATAGGGTTAATTCCATCACTTTGAAATTATCCAGCCTGTGCCACATGTGACTTAACATATTCACTTAGTAGCTAACTCACATTGCTAAGAGCCCCACAAAGCACAATGCAAGCAACATTCAGGCAATGGAAATTCTAACCACCATACACCAATCAAGCAATTCTACTTGCTTATCAAGAATCCATACTAGCATGCAATTCTAAAGCTCATACAGTCAGGCACATAAAGGCATCCTTCATAGATCCTTAGCCCTAATCTAGCATGCAGTTCACATATTCACAATTCATATCATAATATAAACATGTATGGGTAATTTGGGAGAACTTACTTGAGCTTGGCTGATTGCATGCACCACACCATTTTCTCTTTTAAAAATCCTTTTTAAAAATGTTTTTTTTTTTTGAAAATTTTCATACCAAGTCCTCAATTTGAGTTTAGACACACCCGAAAGTGTGCCCAAATCCCTCAAACCAAGGCTCTAATACCAACTTGTAACAACCCAAAAATCAAGGTGAAAATTTTCATTTTTCATTATGGTCTAATACAGATGTTACTTATTTCAAACATTCAAAAACATGGTTTAATTAAAAATATTTATCAGAGTCGCATCCCAAAATCACATAATGCGGAAAACATGGGTGTGTGCTGAGATCAAGTCAGACCTTTCCTTTCCAAACCGATGATACCTGACACCATAAACAAAACCGTAAACACGAATCTTAGTGAGTTCTCCATAACATACCCCACCTAAATCCACATAAACCATGTAAGCCATATAATCTATGTGTATAAACATATAAGGATGTCGTGGACTCCTTCTAGGGTCTTACTCTAGGATGATGTGGGCTCCCTCCAGGGTTTTATACCTATGAGCCATGGCTCCCTCCATGGTGTTTACCTAAAATGCCATGGGCTCCCACACATGGTCTTTACCTAGAATGCCATGGGCTCCCCCACATGGTCTCACATCCAAATGTCACGGGCCCCTCCCGGGGTCTTCCATGAAAGTATCACAGAGACAATTAGCATATCACATATCAGCGTAACAACTAACATATCACATAACACATAATGGGCCAACCTTGGTGCCTTCGACCCATTGGTATGGTGAGGAGACTCACCTCGAATGCAGAAACTCCACGAATGAAATCCTTAGTTGCTGCCCCTACCGGTTTCCTGAGATATCAATATCAATCAATGTTCCCAATTAGCAGTTGGGTTCCATACTATAATCCTTAATCCATACATAAGGTAAAATGACCATTCTACCCTTGGTCTAGTATGATCCAAAACTAAGGCCCAATCCCCAAAAAAAAAAGCCCAACACTATAATGTGCATAAATCCATCAATGACCTAATTTTCTAAATTGGGACCCAACTCCTTACGGCCTTATCCTAAGCCCATAATCTCCTTCATTATAAGTTGGTTTACTCCAAGCACCCCTTGGGACTAACTTGATCAAAGTCAAAAGTCAATGTCATAGTCAAAGTCAACGCTCCGAGTTAACCCAACTCGTCAAGTTATACTTCAACTCGTCGAGTTCCCCTCAAAGACAGAGTCGCGATATCTCGATCCAACTCGTCGAGTTTCCTTGCAACTCGACAAGTTGCCCCCTTTTTCATTAGGATCGGGATAATCCCAAACCAACTCGTCGGGTTCTTCAGTCTGCCATCCCACTTAGTGCATTAAGACATTTCTCTTGAATCCAAGGACTCGAAACCTCATATCTCTTCCAAAATGATGTTTAGAAGGTTAAAGTTTCAAACTTTACTCTCAAGAGTCACCCATTAAGCTTCTAACTCAAACCCTAGGTTCTCTAAAGAGGGTCTTGTTGGATAAGGTGTCTAAGTCCATAACTATTTCTGGTATGTACTTGACCCGACCCGACATGGTCCATTTGGGTTGCATGGCACCATGCAATTAGATAGACTAAATGAGAGAAGTAACACTTGTGGTTTATTAATATATTATAGGTTCTAATATATTAATAGTATTATTTAATTAGTTTGATCAAGAATTATTTTAGAATTAATTAAGTGATCAAAAGATAACTAATTAAATATATGGGTTGATTATGTAAATCATCCATAACTTGTATAGTGGGCTAAGAGGCTCCATGGATTATCAATTTGGGTTAAACCCATAGGATGCTCCATGGATGCCCCATGGGAGTTACAAACTCATGGGTCATGGAAATGAAGAGCCATGACACATTAGGGTTTACATGGTGTAACCCTAGATGTGTCAACACTATATAAAGAACATGTTCTCCACCAAAATCAACTACACATGAACAAGTGAGGGCTAGGCCGATTTTTCAAGTGTGTATTCTCTCAAAAAGTTTACTCCTTTGCATTTGGTATTGTGTGAAGCATTTGAGGCATCACACTTGGGGTGCTAGGCTCACAAGGTTTCAAGGATCATAAGCAACAACAAGGTATGTTATTCTATCTTTCATTCAAGTTAAAAAATTGTTCCCCATGTATGCTAGATAGGAATATAACCTTGGAATTCAACTTTGCATGATTATTAGACAAACATAGATCCAAGGTTATTAAGGTTGCATGTACACTTAGGAAGTGTTAGAAAGCTCAAAACCCATCAGGTCTTGACGCATTAAGCCCTTAAATCCTCACTACCACGTCCCAAAACACAGATCTGGTGTCCCAAGGTGGACAAATCACGTAAAGTTTCTAACGTTACGTCCATGCATGCTTGAAATACTCTCTAAGATCCATTTTAGGCTTCATGATGAACATATGGCAAGCATGGGGCATGGAGGTCATTAAAATTTGCAACTTTAAGCCTCAAGAGGTCATTTAGGGGTAAGATCTACTCCATCAACCCTTGGAAATATCTTCATTTTGGACAACTCATCCAAGGTCCCAAAACTCAAGCTAAAAGAGATCTATATGGATATAAAGCAAGGTGTCGACTTTATACCTCAAAGAGGCTGATTCTAAAGAAGAGATTTTGGATCTACACTCCTTCCAACCCAAATGCTCCTAGCCTTCAAGCTCCTTCCAAGGAACCACCAAAACCACACTTTTAAGCTCACTACACTCAAGATGCAAGATGGAATACGAATCTAGGGTTTCTCTGGACAAGGAGGCTGGTAGGGAGGCCAACCCTAGAAGTTAAGTCCTTTAAATAGGGTGTAATACCCGAAAAATAAGGGTTTTCCAAACCCCGACCAGCTTGTCGAGTTGGTCCTCCCCAATTCGTCGAGTTTATCTTAAAATCCGCGTGCCCAATTTATTCCAACACGTCGAGTTCTCCTCTTGGATCTTAGGCTTAGTATAGGAAACAATAACGATGTGGAGGGTGTGGGGATGAATGCATTGTATAGGGGAGTTTGGTGAGGTATTTAATTATGACCAAAATGTTATGTGGACTCTCAAGCAATGGACCCTTTCATTTGGGGATATTATCCTATTTAACCTAATAATCTAAAATTTGAGGCACACAGAATACACAAAAAAAAAAAAAAAAAAAAAAAAAAAAAAAAAAAAAAAAAAAAATTGGGAAAAATTTGTAGGGCTAGATTAATGAGTTTTCATGTTACATCAAATGTTGCAGTTTGACTTCTGGAGAAACTTTATAATCATATTTGGCAATGATAATAAATCAAAACTAAACTAAAAATTCCAGTGTTCATACAGATAATATTCTAAACAGAATATGGAAGAAGACAATTGGAAGTTTATTCGGCTGAAAAGTCAAAGTTGGGACGGTAAACTTGAGAAAAACTATCAGGACAGCCTGTGTTACTAAACACTGGGTTGGTTAAGGTTGCCGAATATGGAGAGGATTGTAACGCAATATTGTTTCACAAAATGCCCTAAATCAGAGAAGCTAATTTACACATGTCTTAAAAACATGGAAAGATAGCTACATCTAATCTCATCCCATCAAGGATTTCTATCAAAATACTTTTGATACCCAAATCATTTACCATTCAAGATTAGTTGATTTTTTCCTGAGATCTTTTACCAAAATTTCAAAAACTACTGAACATTGACAAAAATCAGAAAAATAATAATAATAATAATGCAACCATTCATTTTTACTCAGATCCTATTATATTTTTTATATCACATTCAAGAATCAAATTATAGATCTTATATCGTACTGACATATCTATAAAACACACAAGAAAGAGAAACAAAAGAAACAAGCAAGAAGAAGAAAACCAAAAATGACATTTTCACAAAAGCTAACCACTCAAAATGCAGCACCAAAAATAATAAACATTATACAACAGAAGAACCTCAGCAACAGGGAAGTAACATAGGAAGCGAACCATGCAGACGTTATTGCTCTTTTTTTCTAGTAGTGGTTGAAGCATCAAAGAAGCACCAAAAAAATACGAGTTGACTCAGAAACTTGACCCAGCCTCATAACTTTTCATCATTGACGCCAAAGCTTGAGGATAGAGCTTTAAACATACTTTAAGAATCAATCATTAGAGTAAACATGTGTTCCAGATCTTCATCATCAAAACTTAGCTTTAGCTTAATGATATAAGACTTGTTATATATATGTAAAGAGAAAATTAAAATCGAAACTCTTTTGGAAGCTTTGCCAAAATGCGCCTTGTATCTTGGTATGAGCCACCAGGTGGGCTGATAGCCGCCTGGTAATTCATGGTGGCGATCACTGACGCTGCTACCAAAAGAGCATCGGCCTTCCTTTCTGCCATGGGATCGTCTATCTGCTTTAAATATAGCTTATACGACAATATTTTTCTGTTTCTCTTCGATATCTTGTAGGTGACTTTTACTTTCCTACACCATCTTTTTTTTTTTAAAAAAAAAAAACTCTATTCATTTGTGTTTATTGGCAAAAATCTGATCACTCAAAGAAGATTCACCGATGAAGCTGTATGCCATTCTCCTTTGTTCATTTTTAGAAAAAAATAATATCTTTTTTTGTTGTGCAGTGGGAATTAAACAAGGAATACTTGACTTTTATTTATTCCTCCCTCAAAAACTATATTATTCACTGTACCTTTACAAAATAAATGTCATCTCAACTTCCGCTTTAAAAAGAATTTGTTACCATACCAAAAATAATAAAAACATATGAGAAACGAACTTCAACCAGGCTGGTATATATGTCATTAATAGTGTGTGCAGAAAGAAAGAAAGAATTCTTATTCGATGTTGCCTCAAAGCTCACCTCTCATACGTCTTTATGGAATATAACTTCTTTTTTCATCTGTAACAATTCACAATTCACAACTCATCATTGCATTGCAGATCTACTGCTCTACTCTTTTTCCCTTTTGTACGTTCAATATATCATGCAATGAGATACCAATCTTGATGCGTTAGTAATGGCTAATTAACTCTCAGAATCTGATTCTTTCCTCCAATTTCACGAGTAACTCCATGTTGTTGTTTTTTTTTTTTTCCGAATGTTTATAAATATTGTCTCATCAGCCTCATAGATTTCTTCATCGGCTACAATGGCTACCCAGCAAGGAGCTCCATCCCGTCCATGGTTCCGCCTAGCAACCATGGTTCGACCACCACCACCAGCAGCTCCACCGGCACCAACCCCACAACCTGATCAAGCCCCGCCACCACCACCAAGGCCAGCAGCATTCATGCGACCAGCATTTTCTCAGACATTTCGAGCACCACCAACTGTACCTCCTACACAAACCACCACAACCCCACCGCCTGTATCTCCACCACGACCTATCGCAACCTTACCTGCTGCTAATGGTGTAGCACCAACATCACCACCACAACCGCCATCAGCCAGAGCTTCACCACCACCACCACCACCACCACCGTCACCTAAGGTGACTTCATCTTCAACCTCTAGCACTTCACCAATGCAACAATCTCGATCTCCCTCACCGGTGCCAACTCCCCATGTATCACCTCCACCTCCGCCTCCACCGCCTCAGCCATCATATTCACCACCACCCATCCCTCGTTCATCAACGCCTACATACTCCCCTCCAAAATCCAGCAAACCACTACAAAAAAACTCGCCTCCATCTCCTCCAAATCCAATCAACCCTGTTTCTCACCCTCCGTCTCCTTTGGCACTCCCTTCACCACAGCTGAAGCCAGAATACGAGCAGAAGACCATGGTCGTACAAGAAACAAAAGAAATCCCTAAAAATCTGGACAAGGGTTTTAATGGCGACATTCGTAGACACTTGGGTAACTGGGGTACTCGTAACTCTAAAAAACCAGAAACTTCTAAGAAGCACTCGGATTCTGAGGATGGCGGAATGAGGATTATAACAATTGCAGGTGAAAACAAAGGAGCAATCATGGAGTTGAGCCCTTTTGGCAAAAAGACTCATAATTTCGGGGACAACCCACACAGACTCCACATGAAGAAAGACAGTCCTACTGCTAGCCAACTAAGTGATGGAGAGAAGTCAGGAAGTAATTCAGATGGAAAGTCAAAAGCAATCAAGTCAAAATCGCCACTCATGAGTGCAGTCATGAATAGTAACGTACAGGGTGTAAACAATTCGATTCTCTACAATTGCTCCACTTCTCATCATGACCCGGGTGTCCATCTCTCTCTCTCAAGAAAGCCCATGGGTTTTAACTCAAAACTCAAAGATCACATCAACTAGTATCAACCTACCTCTTGTGTTTCTTTATCATCGTATAGGTATTTCTGCAAGTGAATAATTTGACTAGTCAATGTTCGATCTAGTTAGTAGATTATGAAAAGGGGCATGGGTTCTGATTCTTTTTAGCTCCTGCCCCATCAAGATGACTAATAAGTTCCATGCTCTATATATCTATATATATATTCCATGTGAGCAGATTTGCAACATGAATAATATATTTTGAAATCTTTTGCAGTTGTAAGCTCGAGAATATAACTTTAGAAAATTAAATACTTGTTTAAATGTGCTGATATACATGCACATCAGTACACACTGATTGAAATACACTTAAATTTATTGATTTTGAACCAAAATTGTTTTACAACTTGATCTCCCAATACAAATACAATCAAACTACAACGTATTTTGTAGCTCCAAGATTAAACTCTCACAAATAGTGAAACATTACTCTTTTCATTACTCAAATGTAACAAGAATATATATGTACCTGGTTTTACAATGCTTAATATCGGAAATCCTAACCGGAGCAGATCTCCATTCTTAATCAAAATGTAACATTCCATTTTGGAATTTAAATAAATAAGATTAAATAAAATAAATAAATAAATGAACCTCGGGATGAGAAGTATGTTTCATATTATTTTATTAAGGCTTTAAATCCATAATTGTTTATTAGTGTTAACTTGTGGAGTAAATGTAATAAACTCGGGAATTTATGGTCTAAATGGTAATCACTTGGACTTGTGTTGAATAAATTTTTGGGAAACAGGGGCTAAAAGGTAAAATTTGGATTCAGATTGTAAATATTTATGAAGGTAGGGGTTGCATGGTAATTATTGGGACTTAAGTTGAGAAGACTATGATTAGGAGGGACTGGAAGTGTCAAATTCATATGAAGATTATATGGAAGCGGGATTTAAACCGTGTTTTCTTTCCCTCTCGTTTGAAGGACGCAAACCCTAAACCTAAGCCTTCAACAGCCGCCACCACCATGAGAGCTCTCTTCAGCCGCCGTTGTTTCCGAAGTTGCGAACCGCCGTGAACCACCACATTTTCCTCGGCCGACGAAGTGAGCATCAAGACTGAAGTCGCGCCTGTTTGGGAGGTTTGAAGTCGACGACCGGGGTTGCTGTCTCCGCTGCCCGCTTCCATTGAAGACGAAGTTGTCGTCCGACGTCGCGACTGCTATCGTTGCTTTTCCGGCCCATTCTCCTTCTTCACCTTCTTCCGTTGTTGCATCGCCACTACCGCCCCAGCGGCTGATAAAACATTCATTCAACATCCATCTCAAGTAAACAAACAATATATAAACACATAACACGTATTTCATAACAAATATGTCATATCTATGTGTTAGAAGAAAGTAACTACACACTCACTTGTTAAGACGATTGTCGGACAACACTAAGACTTTTCAAGTAGAAGTTCTTCTATGAAACCAGAATATCTTCACGCACCGGGCTTCTCGTGGGCAGAGCTTCGGCTTGAAACTCTTTTCTTCTCGAGATCTTCGGGGCTTCGGGACTCGCTTCGAGTGTCGAGATGATACCGGGGCTTCGGGGGTATAACTTGCACGTAAAACGAGGTAATATGGGTGAGAGGAAAGAAATTGAGCAACAAAACTCGGTTGGCCTCGCTTTCTATTTATAGGAGACTGAAATGCTAAGCCCAGGTCGCAAGCCACTAATGATCACATCGTGAGCTCGATGTCATTGCGTTCGTCATCAGGCCACTTGCCCTGGAAGACATCCATCACCTGCTCACGTCGTGAACACTGTGCTCACGTCGTGAACTCTGACACAGGCCTCGAAGTTTGCGTTCCGAACTTCAGAAATTCATATCTCTCGCATACGAGCTCCGTTTTCGACGCTCTTTATATGCACGCGCAGGTGAGATTATGCTCTACAACTCTCGTTTAGACTCCGTCGGCTATTTTTGACTTTAACTTTTATTATATTATTTTTAGTAGGCCGGGACAGGAGAACTCTGTTAGGAATTCACAACTCCTTTATATGACTTCCGTTTACGTCTGTCTTTTTACCGTTGCATTACTGTCGGCGAGATCTTCGATTCTCGTTTAGATTGTTTCGTTTAGAAATCACTCAAACTCATATTCGAACTCGGGGTTGCATACCGCTAAGTCGAAACTTCGAAAAATCATAACTTCCTCATATGAAGTCAGATTTAGACGTTCTTTTTATGCACGCTCTCGGTTTAACGTATTCTACGACTTTCGTTTAGATCACTAAGGCTAAATATCGCTCTATCGTAAATTCACTATTTATGTCACGCAGTTTCGTACCGGTTCTGCCACGAAACTTTGACAGGTCATAACTTCTTCGTTATAACTCGGATTTCGGCATTCTTTAAATATTCGGAATCCTTGTCACGACCACTACAACCTAGTTAAGAATATTCATTCTAAATAATCTTTTATCAAAAAGTCACTTTTGATGCTTATCATCTCTAAATTGACTAGCCCGGATCTACGGACGTTAGATAAAGCTCTCCATTAGATGGTGTGTTTGGCTTACCCCTTGTGATATAGGTTTTTGGGTTGAGCTAGCCTATAAATACTAGTCTTAGTATCATTGTATAGGTTGAGAGAGCTCCAATTGTATAGATATCTAGAGAGTAGTTCTATTGAGAGAGAGAGAGAGGAAGTCATGAAGTAATTGATGGGTTTGAGCAATAAGAACTTTCCTATGTGCACATGCAAACCATAATTGCTTGGATCTAGGTTTCTCTAGTTGAACATGCATTGAATCCAAGACTTACAATGCTAGATCTAATGTAAACAATTGAATCTAATCATATGAAATTGGATCTAGAACAATACCTTGGATTACTTGCTTGATACTTCTTCTTCTTGGAGCTTAGAGTCACAATTGTCACTCCTCTAATGGCTTACAAACACCAACTAACAAGAAGATGATCTTGAGAGAGAGGAAGGAAGGTGAGAAATTGGCCCTAGGGTTCCTTGCCTTGCATGAGTGTCGATTTCCCTCACCCTAGGGATCTATTTATAGTATGAGCTACTAGGGTTTCTCCTTAAACCCTAATTGAATAACTTATGCCCTAAGCAATCCAATATCCTCCTAGATACTAGGCTTGGACGAATTTAAGGTTCCCTAACCCTAAATTTCGTCCACCCTCATATCCATAAGGATACATAGCACAAAACACAACTATCACACATTTGACAGTTTATGCCCCTTTATTCAATTAACCTCTTTAAGTCACCAAATTAATTCTTAATTAATATATGACTTATATTAATCAAATAACAATATTATTCCTTTAATATATTATTCTCATAATATATAAACAATAATATTTCTTCTCTCTTAACAAATCATCATGTCAAGTTGCTATGGTGAAGGCAACACAAAAGGACCATGCATAACGGGGTCAGGTACTTACCAAATATAGTTATAGCCTTAGACACTAATCCAACAGTCTCCCACTTGGATAAGTCTAGTAACTATATATGCAAACCCAAACCGATTAGCAATCGTAGCTCTCAAAGACGCTGTCAACTCTGATCTTATCAGTCTCCTGTCCTTTAGATAAGGGATCGTACAGTCCTCTGTTTAGATATTATGCGGACAATCTCATGGAACTTATTGTCCAGCAATTGTTTTTCTCGATCTCAGATTCATTTGACATAGAACTTAATTGAACACATCAATTCAGTCCTGACCGGGCCCGGCACATAAGTCAAATCAAATCGTCGAGCAGCCGTGATATCGCTTTTATTCTCTTAGGATAAAAGTAACAGATAAACTTCGACTTATATGTATTTACTATCTGCTAATCAACTATACACAATAATGCATTTTATAACGTCAATTTACTGATGCGGTTTCACATTATCAATGCACAACCAATTAATAAACAACAAACCATATATCTTGGTTTTAAAACCATATGATATTATCGTCTTGCGATCACTTGTGTCACATTCCATAAAGTGATTCCAGCAAGCGCGGGTTTATTCCAATGCTTAAAACTTATTTATAAGCACTCATGAATGTTGCAGCAACCTTTTGCTATGTCTAATACCCTTTTAGACAATCTACATACCAATTCATGACAATCTTCATTCATACCTACTTCCAACATATGAACGATTGTGGACCATTCGAATAATTCGATTATTCCTAATAACTTAATTATTCAGGAAGTCAAAACATGCAAAGTAAAACAATAGTTAAACAATTAACATAAGACAGTAGCTTTACTCATAAATAATACTCTTTTATTTAATTATCAAATATCAATTACATTTATCTATTACATGTTTCCAAACTATCTAATCTAAACTAATATCGTCTTTTAGCCCAATGCTCCTAGCGTGTTGCAAATGCTCCTAGCGTGTTACAAATGCTTAACCCTACTCAGTCCCTTCGTAAGCGGATCTGCTGGGTTATCCTCTGACGATACCCTCTTCACTACGAGGTGTCCTTCTTCTACTCAATGTCTAATAAAGTGATATTTTTTGTCGATATGCCGAGATCTACCATGATCCCTCGGTTCCTTGGTCAAGGCAACCGCTCCTTCATTATCACAGAAAATTTCCACAGGCTCCTTTATGGCAGGCACAACTCCAAGATCACCAATGAAGTTCTTCAACCACATCGCCTCCTTTGACGCTTCGCTCACTTCAATGTACTCTGCTTCGCATGTTGAATCAGCTACGGTTTCTTGTTTGGAACTTTTCCAAGTTACTGCTTCTCCATTCAGGGTAAACAGCCAACCCGACTGCGAACGGTAGTTGTCCCTGTCGGTCTGGAAACTGGCATCAATATACCCTCGCACCTTTAAGTCATCACTCCCTCTGAGAACTAAGAACCATTCTTTGGTCCTCCGAAGGTACTTAAGTATATTCTTGACCGCAATCCAATGAGCTTTGCCCGAGTTCCCTTGATATCTACTGACCATGCTCAATGCAAAGGCCACATCAGGGCGAGTACAAGTCATAGCGTACATGATTGAGCCAACTGCGGAAGCGTAGGGTACTCGGCTCATTTATGCTATCTCAGCTTCGATACTCGGATTTTGAGTCTTACTCAATTTGGCATTACTTTGTATCGGTAGTTCTCCTTTCTTTGAGTTCTCCATACTAAAACGTTTTAGTACCTTATCCAAGTAAGTATTCTGACTAAGTCCTATTAGTCTCTTACTTCTTTCTCTCACTATCCTTATTCCCAAAATATAGGAAGCCTCTCTGAGGTCCTTCATAGCGAAACACTTCCCGAGCCAAGACTTAACCTCCTGCAAAGTCGGAATGTCGTTTCCTATGAGCAGTATGTCATCGACATACAAAACGAGGAAGCTAACTATACTCCCACTGACCTTGACATATACACAAGATTCATCTTCACTTCGTACAAATCCAAACTCTTTAACTTTCTCATCAAAGCAAAGATTCCATCTGCGAGACGCTTGCTTAAGTCCATAAATGGACTTCTCAAGCTTGCACACTCTATTGGGATGCTTCGGATCGACGAAACCCTCTGGCTGAGCCATGTAAACATCCTCAGCCAACTTCCCATTAAGTAAAGCGGTCTTGACATCCATTTGCCATATCTCATAATCATGAAATGCGGCAATGGCTAGCATCACCCTAATAGATTTTATCTTAGCAACTGGTGAGAAGGTCTCATCATAGTCAACTCCAGGAATTTGAGTAAAACCCTTCGCCACTAGTCGTGCCTTATATGTGTGCACATTCCCATACACGTCGGTCTTCTTCTTGAAGATCCATTTGCACCCAACCGTCTTACGTCCGGGCACGTTTTCAACCAAATTCCAAACTTGGTTGTCATACATGGACTGAATCTCGCTGTCCATCGCCTCTTTCCATTTTACAGACTCTGGGCCTGCCATGGCTTCCTTATAGCTATTAGGTTCATCTAGATTTATTAGTGTACCATCACTAATATACGTATCCCCTTCGGTAGTAATATGAAAGCCATAAAATTGGGGTTGAACTCTAACTCTTTCGGAACGTCTAAGAGGTAAGGACTCATCAATTGGTTCAACCGGAGTTTCCTCCTCGGGTAGAGCGCCAGCGTTAAAGGTTCCTTCATCGCTCGACTCTCGAATCTCTTCAAGATCGATTTGCCTCCCACTGTCTCCTTGGCTTATGAGTTCTCGCTCTCGGAAAACCCCTCTCCTCGCAACGAAGACAACATTGTCATTCGGTCTATAGAAGAGATATCCAAAGGATTTTTGCGGGTAGCTGATGAGAATACATCGCTCACTACGAGGTTCGAGCTTGTCATGAGTATCTCGTCTTACGAAAGCCTTGCAACCCCAAACCTTGATATGTGCTAACGAGGGAGCTTTCCCTGTCCACATCTCGTGAGGTGTTTTGGCAACCTTCTTAGTAGGGACTCGGTTAAGGATGTGGGCGGCAGTCTCTAAGGCATACCCCCAGAATGAGATAGGTAGTGAAGCACGACCCATCATAGAACGAACCATGTCTAACAAGGTTCGATTACGCCTTTCTGCCACACCATTCAACTGCGGTGTCCTAGGTGGCGTCAATTGCGAAACTATTCCACATTCTTTGAGATAGTCATGGAATTCAAGACTTAGGTACTCTCATCCTCGATCGGATCGAAGCATCTTGATTTTCCTGCCCAATTGATTCTCCACTTCATTTTTTTAATTCTTTGAACTTTTCAAACGTTTCTGACTTTTGCTTGATTAAGTAAATATACCCATATCTACTATAGTCATCGGTAAAAGTCACATAGAAGCGGTTCCCATCCTTCGTGGTTGATCTAAAGGGTCCACATACATCGGTATGTATGAGGTCCAATAAACCCTCACCCCTTTCACATGTGCTAGTGAAGGGTGACTTGTTCATCTTTCCAAGTAAACAAGATTCGCATGTGTCATCTTCCCTAAGGTCGAATGACTCCAACACTCCATCCTTTTGGAGTTGGGCTATGCACTTCTTGTTGACATGTCCAAGACGACAATGCCACAAAGATGCTTTATCCATACTATTGGAAGAATCTATACACAACACATCATTTCCTAGGTTATCTACAACCATAATAGTTTCATAAATTCCATTACAAGGCATTGCTTTAAAATGTAAAACACCATTTAGATAAGCATAAATCGAACCATTCTCATTATTAAACGAATATCTAAATCCTTGTTTAAACAAACCATGAAAAAGAAATGATGTTTCTTTCCATATCAGGCGAGTAGCAACAATTATTTAAATCTAATTTCAATCCATTACTAAGCACTAAAGAATACACTCCAATCTTGGTAACAGGCGACGATCTTATGTTCCCCATGATTAGATTTATTCTTCCAAGCTCCACATCCCTATTTCTTCTTAGTCCCTGCAAATCAGAACAAATGTGGTAACCACACCCTGTATCAAGAACCCAAGAAATAACATGGGATGAATCATTAGATTTAATTGTGTATATACCTACAAAATATGGCTTGATCTTTCCATCCTTGATGGCTTGCAGATATTTCAGGCAGCTTCTCTTCCAATGCCCTATTTTGTGGCAATGATGGCACGCTGCCTCTTTTGGGTTAGGGTTAGGCTTGGCAAGATCAACCTTGGACTCACCAGAAGAGGAACCATATTGGGACTTTCCCTTGCGGTGGTTATTCGAAGAAGCCTTCCTCTTCTTGCCCCTTCCCTGCCCAATAGCCAAAATAGGAGCAGCAGACGGATTGGGAGTTGGTGCAACAAACTTGTCCTTCAGGTTGCTCTCAGCAGTCCTTAGGAAACCTTGGAGTTTGCTTAGGGTGACCTCTTCCTTGTTCATGTGGTAGGTCATCCTAAATTGATTGTAGCATGACGGCAAGGAGTGAAGAACAATGTCGATAGCCAAATCTTCCCTAAAGTTGACCTTCAACTTGCGAAGACGATCGACATACCTTTGCATCTTTTGCAAGTGCACGGTAAGAGATTCTCCACTTCCCATTTTAGCAGTGATCATATTCGTTATGATCTCATAGCGCTCTTGCCTCGCGCTTTGGTGGTATCGCTCCATCAAGTCTAGATGCATCTCATAAGGATACATGTCCTCATAGGACTTTTGGAATTCGGAGTTCATTGTGGCTATCATGATGCAATGGACTTTCATTGCATCACGCTCATGTGTTTCAAACACAGCCATTTCTTCAGGAGTAGCAGTTTCTGGATTGATCTTTTCGAGCTTCTCATCGAGAACATACTCCTTGTCCTTGTAACGAGCGATCGTGCGAATGTATCTTATCCATTCGCTAAAGTTCGATCCATTGAAAGTCACTTTTTGACAAAGGCTCATTAGAGTGAATGAGCTAGCAACAGCGTTGTTTGCATTAGACATCTACAAATAGAAAGGAACAAAGTTGATTAGAGTTAAGTCCCTAATTAACACCCAAAATGGAAATTTAGGGCTAGGACCCAACAACATTATTTACATATTTAGAAAAGGGATACCGTAATCCAATATGCAAATAATTTGGAGGTAAGTGAATGACGATTCACTAGTTCTTCACCACGAAAAACATAAGCTTTAAGTTTTAGATGTATTGAGAATTCCTAGATTTCTTTGAGATTCATTGAACTTTTCAATGGCATGTTTAAATCTCGATATGCCCCTCTAGTTTGTGACTAGGATACTGAGGATCACAAAGCGGGTGTGAATAACCAAGCAAATCTACATGGTGCCTTCATTGTTACAATCACCTATTCGATGTGCCGGTAAACCACACACGCTCCATCGAACTATGACAAACAATGAATCACCCTTTGCCATCTTTGCTTAGAACCAATTAGTGTGTCGGTTAACCACACATGCTCCACTAACATCTAAACAAGGGTGCAAAGTGCAATTTCATGGGATTGCATCAATTCACTTTTCCTAAAGTAACTAAGATTGGGAATTTTATAAAATAGTTTAGTTACTTTATAGTTTCATTATACTTATTAATGAGAAGATGTTTGCCCTATCCTACCCGTTCGGCTAATGACCCTCCACCAGTCAAGCAATCGGTGGGTGTGAGTGTACACCCATTAAGCGCCATTTTATAAGCAGCAACCTTATACCCACCTTATAGACTGGCTTCGTGGATGAGGCCTAATAACGGTAAGACTAGCATATTTTAACTCATATATATATATATATATATATATATATATATATATATATATATATATATATATACATTAAGCTTGTAATAATATATAATTATAGTGTTGAATTTTAAACTTGTAAAATTCTAGGGTTTGAAATTTAAATTATTAAACTTTTAATCACAAACTTAAATTTCAAAACTTGAGGACAAGTTTTAAACTTTTCAAAAAATAAGGATCAAATAGCAAATAATGTAAATCAACAATTAAATTATCTTAATTTGATTTTATTCAATATTACTTGCAAGACAATTCACCAATACAATTCAAATAATCAATTATTATCATATAAGGAAATTATTATTCAACTAATTGGTAATTATCTTTTGTTTGGTCCAGAATATACTCATATATATGGTTAAAAGCGGATTTTAATGACCCAAAACAGTTAAGGCAAGTTTCCTGTAACAACGCAAATTTTCAAACAAATTTTTCTTTTTAAAAATATATTTATTAACATTCATAACAAGGCATAAATGGTTTAAGTATTCTGTCAAATACAATTAGTCAAAATCCCAAGATCATAAAAGCAGTCTTCAGTGTGTATCGATCACGCCGACGCCTTCCCACGGTCCTCGCTAGTACCTGAAATACATGCACAACAACTGTAAGCATAAATGCTTAGTGAGTTCCCCAATATACAACTTACGCACATACGCCTTTCCAGGCCCGACCTTCCGGTCCATGTGTCTCAGGGGACTTCCGTCCCTGCTGGGTAAACCTTCCGGTCCTACCCACGCCGACCTTCTGGTCCATCACACAACATATCGCCTTCCGGCCCATAACATATTGCCTTCCGGCCCATAATATAATTGCCTTCCGGCCCATAACATACATAGCACATATAACAAATAACTTACCACATATAGCATACATATTACATATCATATCCGACCTTCCGGTCACACAGTCAAACCCTTCCGGGTACAGTATAGTGAGAAGACTCACCTCGTAAAAGCTGAACGCTAGCAAATCCCGAAATGACTCGTGCACAACCGACGAGCTACAACCTCCCTATAACATCACATATCTCATTAATACTTATATCTTCTAAGTGTGACTATCCCTAAGAAGTCAGACTTAGGTCAACTCTGGTCAACGGTCAACGGTCAACTCGACCGGACTCGGCGAGTACCATGGAGACTCGGCGAGTCTAGATGTCCTCCAACTTTCTGAGATTCCTTATCTACTCGTCGAGTATCCTCCTCGACCCGACGAGTTACTCCTGGAAGAATCGCGGGGCCACCCCGACTCCACTCGCCGAGTCTGAAGAACAACTCGGCGAGTCCCAGTAAATCTTCAAGCTACTCGCCGAGTCTGAAGAACAACTCGGCGAGTCCATGCCATGCAGACGATCAACTGCTTCCTGAATTACGTATGGTCCCGAGATATACAATCATGGGACTTTCTGGACTTCTAAACACCTTATTACTGGGGTATAAACGTCTGGGTAATAACATAATAACCCATCTAATCACTAAATGGGTTTTATAAACCCTAGATTCGTATACACATCAAAATAACAGAAAGGAATCCGAAATATTACCTGGAATATGCCCTCTCTGTGTCTCCAAACCGCAGAACTCGAATCCCTTGCTGTTCCTTTAGCCAAAACCCTTCTCCTCCTTGCCCAACAATTTCTTCAAGCCCTAATATCCTCCAATCTTGCTCTAGATGCCCACAGCCGTTTAGGGTTCCTCTCAATCGACTAAAGACGGACAATGACGGCCTATAAGAGCATTATATACGATTCAAAACCGAACGGTTAGGGTTTCTGCTGTCCAGCGTCGACTCGCCGAGTCCATATCTGGACTCGTCGAGTCCAGTCGCGGACCCGCGACCAAGTCTGCGATCCTACTCGGCGAGTCTAGGCTCCAACTCGCCGAGTCCCCTCTTAACTCACCCCAAAAACATAATTAAACAATACCTGAGATTTCGGGCTGTTACAACTCTCCCCCACTTGGATTAGACTTCGCCCTCGAAGTCTCACTCTGCAAATAGTTCCGGATGCTGCTCCCGCATCTCGCGTTCCGGTTCCCAAGTCATTTCTGATCCCTTACGGTGTTGCCATTGAACCAACACCAGAGGTACCTCCTTGTTCCTCAGAACCTTGATCTTCCGATCTCTGATAGCCACTGGTCTCTCCGCGTAATTCAGGCTTGCATCCACCTGAATATCCTCCAATGGAACCACTGCCGACTCATCGGCTATGCACTTCCTCAACTGCGACACATGGAAAGTGTCGTGGATCTGACCCAACTCCGCTGGCAACTCCAACCGATAGGCTACCCGGCCTATCCTTGCAATCACACGAAATGGCCCAATATACCGGGGCCCCAATTTGCCCCTCTTCCTGAATCGAATCACTCCTTTCCAAGGAGAGACCTTCAGGAGAACGAAGTCGCCGACCTGAAATTCAAGCTCGGATCGGCGCATGTCTGCATAACTCTTCTGTCGGCTCTGGGCAGTCAATAACCTTTGTCTCACTTGCTGAACCTACTCTGTCGTCTGGAGCACGATCTCCGTGCTGCCCATCACTCTCTGTCCCACCTCTCCCCAGCAAATGGGGGTCCGACACCTCCTACCATACAACAGCTCAAAAGGTGGCATACCAATGCTCGAATGATGGCTGTTGTTGTAGGAAAACTCTGCCAATGGTAAATACGCATCCCAACTACCCCCGAAGTCTAACACACACGCTCGGAGCATGTCCTCCAGCGTCTGAATCGTCCGCTCGCTCTGACCGTCTGTCTGGGGATGGTATGCGGTACTAAAATGCAATTTAGTACCCAGCTCCTCATGGAATTTCTTCCAGAACCTGGAAGTGAAGCGCACATCACGGTCTGACACAATCGAGATCGGCACCCCATGCCGAGATACCACTTCTCTCACATATATCTCTGCCAACTTCTCCGCTGAAGAACTCTCGCTGATGGCAAGGAAGTGTGCACTCTTCGTCAACCTATCCACAATCACCCAAATTGCATCAACTCCCCTGGCAGTTCTCGGCGATTTGGTGATGAAATCCATAGTGATCTGCTCCCACTTCCACTCGGGGATCTCCAATGGCTGTAACTTGCCATGCGGTCTCTGGTGCTCAGCCTTAACCCTACGGCAGGTCAAGCACCGCTCGACGAACCATGCAACGTCCCTCTTCATACAGGGCCACCAATACTCTTTACTCAGGTCCAAATACATCTTCGTAGCACCGGGATGGATCGAGAATTTCGATCTATGAGCCTCTTCCATCAAAGTAATACGCGTACCGCCCACAAACGGTACCCAAATCCGACCCTGAAACGTCATAAGCCCTCGCCCATCCTTAACGAACTCTGGAATTAACCCCACGACCCGCTCTTTCTTCTGCATTTCTGGTCGCACAGCTTCGGCCTGCGCCCCACGAATAGCATCCAATACTGGAGTCATCACAGTCAGTCTCAAGCATACATCTCACAATGGAGTGCTCTCCGCCCTGCGGCTCAACGCGTCGGCTACCACATTAGCCTTACCTGGGTGGTACAGGATCTCACAATCATAATCCTTGACCACATCCAACCACCTCCTCTGACGCATATTTAGGTTGGGCTGATCCATCAAATACTTCAAGCTCTTATGGTCCGTATATATCGTACATCGAACCCCATACAGGTAGTGACGCCAAATCTTGAGAGCGAACACTACTGCTCCCAACTCTAAATCATGCGTGGGATATCTCGCCTCATGAGGCTTCAGCTGCCTCGACGCATACGCTATCACATGACCCCTCTGCATCAACATTGCACCCAGTCCCGAAATCGATGCGTCGCAATATACCACAAAACCCTCCATCCCTTCTGGAAGAGCTAATACCGGGGCTTCGCACAACCTCTGGCGAAGTGTCTCAAAGGAGGTCTGCTGCTCGGGCCCCCATGAGAATGCAACACCCTTCCGGGTCAATCTGGTGAGTGGCACTGCGATCTTGGAGAAATCCTTGATGAATCTCCGATAATACCCTGCCAACCCCAGGAAGCTCCTGATCTCAGAAGGTGACTTCGGCACCTCCCAACTCATCACCGCCTCAACCTTGCCCGGATCGACCAATATCCCTTTCTGATTGACAACATGTCCTAGAAATTGGACCTCTCGTAGCCAGAAGTCACATTTGGAGAACTTTGCATAAAGCTTCTCTGACCTCAATACCTCAAGGACCTCCCTCAAATGCTCCTCATGCTGCTCTCTAGATCTAGAATACACCAGAATGTCGTCGATGAATACAATCACTGACCGATCCAACATCGGTCTGCATACCCTGTTCATGAGATCCATGAACACCGCCGGGGCATTGGTGAGTCCGAAAGGCATCACCACAAACTCATAATGCCCATATCGCGTCCTAAACGCTGTCTTCTGGACATCCTCCTCCCGCACTCTCACCTGATGGTACCCTGACCTCAGATCGATCTTGGAAAACCAAGTTGCTCCCTGCAACTGATCGAATAAATCATCGATCCTCGGCAACGGGTAACGGTTCTTGACCGTCAACTTGTTCAACTCCCGGTAATCAATACACATCCGGTGTGAACCATCCTTCTTCTTGACGAACAGAATAGGTGCTCCCCACGGCGAGCTGCTCGGCCGAATGAATCCTTTCCCCAACAGCTCCTGGAGCTGCGAGGACAACTCTTGCATCTCTGGAGGTGCAAGACGATAAGGCACTTTAGCAATGGGCGCGGCCCCCGGAACCAGATCGATACCAAACTCTACTTGCCTCACAGGAGGTACTCCCGGCAGCTCCTCGGGGAAAACATCTGGAAACTCACGCACCACAGGGACCTCCTCAACTGATTTCGGCCTCTCGGGAACCTCCCGCGTATCCATCACATACGCCACAAAACCCTTACAGCCCTGCTGTAGACACTGCCTCGCCCTAGCGGCCGAACAAAAAGCTGATCCCGAACGGGTACCCTCGCCGTACACCGAAAGGACTCCCCCACTATGGTCTCGTATGGTCACCAGCTGACGCTTACAGTCGATGACAGTGCCGAATCGGCTCAACCAGTCCATTCCTACGATGACACAGACATCACCCATCGCAATAGGGATCAGGTCAATCGGGAATTCAACCCCGAAAATCTCTAGTACACATCCCCGAAGAACCTCCGTGGCACAAATCACTTTCTCGTCAGCTATAGAAACTCTCAAAGGTCGACTCAACGACTCACGACTAACGCTGACATGCTGACTAAAGGCTAAGGACACAAATGACCTACTCGCACCCGAGTCAAATAACACTAAGGCAGGCACAGAGTTCACAAGAAAAGTACCTACGCATATAATAACATAAGCATAACATCTCGACATTAAAATAATTGCATGAATTACAACATACCTGCCACAACATCGGGCGCAGCGCGGACCTCCTCCGCAGTCAGCTGAAAGGCCCTCCCTCGAGCCCTCGGGGTCTCGGCCTTCACCGGTCGAGTCGCAGTAGCTCCGGCAGCAGGTGCAGATCCCTGAAGAAGCTGAGGGCACTCGGCCTTCCTATGGCCAGTCTGGTTGCAATGAAAGCAAACCGTAAATCCCTTGGGACACTCCCTAGCAATGTGCCCCTCCTTGCCACACTTGTAGCAAGCACCAGATCGACACGCCCCCTCATGACCCTTGCCGCACTTTCCGCAAGTGCGGCTCTTCGAACCTCCCGTCCTCGCATCGGCGGACTTGGTCCGCTTGGCTGCCGGCTGGAACTGAGCCGGTCGCCGGTCCACCCGCTGAGACTCGGCCTCCTCCCTGGCCTGGGTCTCCAACTCGATCTCGCGCTTCCTGGCATTCGCCTGAAGCTCAGCAAAAGTATGGTAGGTGGAGTTCGACACAAACTCCCGGATATCCCTCCTCAACACTCCCAAGTACCGGCTCATCCGAGCCTGATCAGTGGACACCAGCTCGGGGCAGAACATCGCCCTCTCATGAAACTTCCGCGTAATCACCGCAACAGAATCAGTACCCTGCTTGAGGGTTAAGAACTCCTGCACCAATCGTTCCCTCTCCACCGGGGGAACGTACTCATCCCTGAACATGGCAGTAAACCCCTCCCATGTCACCGTTGTAGTCTCTGCCAAGGTGAAGTTCGCCGTCACGAACTTCCACCAGTCCTTCGCTCCCAGGCGGAGCTGGTTCAAAGCGAACCGTACCCTCAGGTGCTCCGGGCATGAGCACGTGTAGAAGCACCCCTCTATGTCCGCGATCCACCTCATCGCAGCAATCGGATCCTGCATCCCATCGAACTCCGGTGGCTTCGTGTTGCTGAACTCTCGGAACAGCAACGAGTCACCTCCCTGTGGCCTAGCAGCGGCCACAGCTGCGGTAGCTGCAACGGTTGCAGCCTCAGTCAACGCGGCGTACCGCTCATCGAATGTCTCCATCAGGGTGGTCTTAATAGACCCAAACATCTCCGGGATCTCAGCCCGGATCGCGGCCGCCACCTCCTCGTGAATCATCTGACGAATATCCTCGTCACTCACACCGCTCGTACTCGCTCCGTGGCGTGGTCTAACCATGATGTCTCTGAAATACAACATAAAACTATCAGAGACTCCTCCGAGTATAATCGTACTCGATACGCAACCCTACTCAGTCCCCGATATCCAAGGATTCTTACTTGGGTCTCCCACTGACCCGGTGTCCTCGGTAGTACGGGCCCAATACTACCGACCACACCACATCAGTGTTCATCCCAAGTCCTCCTCCCCAAACTCCGGATAGTGAGTACTCTACTGCTGATATACACTATCTACCCGCATGCTAGCAACGCATCTCATATAGGCAAATTTCCCTAGACTAAGGCGTCACAAATCAGGCCACTCTAGTCCTATCATGGATACCTAGTCTTCTAGCATGCATAACAATTCATATCATATAATATTGTAAGGTATTTTGGGGATCTTTACCGTTCGGGCGCTGCCTGATCGTACACACTGCTTCTTTCTTGCTTACCACGAAACCATTTACAAAAGTTTATGCCTTTATTTAAAAAGTTTCCCTCAAATCCTCGGTTTGAGTTCAGCTACTCCCGAAGGTGCACCCGAATCCCTCAAACCAAGGCTCTAATACCAATTGTAACAACGCAAATTTTCAAACAAATTTTTCTTTTTAAAAATATATTTATTAACATTCATAACAAGGCATAAATGGTTTAAGTATTCTGTCAAATACAATTAGTCAAAATCCCAAGATCATAAAAGCAGTCTTCAGTGTGTATCGATCACGCCGACGCCTTCCCACGGTCCTCGCTAGTACCTGAAATACATGCACAACAACTGTAAGCATAAATGCTTAGTGAGTTCCCCAATATACAACTTACGCACATACGCCTTTCCAGGCCCAACCTTCCGGTCCATGTGTCTCAGGGGACTTCCGTCCCTGCTGGGTAAACCTTCCGGTCCTACCCACGCCGACCTTCCGGTCCATCACACAACATATCGCCTTCCGGCCCATAACATATTGCCTTCCGGCCCATAATATAATTGCCTTCCGGCCCATAACATACATAGCACATATAACAAATAACTTACCACATATAGCATACATATTACATATCATATCCGACCTTCCGGTCACACAGTCAAACCCTTCCGGGTACAGTATAGTGAGAAGACTCACCTCGTAAAAGCTGAACGCTAGCAAATCCCGAAATGACTCGTGCACAACCGACGAGCTACAACCTCCCTATAACATCACATATCTCATTAATACTTATATCTTCTAAGTGTGACTATCCCTAAGAAGTCAGACTTAGGTCAACTCTGGTCAACGGTCAACGGTCAACTCGACCGGACTCGGCGAGTACCATGGAGACTCGGCGAGTCTAGACGTCCTCCAACTTTCTGAGATTCCTTATCTACTCGTCGAGTATCCTCCTCGACCCGACGAGTTACTCCTGGAAGAATCGCGGGGCCACCCCGACTCCACTCGCCGAGTCTGAAGAACAACTCGGCGAGTCCCAGTAAATCTTCAAGCTACTCGCCGAGTCTGAAGAACAACTCGGCGAGTCCATGCCATGCAGACGATCAACTGCTTCCTGAATTACGTATGGTCCCGAGATATACAATCATGGGACTTTCTGGACTTCTAAACACCTTATTACTGGGGTATAAACGTCTGGGTAATAACATAATAACCCATCTAATCACTAAATGGGTTTTATAAACCCTAGATTCGTATACACATCAAAATAATAGAAAGGAATCCGAAATATTACCTGGAATATGCCCTCTCTGTGTCTCCAAACCGCAGAACTCGAATCCCTTGCTGTTCCTTTAGCCAAAACCCTTCTCCTCCTTGCCCAACAATTTCTTCAAGCCCTAATATCCTCCAATCTTGCTCTAGATGCCCACAGCCGTTTAGGGTTCCTCTCAATCGACTAAAGACGGACAATGACGGCCTATAAGAGCATTATATACGATTCAAAATCGAAAGGTTAGGGTTTCTGCTGACCAGCGTCGACTCGCCGAGTCCATATCTGGACTCGTCGAGTCCAGTCGCGGACCCGCGACCAAGTCTGCGATCCTACTCGGCGAGTCTAGGCTCCAACTCGCCGAGTCCCCTCTTAACTCACCCTAAAAACATAATTAAACAATACTTGAGATTTCGGGCTGTTACAACTCCTCAAGAAAAACAGCAAGAAATCCCGAAACTACCTCTTTCTGACGCTTGAACTCGTCGAGTTCCCACTATGGACTCGCCGAGTTGGAGCTACTCGCCGAGTCCACAGTGGAACTCGCCGAGTTCATCAGGCATAAGCATAAGAATCGAATTTTTCAAGCAACAAGCAATCAATCAATGCATCAATTCAATAGAAATCAAGCATAGCTCTGATACCACTGATGGGTTTGAGCAATAAGAACTTTCATATGTGCACATGCAACCCCAAATTGCTTGGATGTAGGTTTCTCTAATTGAACATGCATTGAATCCAAGACTTACAATGCTAGATCTAATGTAAACAATTGAATCTAATCATATGAAATTGGATCTAGAACAATACCTTGGATTACTTGCTTGATACTTCTTCTTCTTGGAGCTTAGAGTCACAATTGTCACTCCTCTAATGGCTTACAAACACCAACTAGCAAGTAGATGATCTTGAGAGAGAGGGAGGAGGGTGAGAAATCGGCCCTAGGGTTCCTTGCCTTGCATGAGTGCCGATTTCCCTCACCCTAGGGATCTATTTATACTATGAGCTACTAGGGTTTCTCCTTAAACCCTAATTAAATAACTTAGGCCCTAAGCAATCCAATATCCTCCTAGATACTAGGCTTGGACGAATTTAAGGTTCCCTAACCCTAAATTTCGTCCACTCTCATATCCATAAGGATACATAGCACAAAACACAACTATCACACATTTGATAGTTTATGCCCCTTTATTTAATTAACCTCTTTAAGTCACCAAATTAATTCTTAATTAATATATGACTTATATTAATCAAATAACAATATTATTCCTTTAATATATTAATATTATTCTCATAATATATAAACAATAATATATCTTCTCTCTTAACAAATCATCATGTCAAGTTGCTATGGTGAAGGCAACCCAAAAGGACCATGCATAACGGGGTCAAGTACTTACCAAATATAGTTATAGCCTTAGACACTAATCCAACAGTAATCAAGCACATTCTTCTAAATCTTTTTCACTTTCCTCATTATCTATACAAACTATGCTTAAACTTTAACTCGGGTCTTATCGATTATGCATTGATTCTTCAATTTTGCATTTGTCATCATCATTGGAATCCTACTCTCTCTCTCTCTCTCTATATATATATATATATATATATATATATATATATATATATATATATATATATATATATATATATATATATATATACTAAGTGCGTTTCAAGGCAGTGCTAAGCACGACCCATGGTTGGTTCAAATATACATTCCAGACATCGTTGGTAATGGTTTTAGTAAACGATTTTATTCGATTAATGGTTTTGGTTATCGCTTAACCATAACTAGCCATAATGGTACAAAACGAGATAAAATAAAGTAGGTTGCTATAAACAGTGAAAATAAAAAAGTACACTGATAAAAATGTTAAGATTAGAGAGTACATTATAATTATAAGATTGCACTAGGCTCCAAGACTGTATCAGACACGTTACAACATCCTAGTTTTGATACTAGAAGATTGAATTAAACATGCGTCATTCCATTACAATATAAGTCATCAGACCAAGATTGCATAAAAGCCATAAATCCAATCACAATGATCCACAGTTGTAAAGAATTATTTCCATTTGAAAAATATAATACCTAAAATGGAGAAAGTTTTTTGGGATGTTTGTTGGTTTTGAAGCTGCCAAGAGTTGTCCCGAATGATATTTAAGTTAAGGATTTCCTTAATTCAAAGCAAAATTACTTGAGTTTGGTTCAAAGATTGTTTTTTTTATCTTTTTCAAAAAGAAAAATTAAGGAAAAATAATTTGATATTTTATCTGTCTGGGCAGAAAAAAAGAGGAGGATAAAGCACCCAATGAAGACGACAAGTGATGTTATGTTCTCATTTTAAAGTATAATCCTGGGTACAACTCTTAAAAAAACTTTTTTTTGTAAAATTTTGTAGGAAATCCATGAGTTTTTTCTTTTGTATTTATGGTTGTAGTGGTTACAAGTTATGGTGGCATTTAATGGAGTTTTCTCACATCAAAGTGTATAATTGGATTGATAGACTTGTTTGAATATGGGTGTTGGATGTACCAAAACCAAATATTATTCTTATTATCATGGATTCGAATTTATGAGTTTGGCTTTTGGTGTTGTTTTATCAACTTTAATGATGACACTTGGATTTCGATAAGATGATCATTAAATTCTCTTTCTTGCTTGTCTACTTTACATTTTTTTTCATTTTTCAATAGATCATCATGGACAATTGTCAAAGTGGATATCGTGATTTCATTGTTGTTACTTGTTGAAATTGTTTTAAGTCATGTGTTAACTATGTCGTTTGGGAAAAGGAAATAGCTCACCTTGAATTCTTGGATATTCATATTATTGTAAAAGATTTTTAATGTCAGATATTCTTTCAATTACTTTTGAAGATTACATTATTGGTAATTATATTGTAACCGATAAAATATAAAAAACTTAAACCAGTAAAAAAATAAACTTTATTTATAGATAGTTCAATAAATTAATCAAAAATAGCAACATTATTTACATAGATTTGTAAGAAAAAAACGTTAATCAACATCATAAATTTAAATATGAATCTAATTTGGCATCATCTTCATCTGACGTACTATCACTTTATCACAACGAAAATAAGTTTTTCGTAGATTATCTTCAAAAGTTGAATCAAGTTGGCTATCATCTTCATCTCAAGTGTTATATGACAAAAGAAGGTCATTGCAGATGGATTGCACCATTTTTCATATTTTCATTATTTCTATATAAATTTAAACCCAATTAACTTCACCTTGCTTTGTAAAAAAAAAATACATCAAGTCTAATGTTTCGTCACGTTACTTGTAGCAAATGAGGTAATATGTTACTCATGATTTACTTCATTGATTTTCATCTTAAAATATAATACCATATCAACTATCAAGTAATAATACTATTGTATTTTATAAATGTAACACCAAGTTCCAGGTATAATTGTTTGTGTGATTTTGGAATTTAAGACTTAAAGGTATAAGGTTTTTGGTGGCTAGCACATGGCGGTACAATCATCATAACGTTGCATCACCTGATGGATCACACCTCTTATTTATGGCACCACGACATGGTGGAGGCCAACATGCAAAACCCTAATTTGTCGGGCCTTAAACCCTGTTTACGGGATGTGATGGCTAAGGTTAGCTCACCATCCACCTCCATTACATCCCTTTCGACCAAAACAAGCCTTAGCCTCCATTTTTAGGTTCTTGAAGTTTCTTAGTGGTTTTTGGTGATATTGAAAGAGAAGAATGTGTCCTTTGAACATATATTTAGCAAGCAAGTTCCCCCACCATCTTATTGAACACATAATCTAGACCATTATAAGTCCAAAAGTTTAAGTATTTATGTGCTATTCTTCTAAATCTAGGCTTTTATGCATTTTTATCCATGTTTGGGATAGTTTGAGTGGATATATCCCATACATTTGGCAACTTTATGGATACTTGAGGTCCTTTTGTAGTTCCTTGTTCCAGATCTGAAGTATTATAGAGTTTTGATTCCATGCATGAGGTTTTGACCTCATTTTCACCATATTTGACCTAGCTAGAGTTCAAGACATGCATGTCCATAAAGCAAGAATTTTTATGAGGTATATAGGTGTAAGAAAGCCTTTTGGAAGAGAAAAGTGTGTGGCTTAATGGATTATGAGGTATATGCATGTCCATAAAGCAAGAATTTTCACCAGGAACAGTTCCCACGATGTGGCGATATGCTCCCCATGTCGTGGCGATTGGGGTTTCTTGCGACTGTTTGTCCTGAGGCTACCACGTCGTGGCAGATGCTTAGCCAGCAAAGTTGACTTTTGGTTGTTAACCTTGATCATCAACCGTTGACTTTTTGACCAAGATTGACTTTTGGTCAACTTGAGGGTTTTTAGGATATAGATTGAGGATGTACCTATGATTGTTGTATAGGTGGACCGTAGCACCAATCTTTGTTTCGTATGAGCTATGTTGATAGTTTGCTAGTCTATGATGTGGGTTTTCTTACTATACTTGGTAGTGCAGTATGTATCCTTGTAAGTAGGATATTAATATGTTTTAGTGATATGTTAGATTGGTAGATATGTTATGATTACATGTGTTTGTTGTTTATTGTTTGTTTGTTTGCATATGTCGACATATTGAGGTTAGGTTGAGGCGGTCATGCTTTGTGTTGTAGGCCAACAAACTCGGGTGGTCCAGTTGATATTGTAGGCCCAAGGAGAGCGATCCAACTTTATGTTATAGACTCAGGAGACCGGTCTAGGTGTATTGTAAGCTTTACGAGGCGGTCCAGTCAGACTATAGGTTCATGTGTACATGCATTGTATGTGTATTGTTGTGTGAGGTATTTTGGGGGAACTCATTAAGCTTTGACTTACAGTTGTGGATTTAAATGTTTCAGGTACTTCAAAGAATCAGGGAAGAGGAATGCATGATTGTACACATCACCCGTTGATTTTTGTTTGAAAAATGTTATTTGACACTTTGATTTTTATGGTTATGTTTTGAAACAATGAATTGGATAGCTTATGATTTTTATGAAAATGCCTTTTGGAAACGAAACATTTTACTATGATAAGATGATGCGGTCATGGGAAAATAATTTGTTGTCAGACGTACTCTAGTGGATATTTAATCCAAATTATACACTTGTTTTTGTATACTCTGATGATATGTTTATGTTGGTAAATTTTCATTTATGATAAAGAATGTGTATATTGGTTTAGCGGTATCAGATGTTTCAAAATGTGTTCATTTCATAAGTTGTTAAGGGTTTAAGTCTTGTGATAGACAGATATGTAGTTTAAAAGTATAAGATTTTAGAAGATGTGTATATTTACCATTCTAAAATAAATAAATAGATAGAGACATTTTCTCTATTATGAACCGATATTTTCTTAAAATTTTGTTTAATTTCTCTGATAAAACATCATCTCTAAAATATGAATGAACGTATTGCAAGAGAAGTAAAGTAAAATCATCGAAAGAGTTGGATATTTTCAATGTTAGTTTCTTTCTTACCATTTGATTCAAAAGTTTTGGTAACAAATTTGTCGGTACTCATAAACTTAAAACAAAATAATAGACATTCGTAAGGAGTTTTAAAAATGACTTCATTAATGGGAATAAAATACAATTGTATGAAACTATGAATGATATTATATAGGAATAAATAATAAATATCAGTATCATTTATATATCTTTTAAAGATCATTGTTCCTTTGCAATTAGTTAATAAGTATATAGATGCACAAAATGACAAGAAGCCGTTCTAGCTCAGTTGGTAGAGCGCGTGGCTTTTAACCACGTGGTCGTGGGTTCGAGTCCCACGGATGGCGATTATGAAGCTCTTAATTTTTTATTTTCAGTTCTCTTTTTGTTAATAATTCTGTTACTGATTATATCATTTTTGTCCAAATGTACAATGTGATGTGGAACTTTTATTAGATTAACTTTTTGTTCTTATATATAATTAACGTATTTTAATTTGTAATTATGTATGTGTATATCTCTGTCTATACATGAAGTAAACCAAGACAAAATGGGCTTTTGAGTTATAACTTTATGTTTTAAAGTATATTATTAAGTAATAATATAAAAGTATAATGATAATAACAAGAAAAAAGTTGAAAATACAAGGCTATAAAATAAAAAAAATAAATAAAAAGGTGTATTATTGCTTGTTACAACCCCGTATTAAATAAACAAAAGTAATAGTAGTAGCATTCGAAATCAAAAAAGTATATTCTTCCTATTATTACAAGCTCTATTAAATAAACAAAAGTAATGGTGGTAGCATTGTAAATTAAATTATACTATTTATTATCGGCATAACATAACTTAAAATTCTACAAATAGAAAATGGTATAAAAGCCACAAATGCATCAAAATGAAAAGTCTGTTCTTATTTCATTGATAGTTATAACGGGAGGAGAGGGAATAGAATCAAAATACAAGTTTCTTTGATTTCCCGGAGAATCTAACAAGAAGGGTTTGATCAGCTTTTTAGTTTTTAATTCTCTGATTCCCTTCTGTGGAATCAGAGGATCATCATCATTATCATTAATCATTACCCTTGTTCTTCCCCAAATATTCAATCTGTTTGCATTATAAGAAATTCAGGCGAAACAATCTTCTTGGTTGTTTAGGAATTCAAAATCTTGCGATTGACAAAATTATAATTTGAGGGTATCAATCTCCCGGAAAAATGGAAAATCAAACAATGGATGCGTTAAAATCTGATGGAAGAAGAATGGAGGGATGGTTGTATCTCATTCGATGCAACCGACTTGGATTACAATACTCTCGCAGAAGATATTTTATTCTCGAAGAAAATTACCTCAAGAGCTTCAAATCAAAACCTACATCAGATTCACAGGTACATTCTTCATTTCTAAACTTATCCAGACATTGATCGTAATTGTAGAATCACACAACACATTGTTGTTTGGATTATGATTATATGATGTTCTAGTTATGAATTCAATTACCTACATACAATTTCATCGTCGCTTTCAATTTCTTTCCAAAATTTTCAGAAACCACTAAGAAGTGCGATTGTAGATTCTTTCATACGAGTTAATGACAATGGAAGAGAGAGCTTGAGTAGAAAAGTATTTTTCATTTTCACCCTTTACAATACTTCAAATCACAACGATTGTCTCAAGGTACGCAACTATATATTCTTATCATCAAGAACATTCATTCTTCTTTTCACGTTTTGTTAATATCTCGATTATTCTTTCAGTTGGGAGCAAGCAGTCCAGAAGAAGCAGCTAGATGGATACACTCGTTACAGGATGTTGCAATGGAACCAGGAACAAATTCAAAGAGAAGATGGCAGCCATTTAGGTACACCCATGCATGGAGATCATTAAAAAATTCACAATGAATCTGAACACCTGCTCATAATCAAAACTTTTTTGTTTTCTCCACAGATTGGACGATTCCAAGAACACTACTCGTAAAAATTCTGTGGATTGGACCTCATCAGCAAACATGCATGTTGATGCCATGACATCTGACGTGATTGCTCCCTCCCATTGGAAAATCTTCGGTTGTAAAAATGGTATGATGGTAAATATATAATTTAACATTGTAAACTCTAAACTTCTTATCCTTTCACATTTTTTTCATAGGATTACGTTTATTCAAAGAATCAAGAGACAGTAATAATTCAGCTGAACGGGTATATTTTACACTTTTACTTTGCACACAAAGTGTTCGATGAAATGTCTTCCATTTTCTTAAACATACAAGTTGCCATTTTCCAGACTTCGAATGATCATCCTGCTATAATGGCTGTTGGTGTGATCGAGGGAACTTCAGAATCTGTTTTCAGAACTTTCATGTCACTCGGCCTATCTAGATCAGAGTAAAAAGTTCTTTTATTACGACGTTTTAAAGAGGTTGGCTAAAAAGACATCTCATTTTACCATATAGACACCCTAATTAATTTTTAAAATATTTTTATTGGTTGAAATTGCATTGTTTTCTAAAAAAGTATTAATAGAGTGTCTAAAAGATGTCTTATTAGCAGCACCCGTTATAAAACATTATCACATACAGTCTTACAGATATTTAACCAGTAGTCAAACAAACAGATGGGACTTCTGCTTCTACCATGGCAGTGTGGTTGAGCATCTCGATGGTCATACAGACATAATACACGTTCAACTATGCCGGGATTGGCTTCCATGGTAATAATTCTTAAAAAATAATATTATATTCTTATTATTACTGACTTCCAATAAGATTTTTTTTTATTTTGTCATATTACTAACATCTTACTTTTAGGGGAATGAGTCGAAGAGATTTACTTTTACGACGATATTGGAGAAGAGAAGATGATGGGACTTATGGTATTTGAAATTTTCATTTTAACTTTTTTTTTTTTTATCTTTTTACTAATTCGCAAAATAATAGCATTGTACTTTACTTTTTACCCATAATATTGATCAAAAGAGTAAAAGTAGGTTATTGTTTTGTGCAATTTTAGTTAATGAGATATTGTTATGTTGTAACTTTTTTACTTTTGTTGATAGTAATTCTATGCCATTCTGTAATCCATAGCGATTGTCCACCACAACAAGGCTACGTACGAGCTTGGCTTCAAAGTAATGTATGCTTTTCTGAATCAAATTTGATTCGTAAAAATGTATTTTTTGTTACTTACGAATGTGATTTTGATTGATTGATTATCCAGGTGGTGGATTTGTTGTGAGTCCTTTGAATCAAGGAAAAGAATGTGTAGTCAAACACATGCTTTCACTCGATTGGAAGTTATGGAGATCGTATTTGCCAAAAACACCTGCTCGATCCATGACTATACGCATGCTTAGCAGAGTTTCAGGTATTGATTTCATTTCAAATTTTCAATCGTAGAGAAAAAAATTGTGTATATTTACTGCACGCCAAGTGTTTGATGAATTGTCTGTTGTTTAGCGCTGAAAGAACTGTTTAAGGCGAAAGGAGGTGGTGAATTTCCGTCGGAGTTTTTAAACGGAGAGGTGGAGTCGTTTCAAACGGGAGACGAACAAATGAAACAAGAAGTCGAAGTCGACCCAATTCAAATCAATGAAAACGACAAAATGGAAGACGCGAATGATGCTCCGGTTTCAGGTTCTTCGAGTCTCATTGGATTAAACGACGATGAGTTCTTCGATATCCCTGAAGAATCCGACAAGAACAAACCTCATTCCGACACTGTATAACTTTTTAACCCTTTTTCACTTTTCGGAAACTAATCTCTGTGTACTGATTACTGATTATATACATAATTTTTGGATTTTTTGTAGCCTGGATTGTCGACAGCTGCTGGATTTGTGAAAAAGTTACATGTTCTTGCAGCTCAAAAGAAGGGTTACATCGAGTTACAAAACGTCGATTGGGATGCAAGTACTTCGCAATGTTTCGGGTCGACTTTGCTCCGAGATTTGACCCATAACACGCCATGTACGTGGTCGTCTTCTGATCCATCGTTGTTTCTTGTTCGTGGAGAAAATTATCTGAAAGACAACCAGAAGAACAAAGCCAAAGGGACGATGATGGAAATGATCGCTGCAGATTGGTTACAATCTGATAAACGAGAAGATAATCTTGCAGGAAGATCTGGTGGAATTGTTCATGTATAATCAAATCCATTTTCATTACTACACATTTTTACACAATAATCGAACAAAATTTATGCATAACGAATTTGCAGAAACTTGGAGGACAAGGTGGACCGGAGTTTTTCTTTGTGATCAACATACAGGTTCCTGGAACGACGACGTATAATCTTGTTCTGTATTACATGACTCGAACTCCATTGAAGGAATCGCCTTTGTTAGAACGGTTTGTGAATGGAGATGATGGTTTTAGAAACTCGAGATTTAAGCTCATACCATATATATCTAAGGTTAGTCTTGAATGGCAGAATCGTAATTTATCCACATAAATTTGGATTAATCATCAACGTTGTTTGTTTGGTTGGTTGGTTAGGGTTCATGGTTGGTAAAGCAGAGTGTTGGGAAGAAAGCTTGTTTGGTGGGTCAAGCACTCGAAGTCAACTATTTTCGTGGGAAGAATTATTTGGAGGTAATCTTTGACTTTCAAGGTCAAACAAACTGATTTTGACTTTTAGAAAATAGTAGGTTTGACTTTTGAATTTTGCAGCTTGACATTGATGTGGGTTCATCGACGGTGGCACGAGGTGTGGTGAATCTTGTTCTTGGTTACTTGAACAATTTGATCGTGGAAATGGCCTTTCTAATACAAGTAAAGCTTATGCAATATGATATTTTGATAGAAACTATGTATATCTGATTTACAGCTCACATGTTATATTACACTGACTGTAGGCTAACACTCAAGATGAGTTACCAGAATCACTTATCGGGACATGTCGGTTGAATCACATGGATACGTCTAAGTCGGTATCTGTGGAATCCATTGAAAAATCGATTAATAATAATAATAATAATAATAAGATGTAGGTGAGGTGATGTTTTATCTCGAGCCAACAAATGTATATATCATGTAAAGTTGATTTTTTTTTGATGGCTTGTAGTTGTGGATACGTGAATAATATGCACTCACAAAGAAAAATGTTTTTGGGTACGATTTGTTTCGAATCATCACTAAATAACTTGAACCAAAAATGAAAGATGATAAAAGCCCATTAAACTTTTATATAATTAAGGCCCAAATGAAATAAGTCAGACAACCTACATGCTTTTTTAGTTTTTGTTTTTTATTTTTAATTTTATATATCTGGGCTGAATAAGTCCATCAATTTGATCTTTTAGTGGGTCGTTGATTGGATATTTGTTGATATGAAGTACAATATATAACCCAATTTTAGGAAAGTATCAGAATCTGATGATTAGGTTGGAGTATTTTTTTAACGGTGTCTATAATTACACACATATCTTCTTCCTTTATTTAAATTAAAAATTAAAAAAAGATTTATAAGCCAAACAAATTAATCTAGACGATGTCTACTAAACTGGCTAGAAATATGAATAAAGAAATTTATCAAAATATTTGAAAAAAAACAAGACATCCACATCATTGTTTTCCTTCCTTTTCTTTTTTCAAATATTTGTCGTTTTCATTTCTTAAGGAGAACTGAACAAACCTACCTCAGTCCTCATATGACATGCAATTAATGGCTCAAACTTCGCCGCCGATAACGGTGATTTTCTCACAATCTTTATAATTTAAAAGTAGTTATAATACAATAATATGTATTTTATTAAAAATAACTAAATCGTAAATTTTTTTATAATACATTAATCTGTTATCTTTTTAAATACTATTTTTGGAGAAAATGCTTTTAGATGGAAGCACGCTATAAGAAAATGATCGTTATTAAGGGGATAATAACTTAGGAGATTAAGGAATTTTCGATTTTGTTTACATTTAATTATTTTTTTTACACCATTTAACAATGAATTTTCTTCCGTGTTCAAAAAGTGTCATTACATCCGGTTATTGCAGGTATATTAACAAAAAGTAAATTAAATTTTGTTTTATAAATCCATTTTATATATTTTTCTTATTTTGATAAAAAAAAAAAATAACCAAGCATTAAAAATAACTTAACAACCACCGTAATTATAATAAATGAAAATTATGGTGATATTCATTCAAACATTATTTTCATTTGGAACTTTAAACTTTTACAAGGGAAGATGTCTCTTCAAGTGGATGAGAATGTCAAACACTCCCACAATCATTGGATAAAACTCATGAAATCGAAAGCGTAACCAAATGTTCTAAAAAATTTAACAAATTTTAGTTTCCAACTTTAAACATCTAATCTAAGGCTAATATAATTTTCTAATAACTAAGACTTGAAAACTTGGGATGTCCGAGAAAAACGAAAATGGATAACCAATTGAATGAAATGAGATTTGAATGTTTGGTTGGGGTTATTCTGTTTTTGAGGAATTCGTTTTGTAAAGTAATATGAAACTATATATTTTGTAAAGTCTAAGATGATTGAATACACGTATTTGGGATACGAAAATGAAATATGAGAAGACTGCACGTTCCAATCGCTAAAGATACATAAGTCTTGGCACATTCATTTTCATTCCTTCGTTGCTATTAAAGGCAAATAGGTAAAATTGCATTAATAATTGGTTTTATTTATTTATTTATTTTTGCTGGTATCAAATATGAAATACTTGAATACAATGGCAAATGTTTATTACTATAAGAGTTAACTAAAAAAAAAGAACTCATGCTACACAATGGGAATGGGTTTTTTTTTTCTTTTTTTTTTTTTAAATTTATTTTTAACAGTTTATTGAAAGTCAGACTAGAAGCAATAAGATCCACAAAATATAGTGGAAAAATTATGAAGCATAGAGATATTTTTTGCAAGTTATGGAGACAATTTTTGTAACTCTTTTGTACATAGGGGTGAAACTTGTTAAAATACAAAAATATTAAACATATGGACTGGTTTGAAAAAATAATAAAAAAATAAAAAATAAAAAATAAAACTTTATAGGCACCCTTTCTGTAAATTAAAAAATTACAGGGACTAAATCTACAAAAATGTAAAACCTTTGTTGTATGGACTAAATCTATCAACATGTGTAACCTTTGTTGCATAGGACTAAATCTACAAAAAAGATTTTGTCGGACTAAATCTGCCAAAATATAAAACCTTTGTTACAGAGACTAAATATGTCAAAATGTAAAAGTTTGTGGAAAAACACTGAAAAAGGAAAATTGTATTGTCCGTAAACGTTATCCACCATAACCAGTGAAACTGCCAACCTTAACCACCATCATCACACACATTCAAACAACGGTTGCACCCAATACCTCTCCCACACTTTCTTCGTTTCCGAAAAGCCACCAAACCTCCACTGTCCAGATCAAACCTTCAATCATACGTGGTGGTGGTGGGAGGTGGGGTGAGCCATTACGATGAAGTATCAAGAAAAAATAACCCCTCCCTTAACCCTCTTCGTCTTCGGTCAGATTTAAACCGTAAGTGGTTGTAACACCAGTTCTAGGTATACATTACTTTTGTGTTTTTGGCACTTAAAGACTTAAAATATGAGGTTTAAGGTGGCCACGACATGTTGGGGAAGGCACCACAATGTGGCCTCACCCAATGATAAACACGCATTTCATTTCACCACGACATGGCATGATCTTGGCCACGACGTGACGGAGGCTAGCATGGAAAACCTTAATTTTCTAGGTTATAAGTCATATTTAGTGGATGTGGTGGATAGAGTTTTCTCACCCTAAACCTCCACCACATCCTCTCAACCTAAAGTAAACCCTAGCCTCCAATATTTTCATTTTGAAGCTTTTTTGATCTTTTGTGGTGTTTTGGTGACCTTAAAGAAGAAGAAGAAGGTGTTCTTGCTGCATAGATCCGACAAGCAAATCTCATCATCATCTTCTTGCACACATTATGGAATCTTGTTAGTCCAAAAGTCTTTATATTTTGTGTGCAATCATCTTAGACCTAGGTTTAGAAGCTTGTTCTTCATGGTCTTGATGATTTGGATGGATGGATTTCATAAAGTTGGCAACTTTATGGATCCTTGAGGTCCCTTTGTGGTTATATATTCCAGATCTAGTGTCTCATGGCGTCTGTGGTCTCATGCATGAGTTTTGAGCTCATTTCTTCCAATTTTGACCTAGCTTGGAAAATACATGCTTTGGACATGCATGTCCATAAAGCACAAATTTTTATGATGCATTTCTTCTAGTTTTGAGCTCATTTCTTCCATTTGCCAATCATTTTCTTCATCTCCTTAAAAAGAACTCGAGAACACATTTTTCTCTCATTCATTCAAGAACACACATTTCATTTCCCTTCATTTCGTTTCATTTTCATTCCTTCTCTTTCATTCCTTAAGTAAACTGAAAAACCTATCGTCAGTGGTGGTGGTTAGATATGGCAAATATACACCAACTAAATGGGGAAATAGAACAGAAAACTTTTAGGACATGATTTGAAATGGATAAATGGTTATGAGATCGTATATGTGATATTCTCTAAAAAAAATCATCAGTTTAGGATAGTTTTGATATTAGGGTTATGTCCATTGAATTATTTGGTCCCATTTATCCATCTTGAACCTTTAAAAATTTTCTAATATTTTATATTTTTATTATTAAAATTTCGAAATGATATTATAATATTATAGATGATGTTATAAATAAGATTTTTGTTATGTAATTACTAAAAAATATTGTTAGTGATTTTGTTATGATCTTTATTGATTTATCATTAAATTCATTTATTATGAATTTTGTATGACGATTAAACTTGTTGATATTGTTAAATTGTTATAAATTATTCAAGACATACTTGATAATAACTTTGATTCATTTTTAGGTAATGAAAATTCCAATTTCCAACATATAAATTATACTATAATATTAAGATCGTAAGTGGTATGTCCGATACACACAAACTCAATGAGTATTTAATAATTGGATATCTAACTAATGTGGTCAAATTTATGATACAACTTTATAATCGTTTATAATCGAGTATAAGATTGAGATTATCAATACCAGTCTTATTACTGTTCCTAGTGGTGGGAGAAGGAGAGGCGACAACGACAAGATGTGAAATCGGTGTTCGTTGATGGAGGTGGTTGCCGAAGATACATATCACCCAAGGGGTTTGTTATTGAAAATGGAAAATGGAACAAGATGAATATGATTTTATTACAAGTTTAGCCCTTTTTAGTTCATAGTTTTTCTTAATTTGGAATAAATTACAATTTTAGCCTTTTTAGATTATAGCTCTTTTTAATTTGGTTTGAGAGCAATATCGTTATTTAACACATACTACCTCCGTCCCAAATTGGTAGTCCACTTTTGACTTTTGAAGTCTTTTTTCTTCAACTTTGACCTTAAATATTTTTATTTGTGTTATATATTACTTGATAAAACTTATAACAATGAAAATACATTTAAAGTGGAGTATTTAACAATGTCCATTGACAGGTGTCAGCCAAAGGGATAAGCCGTCTACCATTTTGCAACCATACGAAGCATTTGCATCAATTTTTCTACAAAACTTTTGACTAAAAAAACCCAACCACAGGGACTAAAACTGTAAATTACTCGAAAATTAATTCATAGGAATTTGAGGTGACTGAATAGTGGTTGATTGTTGAGAAGTAAATCCACCGACGATTTTAAGGTATGGTTGTCTTGTTGGTGGGACACCGTACCAACGATGACGGTGACCTTCATTTACTATATTTTGCCGACGATTTCATTCCATTCTTACGAAGTTCAGAACCGCTGATGATCCCTGCTGTCTCCGGTCACTCAGCCGTGATGTAAGTGTCGGCGGTTGCCACCGACAGCACACTAATGTTAATTTACACAATTAACTTGTAAAAAAAGAATACATTCTTTATTTTATTATTTCTTTTCATCAAATAACCTCAGCATCCTATTTCTTTATCAATATGTTTGCTTCGGTTAGAGATGAACATAATAAAAACGTTTATTGGTCTTTTTATTCAACAATACTTGAAAGTTGAAACTGCCTTTTATTACATTTTATGATTTTATCAGTATATTTCTTTGTTATGGTTGATTTTGTTGTAAAAACAAGGACTATTATTATGATTTTTAAAATTAATTATCGGCTTTTAATTTTTATCATCAAGTAAGTTTTAGGATTTATTAATTTTTATCATCAATAAGTTGAAAGAGGTTGACTGCAACATTACCGTTGAATTTTTGATGGTGTGCTCTATCAACATGTTTGCTTAAACGGTTTGGAATCCATTACACAAACCCATTTAATTCTTGTCAATTTAATCGTTAACAGGTTTAGGGTTTAGAAATTAATGTGTCGTGTTATGCCACATTGAAACAGTAAATTGAATGAAAGAGTGTGATTCTAAGATTACCCGTTTAATTTTCGTGTCGTTTTGTATCAACCATTTTACTTAAACAAGTTTGAAACACTTAGCCAAACATGTTTGTTTTGTGAAGTTAACATGTTATATCAGTTTTTGCTAGCTCTAATATAAGAGACGTATAAAACAAGGATCATATTGTTGTCTTCCATGCCCAAACTAATAGATTGCTTTTTCTTTTCAATTTAAAATTTTAAACCCCTTTTCCATTTCTAAAAAACGGAACTATATAATGTTATAATAGAAAGAAATATGAGCCTTAATTAAAAAAATGTATAAATGCATTGCTATTTTAGAAGAAAAAAAAAAACTGAAAGTAGGATGTTGTAATAAGAGAAAATGAAACTACGATACATCAACAAGAAGAAAGTGATATTACCATGCTTTAATTGATCAATTTTGGAACCAGATGAATCCGGATTGAAGCCCGATCCGGGAATAACCCGAGTATACCTCCAAATTATTGGTCTGATGGAATCCCACATGCCTAACCAGACATGCCAATTGACCTATCAATGTTGGATCAAGTTCGCCCGCAAGTAGAGTTGAGTCGGGCCCAATGTACCTCTAGAAAGTATGTATGTTAATATGGTATAGCCCATCCCTAAGCTACGGGTATACCCTCGTTATACTGAACTAGATATATATCGAACTAAGTATATACTGAGCTTCATATATACCGAACCAGGTATATACCGAGCTAGATATATACCGAACTAGGTATACACCGGACCAGATACCTACCGAACCACAAAAACTAACGATTAAGATGCGAATTTATATGACAACATTACAATAGTATGTTGGAACTCAAAGAATACAACCTGAATTGTGATGAGTGACCGAAAGATCCTATTACCAACGAGTTACAACTATTAAACCACCAGTAAGTACAGCAGCATGTACCTTCGAGTATACGGCCATAAATGCGACAAGATGGCAGACATGCTCGGTGTATAAAGAGGTTATCACCTCTTCATCTCGACTATAAATAAATAATGAAAATCATTTAATCAAGTACGTAAACAAAATGTAACACTTAGTTTTTGGATGTTTCTATTATCGGGATAGGGGATCGTAAATGGATTGAGTAAAAGTCTTGGGCTTCAAGGGGATAGATTTTAGATCCTATCGGATGTTGATAATTTTGGGTTAATTTGATTAAAGTCATCGAATCATGCTTCGAAGAAAAAGGGTAAAATGGGAAAAGTTACATATTAGGCTTATTGCATGGATTATGGTTTTAGTTCAACATGTATTAAGCCAAAAGTAATTATATAGGGTTGTGGGGCTCGTCATTACCTTTCCGTGCATATAAAGATCATCAAAAACGAAGTTGAAACGAAGACGTTATGACTGTTTGGAGTTAGAGTAGAATTTGGGGAAAACCGTTCTCACGAGGTGACAAGCAGGCTGTCACGAGGTGAAAATGATAGGTTTGAGCAAAACAAGCAATCATATGTGTGCATGCAACTCTAATGAAAAACATACATAACAAGTATTACCACAACACCCTAGTGAAAAACATACATAACAAGCACTCAACCCTCACTCCTAGAGGAACACCGGAAATCTCCCACAGAAGAACCCTAGGCTAGCAGGCATCATAAATCAGGCAACATTATCTTGAAATCCTGAAGATCCCTAGCCTAGTACTAGCATGTTGTTCTATCATAGCTCAAAAAAATATCATGTATGGTATTTTGGGGTTACTTACTGGCTCCGGTTGATCGTACCTCCGCGTCCTCCTTTACTCATTTTGAAAACCATTTTAAATTCTCTTTTGAAAACTCTCCTTGATTTGAGACTGAATTCACACGAATGTTCCTCCAATTCACTCAAACCAAGGCTCTGATACCAACTTGTAACGCTCTAAAAATTTCAACCAATTTAAACTTTTCAAAAATAACCCAGTTTCATAAAGTTATTACAAAAAGGTTTTCAATACAATTATTATCAGAGTCTTCCCAGAACCGCATCATAAAACATAATCATGAGGAGTGGTACGATCACGCCTTTGCCTTGCCACGGTCTCCTGAAGAACCTGAAAAACATTAAACCACAACTGTAAGCCCGAAAGCTTAGTGAGATACCCCCAAAATACCAACCACATATACCGTACGCGCACAACATGTCATATCATAACAGAACACAGAACAGCCATGCACTTCGGGTCTACTGTGTGACTGGTCTGCCGCACCGGCCTTCAGTCCACCTGGTCCACCCTCCGAGTCTAGCCACATACATCGAGTCTACAGTGTGATTGGTCCGCCTGCATCGGGCCTTCAATCCACCTGGTCCACTCTCTGAGTCTACAGTATGACTGGTCCGCCCGCACTGGGCCTTCAGTCGGCCTGGTCCACTCTCCGAGCCTCGGCACGTCTGGTCCACCCTCTTGGGGCCTACAGCCTATCCGGACCGCTCGCTGGGCCTTCGGGGTAACCGGTCCCCCTGGGTATGTTGGCCTACAGCACAAAGCAAGACCCGCCTCAACCCAACCCCAGTCCAACAACCATGTGCACATAACATTCAATCATATAACAAATCAAATTCAATTAAACCGATCTAACAAATCACATAGCATAACATCATCCTAACCAGGATACCGACCTAACCGGTCACTAGCATATACCATCCTAACTACCGGATACAAACATAGCAAAGCAAAACCTAACAACGATACCCGGATCACAATCCGATAAAAGGCCGGCCTTGGTGCCGTAGACCCTGTCGATATAGTGAGGATAACTCACCTCGCAACTGCCGACTGAAAAGATAAGACCAAGATGCTCCGACCACTGGCACAATCTCCACCACTAGCCAACACCAACACTGAACTCAAAACGAAAGCCAACAATTACCAAAATGCCCCTGGAAGTCAACTAGTCAACCCTTGGTCAAAGTCAGTCAAAGTCAACCTCCTGACTGACTCTACTCGCCGAGTCAAACCGATGACTCTGAGTCCCCTCGCACTCAACTCACCGAGTCCTCCCTTGACTCACCGATTCACGACACAACCAGAAGAAAATTAGGACCTCACGACCAGACTCACCGAGTCCAAGGCTATCTTCAACCAACTCGCCGAGTTGTTCTTCCAACTTGTCGAGTTCCTGTCCATCTTCAAGCAACTCGCCGAGTACACCTTTGTGACTCGCCGAGTACCCCTAGATCTTAATCCATACAGAAGCTTTCCAGGCCATGCAGATGATCCAAACCATAGATCTACCCTTCTACAACCCATCCATCACGTAAAGTGGCAAACTTTACATGAATCCAAAGAGATCTAAGCATATAACACTCTAGGGTTAGGGTTTGGGACAAGATGGATTCACTAATTACTCAAGAACAGGGACTTTAATGAACTCTAGACCTTCTCCATTCCAGATCTGAGGTAGCAACCTCAGATCTAACCTCCAAACTCAAAACACCACAAGCTATCTTTTCCAAAAACTCCAAAATGATGAATAATAGCCCATGCAACGAAATAATGCCTCCAAAGAAAACTCCAACAGGAGAGAAATCCAAATCCTTGCAAAGCCCCTTGCTCCAAGCCTCTTAGCTTTTCCAAGATCTCTTCCAAAATCTCTTCTCCAAGGTCCAAATGCTCTCCAATCACTCACAAACGCTCCTTAGGGTTTTCTGGACTTCAAGAGAGGGTAAAGAGGCTAGAGAGAGGGTATAATGTCCTTTATATAGGGCTCATCTTCCGAAATTGGGGTTTTCTCCACACAGCACCAACTCGCCGAGTCCAGCCACCGACTTGCCGAGTTGGCCACTTAACACGCGACCAGAATCGCGACCCTACTCGCCGAGTCCACCCATGGACTCGCCGAGTTGCCCTTTCACATTTACACTTTGAACCCTGAACTTGCACTCCTGAACTCAGGATGTTACAGCATCCCAAGCCCACAAATTTTTTAGGGTTTTCAAGATATTTAAAGGTAAGGATTCATGTTTAAGGGTATTTTCTTAGATTTCATCATATCTAGAACCCCTTGGGAGAAACCCTATCCTCCCTTCACCACTTTAAGCCTCCCCTCTCCTCTCACATCCATTTTTTGGAGTTCTTGGTGGATTTTGGAAAGAAGCTCTTTCAAGATGGAGTTTTGGAGCCTTGTTTAAGAAGATCTCAACTGCCAACTATCTTATGGACCTTGGGTATGATTCAAGTTTCCACCTTTATGCTTATAAGTTACTAGATCTAGATTCTAAGCTTGTTTTTGGTCCATTAAATGAAGATTGTGTTGTGATATGTGATAAAGTTTGAAAATTTATCATTACACCTTGTCACAAGAGTATTTTGGTTTATAGAAACTTATATTGATGTTAGTTAGCTATTAATACTTAAGGCTTATGGATTATGTTTAGGTCTAAAGTCTTAAGTGTAGTGGCTGAGTGATTATGGCTTATGGCTTATAACTTATGACTTATGACATATATGACTTACGCCTTTAACTTATAGCCTATGAATTATGTCTTATACCTTATGGCTAATTAGGGTTTATTTCTTAGGGATTATAACATATGTCTTAGGTCTTTTGGTTTAGAGTTTAAAGGGTGTATAGTGTATGGATTAAGGCATAAAGAATATAGCTTGTGGCGTATGGATTATAGCTTAGGGGTTATGGCTTATGACTTACGACTTATGGATTATGTATTATGCATTATGGAGTGTGGCTTGTGGATTTTGGCATATGGGTTAGGACTTAAGGCTATGACTTATGGCTTAGGCCTTATGAGGTAAGGTTTAAGGATTAAGATTTAATGATAAAGGCTTATGGTTTATAACTATTGTTTGAATATGATTTAAGGATTAGGGCATAAGATTTATGGCTTATGGTTTAGGGTTTATGACTTAGGGTTTAAGGCTTGTGGCTTATGACTGTGGGTTTAAACATATGGATTGTAGATTTTGTCTTGTGGGTTATGACATATGGCTTGTGACTTATGATTTATAGCCTAATGCTTATGATGTATAACATAAGTATTTTAGATTATAGCTTAGGGTTTATGGCTTAAAGAGTATGGCTCAAGATTTAGGGTTTATGGATTAAGGCTTATTATGTATTGTCACTAGGGGTTTATGGTTTATGGCTTATGGCTTAGGGCTTGGGCCATATGGGTTAATGCTTATGGATTACGGCTTATGGCTTATGGATTATGGCTTAGGGTTTAGGTTATATATCTTAGGGTTTTTGACTTTTGAGTTATACCCTAAGGTTTAGTGCTTATGGATGTAAGGCTTATAGTTTAGGGTTTGAATAGTAGTGTTTAGTGCTCATACTAGCAACCAATCCCTATACCCTAAGTCGTAAGACTTTAAGTCCAAATCCTTAAGCCTTAAGCCATAAACCATAAGCCATAAGCCATAAGCCCGAACCCTTCCTTCACCATCGCACCCACATGTTCACGCCAACCACACCCAACATATACCGTACCGCCCCCAACCATCAAGATGCAAACTTTATGGACGAGGGACCTAAGAAACATCAAGAGAAACAACTCCTAAGTTCTGGAGTGGAAGAATCCCACTAGATCTCATTCATGGGACTAAAAAGTGAACAAAACTCCATAATAACTAGATCTTTTATGGACCCTTTGATTGAAATAGAAGCAAATCAGATCAGATACCTGGTTGGTGGTGGTAGCAGTACAATCCCTACTAAAGTGACCCGTCCTACCGCACTTGAAGCAGCCAGAACCACCAACCCTGAACGCCCCCATCGTGCGTCTTTCCGCACTAGCCACAGTGGCCCTGACCCTACTAGCCCCTCAATCTTGAGTCAAAAAACTTGGGCCTCTTGCCCAAACCCTCAGAACACTGAACCTAGTCCAACTTCCTCTTCTTTTCCATCTTCAAGTCAATATCCCTCTCTCTGGCTCACACAACCATATCATCCAGTGTCTTGCAACTGGATTTGCTCACAAACTGTTTGATATCGCTCCTTAACATCTCGTGATATCTCGCTTTCTTTATCTCCTTGTCCGTAACATATTGCGGAACCAGCAACGCCCTCTCTCGAACATAGTAGTGATCTCTATCACCGTCTCAATAGTCTGACAAAGGTCCTAAAACTCCATCACCAGCTGTTGGACCTCAATCAATAATGCGAACTCGTCATGAAACCTCGTCACAAAATCCTCCTAAGTCATCAACTCAACCGCCTCGCCTCCCAAGGCATGTCCAATCCCCTCCCACCAGTCTCGAGCTCTGTCTTTCAGAAGATAGGATACATTTCTGACATTTGCCCCTTTGGGGCAACAACAAGTATGAAATGCGTTCGTGACACCCGTTAACCAATGCCTGCTCTCAATCGGGTCCTTCTTCCTGAAGAACTCGGAGCCCCACATAACCAGAACTCACGGAAAGTTAAAGTGCGAGCTGCTATCATCGCCACCATCTCAGATAGGAATGCGCCCAAGCGCTCATCCATATGGTCACAAGATTCTGATCAAGAATGTTGCGGGTAATCTCTAATGAAATAAACTCCCCCATCTGGTCATCCATAATCCCGGCCGCAGAGCCCAAACCCGATCCATCACCAGCACCAGAACTGATACCGACACCCGTATCTCCACCAGAACTTCCTCGAGTGACCACCATACTGAAAATATACCATAAGAATATACTCAAAGAATCCCACACTCTACAAGCTTCCTAGTATCAACATAACTTTCCTTAACTTGAGTACGGATCCTCTTCTTCCAGTAGTATGGGCCCATAATTCCTTCCACCTCTATCTGTACTTTCCTCAAGGATCGCCCCAAATCCCTCAAGTTACCTCCTTATCAATCCAAACGACCTCTAGCATAGCAAGCTCTCGGTACCGAATCACTTCCTAGGTTTTCCTAGGGTTACCACCACACCACTCTCCTTCATCAGGTGCAGAAGGAACTCCCTTTAACACCCTCTACCTAGCTTACAAATACAATTACATACCACCGACACCATATAATTATTCGAATGAAAGGTCTCACATTACAACGGTTGGACTCAAACGAGAGTTGCGCAATAGGGTTAAACCTAACCTTCTAAAGTTTTCTAATCTCAGCAATATGTAACTTAGCATATTGGCTTACTAGTTAGCTGATGTTAAAGGAAACTCCTAAAAGCACAAAGCACGCAACATTTTAGCATTGAGTAATCGGAATCAAGGCATAACCTAAACAGGCCATCCTATAATGGATTGATCAGTACTAGCATACAAGTCTACAAGATCAAACAGCAGACGTATAAAGGCATCTCTCCTAGCATTCTATCATGCAATCCTTCGCAGATCCTAAGCCCTAATCCAGCATGCAATTCACAGATTCATAGTTCAAAGCATAACACAAAACATGTATGGGTATTTTGGGAAAACATACTTGAGCTCGGTCGATTGCATGTACCACACCCGTTTCTTTTATTAGAAAAACTCCTTTTTAGAAAACATTTCTTTTTAAGAAAAATATGCCAAACCCTCAGTTTGAGTCCAGACATACCTGAGAGTATGCCTGAATCCCTCAAACCAAGGCTCTTATATCAACTTGTAACGTCCCAAAACTCAGAACCAAAAATTTTGTTTTTATAGTAAATAAACCATCAATCAAAGATGTTTGTAAAACCATAAAATATTCAGATTAAACCAAATAACATCCCTAAGGTACATTAGAGTCAATAAGTGGAAAAATCATGGTGTGTACAATACAATCATCCTGAGCTCTTCCCCTTCGATCCGGAAGTACCTGAAACATAAACTAAAAACCGTAAGCACCAAGCTTAGTGAGTTCACCAAAATATCTCATATCATACATACAATGGGCCTTGGCATACAATCATCGGGCCCCACCCGATACCAGGCCCCAGAAAACATTAGGCTCCGCCAGGCGTGGAGTCCTGCCCGGAACAGATGTGTCAGTAAGATGCAATGGCCCCCGCCCAACAAACTCATCAGGCCCTGCCAGGCATCGGGCCCCGCCCGGTATGCATACAAACACATACAATACATAACCAGGAATCTTGTTCATCGGCGAGCTAACCAAACAAATAAAACCCCAATTAATAATTGGGTCATAAACCATAACCGAGAATCTAGTTCATTTGTCCAACACCCAGGGTAAAAGACCATTTTACCCTTCCCTCACTTGGCCTAATAATTAAGGCCCATACTCAATGGCACTTAAAGCCTAATAATGACCCAATACCTAAAGGACACCTAAAGCCAAATATGAGCCTAAATCCAAGAAGGCCCATAGCCTAACAATGGCCCAAAGTCAGGAAGGCTAGTGGCCCAACAAAGCCTAAAACCATAATAGTCCAAATATGGCCCAAACCACAAAATCCCATGAACAGGCCTAGTACGCTACGCGTACCACAATTACACCCGACGTACTAGGTGGCTTTCTTGATCCGGGACTCGAATGTGTACGCGTGCATATGCCCAACGTACGCACCCGTTAAGCAATTGTTTCCATTAAGCACTTAATGCTTACAACCAGACATCCAAACTTCAAATCCAAGCCTTAGGGAACGTCTTGATCCATAAAGTTACTAACTTGGAGCCTTTGCATGGCTCAAAAGAACCCAAACCCAAGATTTAGCATCCTGCTTTCACTAAATGGTCATAAAAACATGCATGGTTGATCCTCCATCATCAAGATGCTAAGTTTATGGACTAAGGACCTCAGAAACATATAGAGAAGCAACTCCTAACCTCTGGAGTGGAATAATCCTACTAGATCTCATTCATGGGACTAAAAAGTGAACAAAACTCCATAATAACTAGATCTAAGCAAACAATGAGCAAGTTCAAAGCTTTATACCTCAATGAAGCTGGAAATGATGAGTAGAATCTGGATCTACAAGCTCTTCCTTGATCAAAGCTCCTTCTTCAAGGTTCTTCTTCCTCAAGGTTCACCAACACACACTAAAACACACACGAAGAGGTCAAGTCTTCTCTAGATGAGTTAAGGTTTCGAAATGAGGCATAAAGGATAATGGAGGCTGAGAAATATGAGGATCATGGGTCATAATCTTGATTAAATAGGGTCCAAACCCTAAAAATTAGGGGTTGTCTCTAGACAACATACATCCAGTGTACTCACTTCCCTTTAAAAGTTTCACTTTACTCCTTTTGGGACCAAATTTGCAAATTAATTTAATATCAAGGGTCAAAATGTGAAATACCTTGGAACCGGGTATTACAACACTATTACATTAACCTTCATTCGACTCTCAATACACGTTTAAAATTCCCTTTTAGAGTCTTTACTAACTTTATCATCGGAGCGTCGGTCTGGGACCCCCTCCCGACCGATTAGCTTACAAATTGTTTATTGTCTCCATGTTAACTTAATAGTCAGAAAGTCGATAATCCCTATAGATAATGGTATGTGAACCCAGAAGCCTACCAAGTGGCTCTATCCGTGTGACTCTGAAACAAATAGCCAACGAAGAAGGCCCATTCGTTGACGCGAGTCCTAACACAAGAATGTGAAACCTCGAAGAAACACCGCAGATTACAATAGTAATGAAAAAAAAATAATGTGATGCTGGAAGACCCAGGAGAAGAAGGGAGAGAAATGAGTCAAAAGAATTTAATGGCGGGAGAAATGGAAATGGAGGAGTTCGTAGCATTCAATAATTTTAGAGTCATAAGAAAGCGGCAGATACAAAGAAGCGAGAAAAGAACCCAAAAAGAAAAAGAATGGGATTTGGTTTTTGCACACTAGTAAAAAAATGACTCAGATGAAACTAAAGGAAAAACCAATGGGAATGAAGGAGGACTGAGTAGAAAAAGGAAAAAAGAAGTAAGCTTTTGCCCTTCACACCCTAAAAAAGCAAAGAATAGCTCTCAAAAAGATCGAGGAGCATCACCAAATGTAATAAAATAAAAACAATACCATCATGATTGTAAGAATTTAAACTTCCGGCCACCCTTTACAGACGACCTTAACGAAACACCCATTCCAAAAGTGCTAAAAGGGCTTAGGGTACCAATGTATGATGGAACTGGAGATCTAGATGACCACGTCTACAATTTCCAGTGGACCATAAAAATGATTCCAATGGATCCAAAGTTGTGGATTCATACTTCGTAGGGACTCTAGATGGATTTGCAAGATATTGTTTGGCAAGTTTGTCCCCTAAGAGTATAGGAAGCTTCGAAGAACTGTGTCAAAAAATTTGCAATAGTTTCATCCAACAACAGGCACACACAATATTCGCCTATTGAGAACCAGAAGTAGAGTCTAACAAAGCCTACTTTAAGCGATTCAACGAAATCCGTTGAAAGATGCCAAAAAGAGACGGTCCTATGATTATAGGGGCCTTTACTTACAATCTCTTATAAGGGGATTTGTTTTGCAAGTTAGTGGGAAGAAAGTGGGTGAATGTGGAAGAAATGATACGCAAAGTCAACCGCTTCCTAAGACAAGAGGCAGAGAGTGCAGAGAAAGCAAAAATGGAATTGAGAAGGCCATCACAGATCTCTACCAAACTGTAGCGGAGAGAGAAGGAAACCTAATCACCATTAGACATAGTCACATAGAAATGATGAAATAGGGTAATGGAAGGCACCACATTCAAAGCAGAGCACAACAACACGAAGGAGATGATTTTTCGAAAATCGTTGGGAGTGACCTGAGCAATGTGAAGATGATAATAATCCAACAACGTCATTATAAAATTGAGTGCCGGTAACCGCAAACCTAGCTTAAAGAAGATGTAGTAAACACCAACAAAACCCTCTGGGGCGTCAACAATGACACTCCCCTCTTCAGACAACTGTTGACTGAATTTGGGGTCAATGTGGTAATTTTTCATGATAGAAGAAAGAATATTCGGGGTAAGTTTGAATTTCAAGGTGCGAATGCTTGAAATATATTTTCTACCAATAGGAAAATAAAAGAATGGAGAAAGAGCAAAGAACACCTGGAAGAAGAAAACTGCAGGTGATGATGAAAAATAACATACTAAGGATGGTATTTATAGTTGATCAAGCAAAGCTATATTTATGGAGCAGACAAAGCAGCAGTTATATAATGTACTCCCCTCAAATGGAAAAAGGTTGAAGAGACGATTATAGGTAAATATGGACACTAGAAGCCGCCAAACCCTCACATCCATATTTAATTCAGGTGTTTGCTCTTATCCGATTACAACAATTACTTTAAAATACCTTTTAAGTTTAAATCATCACTTTTGACAAAAGAAGTAACGATCCAAACCGGGGGGGGGGGGGGGGGGGTTAATAGGGTATAGCCCATCCCGAAGCTATGTGTATACCCTCATTAAACCGAACTAGGTATATACCAAACTAAGTATATACCAAGCTAGATATATACCGAACCAAGTATATACTGAGCTAGATATATACCGAACTAGGTATACACCATACCAAATACCTACCGAACCATAGAAAGTAATGATTAAGATACGAATTGATGTCACAACAATGCAACAATACATTTGAACTCTAAGAATACAACATGTATTGTGATGAGTGACAGAAAGATCCTATTACTAACGAGTTACAACTATTAAACGACTAGTAAGTACAACAGCATGCACCATTGGGTATACGACTATAAATGCAACAAGATGACAGAAATGCTCGATATATGAAGATGTCATCACCTCTTCATCTTGACTATAAATAGATAACAAATATCATTTTATCAGGTACACAAACAAATACACTATTCCATTAACCTTCATTCGACTCTTACTACACGATTAAAACAAACAAATACACCATTCCATTAACCTTCATTCGACTCTTACTACACGATTAAAATTCCCTCTTAGAGTCTTTACTGACTTTATCCTCGGAGCGTTGGTCCGGGACCCCCTCCCGGCCGATTATATATATATATATATATATATATATATATATATATATATATATATATATATATATATATATTATAGTATCATGTCTAGATTAGAGATGACAATTCGGGCGATGAATACAGGGGACCCCAATCCTCATTCTCATCCCTATCCCTGAATGCTCATTCTAATCACCATCGGGGAATATAAACAAACCTTCATCCCCACCCCTAACGGGGACTGGGGATCCCCAACGGGAAATCAATGATTTTTTTTCTCTTTTAATATGAAATTCTTTACATAAAGAAAAACTATAAATTTCATTTTTACTAAAATAAATTTAAAGATTTTTCAAAATATAAAAATATTCATAGATTGCATAAAAACTATAAATAAATTTTCTACAAAATGTAAATGCACACATGAAAATTCAAGTAGAAAAAATTATTATAGTGATATGCGAGGTAAAATAGATAAAACCAAAGAGAATAAAAATACATGAAGTTAAATAAGATTAAATAAAAAGAAAAAAATATAATTTCAACCAAATAATTATTAATAAGTTAGGTTAGTTGGATCAAATTTTATGTATTGTAAATTATACTATAAATATATGCTTTGTATTATTTTTATATATTGATGTATACTGGGGCCGGATTTAGGGTCGTGGATGAGGGGTATCCTTATCCTTATCCATATCCACATCCCCACTATTTTATTCGAGGATTCTCCATCCTCATCCCCTTTCCTGGCCAACTTGGAGAATCATCCGTCAAAGCGGTGCGTAAGGGTGTTCGTTTGGATGGATCGGTTAGATCCGATCTAATCATGTGAATCTAAAGTGATTTCGGCTTTCAAAACAATGATCTAAATAGTTCAAATTAAATTCAAATCCAATATGATCCAATCCAATTATAAGTTGGTTGGATCGGTTTTTATAATTCGGTTTCAAAAACCGAATTATTTTAAAACGACATTTAATTATAATATCACCCAATTTTAAGCAAAAACAAATATTTATTTGTAATTTAAAATTTATAAACACTACTAAGAAGATATATTATAGTTTAATATTTTATAGATAAACAACTTTTAAAAGAAAACGCATATATATGTTTTGTATTAAGTGAAATTTTTTGATCCTATTTAAAAAAATATATTATAATATATATATATATATATATATATATATATATATATATATATATATATATATATATTAAAAATTAATAAATAATAAATCATTATTCGGTTTTTTAGACTATTCGGTTATTATTTTATAATTTAAAACCAATACAAAATCTAAAATAATAATTCGGTTTGTTGAAAACCAATCTAAAAATCTGATTATCCGAACTAATAGTCCAATTGGACAATTCGGTTTTCTTCAAATAATGAACAACCCTGACGGTACGGGTTTCGGATTCTCCATCGGATGTGACCGTGTGAGGTTTTTTTCATCCATAGTCGATATTAAATGTTTTATATGTGGTATTTGTTACCGAACTTTTATTAAAAAAAAAATCTCTTGATTTAAGCGATAAATATTTAAGTAATTAAAAGATATTAATAGTAAATTATAAACAAAATGAAAGTCAATGTATTATTTAGAAACGGAGGTAGTAGGACGTAGTGGGTTAAAGTTCCCTCCGACGCACGTGACATACAACGCAGAAAGGGGTCGTCCAGATCACCGTCGCCTCGCAGTTCAACGGATCTTTTTTCTTTTTTTCTTTTTTTTTTCCCTTTTTTTTATCGGTTATTATTATTATTTTCAAAATAATGGACTTTTGACCAATCTACTAAATCCAAAACATGTGTATACATTCCCACGTACATTTAAATAAAATAAATAAAATATAATTATATGTTAAAACAAAGATTATCTAAAGTCATGTTCTCTCCAAAATGCATTGTTATTGTCGACTTATAATATAAATTCATAATATTTGAAATTCAGATTCAAATATCTTCCTATATCAATTGTCTTCTTTGTTATTCATCTCCAATTTTGATTCAGATTCAAAAACTTTGAAATATTTCGTTCATTTATTTTCAAGATATATTCATTAAATTCTTTATATTTTGACCTGTTTTTTTTCTTTTAAAGATAAATTCTAATAGACCATCAATTGTATTCAAATTTTGATAATTACATAGTCATCCTCATATAGTAGGAAAAATTTTCATTACAATCCCAAAATTTTGGCATCATATACCCATTTTTTAAGGCCGAAAGTGTTTGTTAGGCATATAAGTTTTTCAGATTTTTTCATTTTTCATCATTTTTATCTATAATAACACGTTTCGAAGTTACCATGAAGTATGATTTGCAAAAAATACATTAAATTTATAAATCTTTTGCAAAAAAAAACCATTAATTCTAGACCATATTGTTTTTACTTCTAAACTAGATTGTTGGATCTATGATCTTAATAATGGTTTGTAATATGTTGTTAAGGATTCTTAATTTCGTATTGATGAACACGGAATGACATCGTTTCATATAAAGACCGGATGAAATAAAATTCCCCCTAGTAAGGTTAATATATTTTGATGGAGTGCTGTCTTGGACCATTTCCCAACCAAAACAAACTTTTATAGCCATGGTATTGACATTTCTTGTTTCTTATGCCAAAATTGTAACAACTCTATAGAAGATATCTGACATGTGCTCATCAGTTGTGAAGTGACATCCCAAATCGTTCTCAGTATAAGTTATTGGTATGATATAAACTTATGTAATTTTGTTCTTATCCATGATTTACCTAATTTTTTTTGGATTCGTTGCATATGTTTGTGGATCATAAAATAGTTTTAGAGGTGATCATAGTCACTACATGGGGGCCAGTTTGAAATTTCAGAAATAGATGTGTCTTTGATATAAATAAATCGAGAAATGGTAGAATGTCTGTAGACATAGTTTCGACAAGTTACCATGTTTCGTTGAAAAACCTGCTATTATGCATAAACGAACAAAAATCGTCACAAAGACAAAACAGACAAAAGTTGACGAACTTAAGGACTTTTATGTCAATAACCTATTTTTAACAATAAAGCGCACAAGGCTTGCAATTTATTTGATTTTGGGAAATTAACAAGTTATCCCATTCTTTTCCATAACATTGTTAAGGTGGAGTTCAGGTGGATAATTTATAGGCCTAACTAACACTTTCGGTGTTAAATTGAAATGAGGAACATCTTGCTATTGTAAATTGTTTTTTTTTTTAATAAATGACTTGTCTCTCCATCCTCCCTAACTAGGCAAACTCTATAAATCAGTATTACGAGGTCTTAGGGTTAAATATGATTGTAAAGACCTTAAGTGTATGCAGTCACCTACAAATGAAGTTAGAAGTTGATTCATGGAGGTTGTGTACACTTGGAAGTTAATACCTCATTTATAGTAATTCATCAAATGATAAAAAAAATAACTTTATATAAAAAAGACATAAATAATACGAACAATAAGAAGTGAATAAGAAAAGAATAATATCAAACCAAAATTGATAAGATTATGATACTATCTATTATCATTTTATATTTTCTAAGATCAATACTATGTATGTATATATAAGTAGGATCAAATAGGAACTAAAAAATGGTAGAAACTGTGAGGACAATTTTTGGCCTTAAGTTTGAAAAAATAAATGTCTAAAATTTGATTTTATTTATCGTCAAAATCTCGCAAGATGATATGACATTTTGGTAATTAATTAATCTTGCGAGATTTTGATAATTTCCGAGATATGTTAATTGTTTGGAAGGTACAAATGACAAAAGCAAAAAGATTAAAAGAAAAAAAAAATTGGCCTATGTGGCCTTTCCAGACAATGACACGTGCCCTCACCCCCAACACGACAAGTGTCCAACCCTTATTGGCAGTGAGTTTTTTTCCACCTGCTTAGTTTTCGGATATAACTTTTTTTTTTCTTAAATTTTTTTTTTGAAAAAACAAAAGTTCTTAAAATTGAATTCTCTACAAAATGAGCACAATCATGAAAATCTGAATATATATAATGACCTTGTAAAAATTTTTTAAAAAAAATAAGGTGTTTTAGATACCAAACTTGATTTTAAAAGATTAAAGTTTTAAAAAAAAAATATTGAACATAATATGATCAAAATAGAGATGATTCAAAATATTTATAATTCAAAAATATTATTATTCAATATGTTTATGATCCTTATCTTGTTATGATCTAAATATATTTTGATTCAAATATTTAGTATGTAACATTCAAGTTTTTGATAAGTTTCCTTTTTGCCCCTTTAATGAAAATTGTTAACATTTTGGTTATTGGCTAGTACATGGGGCGTACTCTATGAGTACGCTTAGCGTACTAGCCCATTAGTTTATCCAAAAATATATGATACATAATATCGTAATGTTTCAAAATACAATGTTTCAAAATAATTTGAATCAAAATTTTATGACCCAAAAATAACATGATTAAAAAAAAGTATGAACGAAAAATATTATGATCCTTAATATTCTTATTCTTTAAAATTTTATAATTGTTAAACATTAAAGACTTAAACCGATATTTAGTTTAAAAAATAAAATAAAAATAAAAATAAAGAAAAAAATAAAGAAAAACCCTAGTATCTTCAAATATATAGTAAAGACATTACAAATCGAAAAATAAAAATTAACTAAAAAACGAAAAAAAAAAAAAAAAAACGTTAAAACCAAGCATATATCTATTAAAAATATTGAATTCTTTTAATAAAAAATAATATATATATATATATATATATATATATATATATATATATATATATATATATATATATATATATATATATATATATATATATATATATAACGAAAAAAAAACAAAATAAACGAAAAGGAAAAGAAAAACTAATTTAAATAACGTTTCATGGACGTTCGTCGCACATGATTATACCATTGGTGTTGTATTACATTCCATGGATGTGCGTCGCGTGCGAATACGTCATAACCAACTAAATAGGTTTTACGTTTGTGCCATTGATTAAATGATTCGTGGAGTATAGTCATTGTGGTTCCTACCAATTTTTGGGTTCCTACCGAATTCGGATCCTATATATGTATATATATATATATATATATATATATATATATATATATATATATATATATACACACACACACACACACATAGAAGCAGGTTCCATTGAGATTCCGTAAAAATAAAGATCTTGAGATTCAATGTCAGCTACATATTTTTCATTTCACGCTCTAGCGTTTCGCCGTATCGCGCGTGGCGGGAGGGCGTGGCGGGAGTGTTATAATCATAAATATGTATGCATCACCGACCGTTACTTTTTCCCCACCACCATAACCGCCTCCGCTATCACCACTACCACTACCACTACCTCTACCACCAACCGACCCCACCACTTCTACCTATATGGCAACCACCTCTGACACCACCACATCCTCTCCCACTAACCACCATAATCATATATGATTACTCAATATGTGAGTAGACATATCTCCTCTAATAAATGAAGGTTTTTAGCCACATGTCATACTCTAATTCAATTTGCCAAATTTTATTTTGTGGTTATTTTGAATTAATTTTTTTCCACGTGTCATTTTATGAGTTTTTCTATTTTAATAAATTCCACATAATATTTTAATGTAATAATTACAATAAATATAGGAAACTAGTAATAAATGAATATCAATTTCATTAGTGGATTTACCTTCTTATTTCAAAATTCCTAAAATAAAGCTCATTAATTTATTTTGTTTATTTATTTAAATTTAAAAGATAAAAAAATCAATTTTAATAATTCATTATTTTTATTATTTTCTTATATATCCAAAGTTCTTAAATATTTAAACCTTTATATTTAATTTTTTTAATTAACTCATGTAATACATGAGTCTTACACCTAATATGTATAATCATTTATGATTATGCATATATGTACAAACATATATAATTATATATGATTATACTTGTCTGCCATATAATCAGTTATGATTAGGCATACCTCTTTATTGTCGGTATTCTGGAGGGTTAAAGCAAAAAATGAGAAATATGTGGTGATAGAAGAACCACAATGTGACATTACTTGTTGGAGGAACGTGCAACTACGAAACGTCACATCTTGGCAAGGTCTTGGCCTCGACGTGGTGGTTGTTTTGGTCTAAAAACCCAAGATTTTCGGGTTTGTGCCTTATTTAACCCCTAGGGTTGCATCATTTTGGCAGCCTCCACCCTTTAAAAATCTATCCTACCAAAACCCTAGCCTCCATATGCGTGTTTTGAGTATGTGAAGCCACTTTTGTGAATGTCGAAGGAAGGAGTCATCTTGGTGTTTGTATGCTTGGTTCCAGCCATAGATACAAACGGGGGCGGATATCAATGAAGGTTGTAATCCTCATACCCGCACCCAAACTTCGATCCCGATACCCAGCTCCGCCCCCTCCCTATATAATCCCCGATGGGTTCGTGTAACAAAATCTTCGTCGGGTACGGGGAACCCGATGGATATCCGTTTTGCAGTAAAAGTGAAGGTTTTTTTTTGTATATCTATAAAAAATATAAAAACAAACAATAATCATGAAAATTAAAATGCTTAATTGTTTATACTTCGTTCTCAATTTCTTGTAGATATCAGAGTAACAAAGATGATTACAACATCCTCATGCTCAATGTTTATTAAAAAAACTAAATAAAAATGAGAATTATAAATTTCACTCTCATGTTCTTGCTCAAAAAAAAATATTTGGTCTTTATTGCTATCAAATCTTTATAAACCAAGTATCAAAATCTATAAAGCTTGTAATGATATTGCAAGTGTGTGGTTCCATTCTTCCTTTTTCCACTTATTTTTTTTCCCATAATAGTTGCATACGGCGACATCAATTCCATCAATCTTTTGCTTTTGTAAAATGAGTCCAAACTGCAAAAGAGAATATTTTGCTCGAAAACCCATTTAGTCGGGGTTGTTGAACTGAGCTTCATTACAAAGTAAATATGCCTAAATAACCATATAAACAAACAAAATAAAAAGATTTAAATATAATAAACAAACTTTAAAAAATAACAATTAGAACAAAGAAACTTTTAACAGTGACAAATAGATTCATATATAATAATATAAGAAAATTTGTGAAGAATTAGATATACAATACATACATATTTCAAAAAAAAAAAGTTGATTACAAATTTGTGTTGTCTCACCTCCGGATCAGACGGCGGAAACGTCCAGAGGTGGGTGACTTCATTGTCCAGTACTCTAGTATCATAACAATTGAATATACATGAAACCAAGCAATCCAAACATCATACATTGAGATAACAAACTTATATTGTTTACATATTGTATTCGTTCTTCGAGTTACACAAAAGATACGTAAGTAGAAAACTTCAGACTACAGCTAAATGATCTTGCATCAGCGTCCCTTGTTACCTGCTTACTAGATCCATGAGAATACAAGCTGTTTTGAAAAGCGTAAACTAAAAAGTTGGTAAGTTCATAAGCATTTTTGTATAAAATCGTTTACACTTGTTTAAAATCGTTCTCGTTGTACTTTTAGAAAATCCGATATTTTCTTTGAAATCGTTTGAAGTCTTGCCTTGAAAATCATGGATATATGTGTGCATGACATTACTTTTGTTCATCCTTATAAGGAGTGATCTTTTAAAAGTAGTTTGATTTGTAAAAGCAAGTTGTGTTTGAGAATAGTTCTTTTGAATAGTAACAATCAACCGTTTCAAGAAAAATCCCTTTTTTTTTCCAAAAAGGAGATATGGTTGAAAATCTTGTTCCACTTATCGAGTAAAATTGAGTGAGTGTTCTAGTTTATCGTTATCGAAAATCGTAGAAAATCGTTTTCTCCAGAAAATCCTATATTTTCTGCTATAAAATAATCGTAAGTTCTAGCTTATCGTTATCGAAATCGTAGAAAAATCATTTCCTCCAGAAAATCCTATATTTTCTGTAAGTTCTAGTTTATCGTTATCGAAATCGTGAAAAATCGTTTCCCCAGAATATCCTATATTTTCTGTTATAAAATAATCGTAAGTTCTAGTTTCCAACTATGTATATGTCTAAGTTAGTTTATCGTTATCAAAACCGTTTACAAACGTTTTCCATAGAGTCCTACGCTTTTTAATTTGTAAAAATAGCAGTATTACGACTCTATACTTGTTAGGAGAAAGAGTTAACATGGCACTTGTGGACATTCTACTCGATGAAGAAGGACAGTCAACACAACAAATGCGGACCATGACCTATCACGTGTTGGACAGCCTACGCAACGTGCAAAATTTTAGTTATGAGGTTTTCCTTACATAAATTTCTAGTTAATATAACATATTCTAGTGAGCCGTTATAACCATACTAATCTGACGGAGTACCTGTTTTGGCGTTTCTCATGTGCCCTCAGTTTGGATAAGACATTTGTCACCCTAGACTGGCCTGTCTAGCTGTAGCGAACAGCGAAAGTGCGGGGTGTCAACCCCGTATAGATCTATACACAACTTCCCGCTCTTCCTCCAGGAGACTCTGGCTATAACTCCTTACAGGACTTAGACGTACACTAATATTTTTATATATAGGTACTTTTTGTTGGATTAGTGTCTAAGTCCATAACTATTTTGGTATGTACTTGACCCGATGGTGCATGGTCCTTTTTGGTTGCCTTCACCAAAGCAACTTGATTGGAGAAATAAATAGAGAGAGAGGTTATTATGATTTATTAATATGTTATAAGAATAATATATTAATGGAGAAATCATATTTGTTTAATTAATATTGGTCAATAATTAATTAAGAATTAATTTTGTGATCAAGTGTAATTAATTAAACTAGAGGGGCTGAATTGTAATTATGTGATAGTTGCAAAATAGGGCAATGGTTATCCTTGTTAAAGGATGGACGAATTCAAGGATAAGGATATCCTTAAAATCGTCCAAGGCCAAGAGATAAGGGTTTTTCTAAGACTTATCTTATGGTTGCTTGATGGGCAAGTAACTAGATAAGGATAAGGACTGAAACCCTAATCCCAACCCTATATAAAGACCCCTAAGGCCTTAGAATTCGTACACTTGAACCCAATAAGTCCTAGGGACGAATTCTAACATCTCTCCTCTCTCTTTATACCTTCTCCATTTGCTCTTGGTGTTTGTAAGCCATTAGAGGAGTGACACTTGTGACTCTCAGCTTTCCAAGGTCAATTCAAGGAGGAACTGGATTGTTATTGCTATATAACAATCAAGGTAATATCTTAAACCTAATTATATGTTAATATTGATTCCCATATGCTAGAATTAGGGTTTATAGTCTTGGATTCAAAGCATGTACAATAGAGAAACCTAGATCCAAGCTTTAGGGTTTGTATGAGCACATAGGATGTCTTGTGACCAAAACCCATCAATGGTATCAGATCCTTGACTGGTTTCTATTGTATTGATGCTTGCTATGTTTGAAAAATTCGATTTTTGGTGTTCTGCTTGATGGACTCGGCGAGTCCCACTGTGGACTCGGCGAGATGCCCCTACTCGGCGAGTTCCAGAGGGTGACTCGGCGAGTCGGTGCGTCAGACAGAGGTATATCCGGGATTTCTTGCTGTTTTTGCATTAGGATAGTTACCTTATCATGTTAGATCAATATTAATCCAATTATATGATATATTTGACTATATTTTTGATCTAATTGAGGATATTTATCAATTAATAAGATAATTATTTCCTTATAAGATAATTGATTAATTATTTTGAGTAAATTGATAAATTGTTTTGAAATGTTTCAAAACTTGCCCTCAAGTTTTGGAATTTAAATGTTGATTAAAAGTTTAATTAGGAATGTTAAATTCTAAAACCCTAGCATAGTTTTGAAAAAGTTCAAATCACACCCTTATGGTTTTATTAATTAATTAAGGTGTATAATTAAAAGAGGTTTAATAAATCCATAAAAGTTTAGGTTTACAATTTAATTGATTTAAAAGTATAATAGTTAAACTAGACCACCTAATATTTTAAAAGTATAAAATACACCCTATACTATATATATAACATTAAAAGTCTAACGTTATATATATGTATGAGTAAAAGTCAGTCTTACCGTTAGTAGGCCTCATTCACGAAGCTAGTCTATAAGGGGTGTTTAAGGAAATTGCCTATAAAATGGCGATTGAATGGGTATCCACTCTTACCCACCGCACTCTTGACTAGTGGAGGGTCGTTAGCCGAACGGGTAGGATAGGACGAAACCTTCCATTATAAGTATAATGAATTACTAAAGTAACTAAATGTTTTCATAAAATTCCCAATCTTAGTTACTTAGGCAAAAGTGAATTGATGCAATTCCATGAAATTACACTTTGTGCCCTTGCGAAGACGTTAGTGGAGCGTGTGTGGTTAACCGGCACACTAAATGGGTCTAAGCAAAGGTAGCAAAGGGTGACTCAATGTTTGTCATAGTTCGGTGGAGCGTGTGTGGTTTACCGGCACATCGAATAGGTGACTGTAACATGTGAGGGCACCATGTAGTTTGCATGGTTATTCACACCCGGTTTGTGATCCTCGGCATCCCAGTCACAAACAAGAGGGGCATATCGAGATATAAACATGCCATTGAAAGTTCAATGTATCTCAAAGGATCTAGGAGTTTTCATAGATTTAAAACTTAAATTTCTTTTTCGTTTTTCATGGTGGAAATTAGTGAATCGTCATTCACTTACCTTCAAATATTCTGCAACTAGATTACAGCATCCCTTTTCTAGGTTGTAGCGTATTGTGTTGGGTCCTAGCCTTGGAATTTCATTTGGGTGATTTACTAAGGACTCAATCAATCAACTAACTTGAATTCGTTTTCTCCCGTATTGTAGATGTCAAAGTTCGACAACTATGGTCTTCTCAAATCCCGTGGAACAAGCATTCCACATGAAGATGATATTCCACGATTCGATCGAGGAACAAGAAATCATGCTTCACTTCCTCTACCTACTCCAATTATTCTCCCTAACCCACAAGTTCAAAGGCTTGAAAAGTTCAAGATCACTCAAGCCCTTTTGGCAATTAAACATAAACAAGGAAAGTCCGTGTGTGCACACGTCCTAGGGATGAAGTCACACATTGATAGGTTAAGAATGTTGGGATCCGTTGTCTGTGAGGAAATGGCTGTTGATTGGGTTCTTCAGTCACTTCCCAACTCATATAGTGAGTTCGTAAGAGAGTACTATATGATGAACTACGACGTGACCCTTATAGATCTCACCTATATGCTTATTGTTGCTGAATCAGCAATGATTTGGCGCAATAGGAAAGCAAAGTTGATTGGTGAATCTGCCTTCGAGACCTCTATGGATATAGACAATGGCAACGAAAGACATGCTATGATCGAAAAGTTTGATCATAAGAGAAAGGCGATGTCTGAAGTAGTTCCATGTGTTGTTCCAAAAGAGTCAATTTGCTTTTATTGCCAAGAGAAGGGGCATTGGAGATGAAGTTGCCCCATTTACCTAAGAGATCTAAGAGATGGGAGAGTCGAAACGTATGGCTCTAATTTAGGTAAAATCCATTGACTAACTCTTTTAAGCTTCATTCTAGATTCTGAATACATAATGTGATAAGATTACAATTGATGTTTTGTAGGATCGAAGAAAAGAAAGGAAGCTAAAGGGAAGAAGTGAGCAGAATCTAACCGTGAAGGAATGGATTTCGATCGCATTTCTCGAAGATTAGATTCTTGAGCTACTACTTAGAGTTAGAATTAGATTGCTAAGAAAGATGAATTAGCATAAGTTTTTCAATGAGTTGCATTGTAAGGACAAATTTTTCCGCAATAAAATATATTTTGATTTTAAAATTTATCCTTACAATGGCGTGTATGAAAAAAAAATTGATGTTAAAATGTTTCTATTATTAGCAATAATGGATTTGGTTCTTATTATGTTATGTGAAAGTCGAGAATTTACCAAATAGGGAGAGTTTCTCATTGCCCAAGTTTCAATTGGACAGAAACTTGGAATCATGCAACGTGGATGCACGATGAATGAGAAATTTTGTATTTGGAAATTAGACTAATTCATTGACAAAGTGTCAAGTGAAGGACTAGGAGATCGAATACACAAAGTTGCGTGTTGATCAAGTCCACCATAAGAGTAACAAAGATATTCGTCATGATTTACTAAAGGTTTAGTAAATATGATTATACTTATAAGATTAAGGGTAATTCTAAATTGATTAAAAAAGTTTAAATCAATAGTAGAACGAATAACAAGAATCAAGTAGGCAGAAAGATAAAAGTTTCTCCATTCTAAGAAGAAGGGAGAGTATCTTTTATGCTTTATGATAGGTCTTAATGATTAAGAACCATATCTCAATTGATCCTCTAAGTGAGTCTTGGTACAATTGTATGTCCAAGAAGAGGAATCAAAGATTGAAGAAATGGTCAAATCAAGAAGTCAATCATACTTCGTTCCAAAACAAGTCTTAGAGTTAAGATTGTGGAAATGAGTGAAAAGTATTAAGAAGGTTTATAACATTCATCAATTGTGGAAAGTTGTGATGTCTTGGATAAGACAAAGACCAACTAAGATCAAAATTATGAAGTGTTTTGTTTTGATAAAAGCTACACTAACTCTTGAATATTTTTTTGTCAAGAAATGTTTTGACAAGAGAATCGTATATGTCAAGGAGTCAGTGAGAGTCTTAATAGTCTTGAAAAGTTTCAAGAACAAATCAAATAAACCTTATTGAACATCACTAGCACACGAGTTGAGGTTTACAATCTATCGTGAAGACATTATTTTGTTTCTGTGCCAATCCAATCAAGTTAATTATGCATGTGAATCCTATGAGTTCTCATTTGAATGCATAAAAGGCAAGGACCTTGATCAATGGAAAGTACGTTGATAAGAAAAGGTGAGCTGCTTAACTACTTGGAAGACATGGTGGGCAGCTGTGCTACCATAAAGGCAAGAAATCAAGATTAAGAAAGTTCGGTCCATATGAGTTTCAATTTTTCGTAAACTTTGGTTTTGAAAAATTCACATGGATAGGAACAAATACACCATTTAAATCTAAGTGTCATAAGATTTCCTCCTTCATGAAAATGATTGTGAGGAAATGCTTTCACTAAGAAAGATTTTAAGAAGATAGTGATTGTAAAATTGCATTCTCGAATTCAATTATGGTTACGGTATCCCTTTCCATAATTTGAATTGTGAGGTTTGGCAATTAGTCTTAATTGTTTAGACACACATATGAACTATCGAAGGCAAAGGTGTATAAGTTCAAGAAGCACTGATAAAGGATTATCAAAGCACTAAGTATTAGAAACATGAACTTAAGAAATTCAATAAGTATTGTTTTCTGAAAGTTAAGATGTTTATGAATACATGTCGAAGCTAGTGGGAACATAAGTGTTATGTTTTATAATAATCATCAAGATAGTGGGAGAATAAAAGTTATGATTGTATGATTATTAAGGAAAGTATTGCAAGGTTAGCAATATTAATTATAGAAAACAAGAGTCATACTTTGCAAAGTTGTAAGAGTTGAAAGGTTGTTTTGCTATAACTAAGGGAGAGAATATTATGCTTCATTTCAAATCTAAAGGATTAGGTTGAGAAATGTTAATAAATTTAGTCAAAGGTACATAGTGTGTTCTTAAAATTTCGATTATGATTACGGCATCCCTCTTCACAATTCGAATTTTGAGAACATAGCAAATAAAACATTATGCGTTGTGTCCCATACGCTTTTGGTATAGGATCGATTGCAAATGCTTTAATGTCTGACCATTCTAAAATTTTCCAAATGTCGAGCGAATTTAGAGGGAAAAGGGACTAGAATTGGTTTTGACTAAAACAATTAAACAACTATCAAAGGACATCCCAAAGTTCGACGAGGATTGGTCGCTTGTGAGTAGTTGGAAGTATAGTATTGGAAAATATGGAAATGTTTCCATATTGGATGGACCGTATCGACATCATTACGAATTGATAAGATTCTATTAAGAATGAGTTGTCATATGGAACATATGGAAGTGTGTCCATATTGGGAATTGAATATTGAGAAATCTATGACTAGATTAGAAACTTCTATGCAAAAGGATGTTCAAAGAATGTACTTTGAGTGAGAGACATCACGTCTATGGAATTGTCTTGTAACAATCTCCAATAGAGGACTTTGTAATATAATTGGCAATAGTCTTTGTGAATTTGGTGCAGTGACATTACGAAAGGATAGTTGCATAGAATGTTAGAATCTAGCATATTCTATAAGTAGCAAGAATTTGATATTCTTTGACTTATGAAAAACAGATTTGGAGTTGTGAAATGAGAAGGATTGGAAATGTGTTCAATTTGGTCTATTTCACAAAGTAAGAACCATAGGTAAACATTGTGTGCATGCTAGGATCATGGGACAAGTGTAGTAATTCAAGTAAGAAGTTGATTACCCGAAACGACAAATAATGAGTAATCGATATGGTGATAAATAAAAGGAGTTTTATTTATACTCAAAGGTTTGAGGCCATATGGGATTAGTATTATTCTTGTGTTTCACTTTGCATGTTTTGACTTCCAGAATAATTGAGTTTATTAAGAATAATCGAATTATTCGAACAGGCCGCAGTCGTTCATATGTTGGAAGTAGATATGAATGAAGATTGTCGTGAATTGGAGTGTGGATTGTCTAAAGAGCATTAGACATAAGCAAATGTTTGCTGCAACGTTCATGAGTGCTTATGAATTTGTGCTCGTTAACTAGGTGCTCGTGTTCGATTCTTTTCGTTTATTGAAAAATAAGTCATTTTAGTCAAGAGAAAAAATATCAATTTATAATTTATATAAATTTATAATTGCCGGTTATGACACGCATTTTCTGTTTTCTGACGTATATAACATTACTTATGTTCTTGGAGGTTTTATGACAGCAGCTTATGACATGCAAATTTTTTTGTCATAAAGGTTCTATTTGTATATTTTCTTGATGCAAACTTTTATGTTGAATATTTATAAAATACTCCCTGATAGTTTTCAAAATAGTCACAAAGTTTCTATTTTTGAAAATCACTAGAAATTGTGTCCACTTAGTAAGGTTCCTTTTTTATAACTTTTATCTTTAGACATGTAAGCATAGATAAAGGGGTTAAGTTGGACACACTCAATAGTTGGGAGGCTCTTTTGCACAAAGTATCCTCTGTTTTTTTATGAAATTGAGAAATCCTATGTTCGTGAGTATATTACTAAAATATTAATTTAATAATATTTCATACACACATACAATCATACGTATATAAGCAATTATTCAAGTATTTAGACAAGATTTGACTTGTATCCCCCCCCCCCCCCCCCCCGAAAAAAAACATTAAAATATTGAAAATGTGGGGTATGAAGCTCACTTTGAGTTGGTTGAGGAGTTGTTTGGAGTTATGGAGTGAAGACCTCAAGCTTAAACTCTTGCTGAGATGAGGAACTTCCCTGGGAGGGATGCTTTCCTAAGGGTGATCATCACATATTATGAATAAAATAATATGGATTCATCTTGAAATATTATAAAATATTAGATGGGTGGAGGAATTTACCTTACAACTCCAAGGAGAAATTGAGAATTTCGTTTTCAGCAAGTTCTTGTTCTTGCTTGGAGATGAGTTTTGAGAGGAAATGAGAAAAGTGAGAGAATATGTGAAGTCTAACCCCTTCACTGTCGTTGCTTTAGAGTATAAGAAAAGGAAAGGAATATTTGATGCATGGAGATCTGGTGGTCCATGCATGGATATTTGGTGGGTAAAGCATGGAATATTGTGATTTGCATAGGAAATGAGGAATTTCATCAAATCACAAAGTCAATCCCTTTGTCCTTTTCTTGATTTAGGATAAGGTTTTCCTAAATCCCAACCATTTATTTTTATGAAGAATATGCTTAAAATAATTAATTTTAGCATAAAATAGGGGTCTAAGGGGTTTAGGATAGGAAAAATACGAGTTTGGTGTAATTTCCGACATCAAAATGCCTTAAAATGGTGAAAAATTCCAAAAATAATGAAAATCCGGAGTAGGGGTTGGTTCCTACGAGGGTCTGAAGGGTCTAGGAGGAGTTCCGGAGTCAGCTTCTAATTTCCGGAGTAAATGAGTACATTTACGAGGCTGCTAGGCGAGTTCCGAAGCTCTTCTCCTGATTCCAGAGTCCACAAGCGAGGTCCGGAGGTTTCTTCTCGGGTCCGAGATCCATGCGAAGTCCGGAGTGAAAGGGGCAATCCGGACCGATGGGTTCCGAGGCGGGGCGAATCAGGAGCTGCAAGGTTATCCGTATGAGAGGCTTCCGAGATGCAAGGTTTCGAAGCAAGACTTCACCATTCTGGAGTAGGCTAGATCCGAAGCAAGGGTGTTCCAAAGGTGAGAACCTTCCCGGTTCCTTAGAAGGTGTCCGAACTAAGAGGGTTCAGGACCAAGAAGAGTCCGGACCAAGAGGGTTTCGGACTAAGAGGGTCCTTTTGGGGTTTCCTCTTCCGGTTTTGAGCTGTTTTCGACTTAGGAAGGTACTTAGGGAGATTTGAGAGAGATTTGAGATACGTAGAGAGATTTGGGAGAGATTTCACATACTTGGAGAGATTTGGGAGATATTCACTATTCTTGGAGAGATTTCGCATACTTAGAGAGATTTGGGAGAGATTCACTATTCTTTGAGAGATTTCGCATACTTAGAGAGATTTGGGAGAGATTCACTATACTTGGAGAGATTTGCATACATAGAGAGATTTGGGAAAGATTCACTATTTTTGGAGAGATTTGGGAGAGATTCACTATTCTTGGAGAGATTTCGCATACTTAGAGAGATTTGGGAGAGATTTCACATACTTGGAGAGATTTGGGAGAGATTTCACATACTTTGAGAGATTTGGGAGAGATTTCACATACTAGGAGAGATTTGGAGAGATTCACTATACTTCGAGAGATTTGTATTCTAACACTATATGGCTCCTTAGGAATTCATATTGAACACTTAGGTGTGTTAGCACAAGTCTCACAATAGGTCTTGCTTACCTGAGGATGAAATTTCCTAGCCAAAAGGCTAGTTGTGATATGTGTATAGATAAATATAATTACATTGAAAATCACTACATTAAAGATTTGTGTATAAATAAACTAGACATCGACAAACATATTCAATCAAATAAAGACAAACAGATTCAGATGTACGTGATACAAACAGACTGAAAATAACCAGATTCATGTATCATCAAATTACCAGGTTGTATAAACTAATTACCAGGTTCTACAAACATTCTTGCCTTCATTTTTAAATTTTAATCGATTTTAGGTATAAAATAATTACCTGCTTGTATTAATAGATAGATTCAAATACAATCGATTATCGACATTTACAAATACAATCGTGTGTGCAAGAAATTGATAATCAAAACAAGAAATCAAGTGCACAAATTAATATTCAAGAAACAGAAACGAAGTACACGAACTTAAAGTAAAGTTTAAGAATATATCATTGGCTAGGGTTTTGCAATGGAACTTCTTATCCGAATTCCTGAGGTATGCCAACCATGGCGCTTAATTTTGAGAGATTGAAGAATTAATGACGAATATAGATTGAATAATTGAGTTGAGATTCAAGAGGGTGTAGAGATAGTGAAGTGAAAACATTCAGATTATTGCGCTGCATCACTTTATGTGTTGAAGTAGAATTCTTGAGGAAAGAAAGAGGCAGCTGATTAAAGAATCGAAGAGTCCTTGTGAGTACGTATCATTAACTTGGTATAGTTGAGATGTAACGTCCTGATTTTCAACCCAAATTTTTTCATTTTTATTTATGTGGAAACATGTTGCGAATGCGCATGTGTATAGTCGAACCATGCCCTTCTCACAATTCAATGAAGCACCAGAAAAACAATTATAAACAACTGGGTAAGCACGAAGCTGATGGATTTTACAGGTTATAAATACATGTACATTGCGGAAAAACACTTAACAATTAAAAGGGCACATACAACTTATAAGGATCTACGCCATAACACTCTGAAGGAAAACTACTATGAACAACAAAACTAACATGAACCCTAATATAATCGAAATCATGGAATTAAGGTTAAATACATTTGATTTATTGTAGCAAATAAATCACTTCAATCCTTAAGCTTAACACCAAAAGGATGATACCTCTAATGGCTTGCACCCAAACCTTAGAACTAAAAGACAAGAAAGGAGAGCATGAGAAATCAGAATTCTCTAGGTACAAAAGTGTCAAAAATAGCTTACCCAAGGGTCTTATTTATAGTTTCTTGGAAACCCTAAACACCCTAAATTTAAACATAAAATAATAATATTTCACATCGGGTAATTATCTAGTTTCATAATTATCATTTGGAGGCTTCTAGAAACCCTAATATGGCATCAAAAATCGTCCATATGTTGGAGGTTTTTAGATCCTCCAGTTTGTTCAGCTATTGAACAATTACAACTAAGTCGTTGCATATTTAATTAATTCCAGTTAATCCTAAATTAATTCTGGATTAATTTTGATTAATAATTAATTAATTGTTATTGATTTCATATTAATTTATTAATCATATGAACTAACAAATCAATTAATAATCATTGATCTCATATTAATTTATTAATCAAATAATAAATTAACAAATCAACTATCTATTTCCTATTAATATATTAATCATATAATATATTAACAAATCATTTTCCCATAATTTCCAATTAATTTTTAAGCTTATAATAATCTAATAAATTATCCTTCTCTCTCTCCAAATGTCATTCTAACCAAGTTCTAGTTATGTGAACGTTTGTATCGATTAGATACACTTCAAGTAAAATAAACCAAGAATAAACAAATTAATTAAACAAATAATGAACAGAAAAAGTAAAGAACACGATATATTCACAAAGTTGTCTTTCACCAAGAAATGGTTTATTTTCACCAAGAAAACGGGTTGTCACAAAGACTATCACTAAGACTTACATTAGGGTTTCACACTAATGTTGAATATATACTAAACTATACTAGTATATCCCTTCATTCAAGGGACTGTATCTAATCCATATTAAGAATTGATCCTTATCACCAAGATATCGGATCTGCTATTTATTCTATACATATCTACATAATTATCTAATATACAACGATTACATTAGATTACTTAACTACACGTTGACGTTGATAATGTCTTGAGATGATCGCGTTGATGTTGATGTTTGTGATGACGCTGGTGGTCAACATATAGAGTGTTTGACATATCAAATCATAAGGTGTGACCTTACAATCTCCCCATATCTGATGATGTCAAAACTAATCTTCAAAATTCTTCAGCTCGTACTCCCTCTGAGAGTAAGATTGAAACTTTAAATTCTCCAACTTTGACTGCATTATTGAGTTGGAACGGACGAATAAATGATGAGCTGATAGAATATTGATATTAACTATCGCCCCCTAGATTTTTCTTCTCTTCAGATGAATAACACACAGTAGTTTCTCACATTTAGCAAGTTTCTCCCTCTTTTTGACATCAACAACAAATGTGGAACGGGAGAAAGCAATCAGCGTTTCAGAGTTGCAGCTTGTAACGTAGTAAGTTTGTGATGTCTCCTGATAATTTAGGTTTGAACTACCATTCACTGGTATAGTATTGCGAGATTTCATTAGCGTGTAGTTTCATATACCGACTCATTCATCACTTTTATTAAAAGAAAATGTCAAGAGTGGTATGATGCGTGTGATAAGCTATGGTCTTTTAGTTTGACGATTGGTATAGATTTTTCAAGCCCTCATTAGTGGATGGTACATTACGCTAAATCATGAAGCTTTAAAGAATAATATAATGGCAATAATGGGTTGGTGCAGTTAAAGGCGATAGACTAGTACTATACCTCCAAATCCTCAAATAGTTGGCCTCCGAAGTCGAGACTTTCAGCCTGAACCAAGTTCCCAGAAAAGAAAATGTCGAGGCAGACACACTAGCCAACCTAGGATCTTCCCATAAGATCCTGCCAGATGTCAGGATCCCTATAACCCATTTATTGATCCCGGTGATAGAAGATCCCTCCAATAAACCAGATGATCCAAATCACCACAAACAAACAAACAATGTGTCAATAATCGAGGATCCTGACCGTCAGCCATTTCCTTAGGATCCTATTCAACAAAATATCAACTTTCAGGATCCTCCATAACACTCCAAATCTTAGATCCAGCCCATAGTGGAATATTCTCCAAAATGACACAATCCTAAGAGAGGAAAAAAGTGAAAGAGCATTCAAGATGAGGGTCTCACGATTTATGATGATCCAAGGAAGAATATAAAAGAAATCCATAACAGGTCCGTACTTTAGATGCTTAGAAGATCATGAAGTTGTAGAAGTCCTAAAAGATATACACGAAGGAGATTGTGGCAACCACATTGGGGGCAGATCCTTATGCTCCAAAACATTAAGGATTGGATACTACTGTCCAACAATGAAAAAGGATGCTTTCTTGCATGCCCGAAGATGCGATGCTTGTCAAAGACATAGTAACATCCTTCATCAACCAGTAGAACCGTTGCATCCTATCATTTCCCCTTGGTTGTTCATGAAATGAGGAATGTATATAATTGGCAAGCTACTGAAAGCTCCTGGTGGAAAGGTGTTCATGCTAGTGATGACGAACTACTTCTCGAAATAGATAGAGGTTGAAACCTTTGTTTAAGTATGAGTCAAGGAATTGGTCTTGTTTATCAAACGAAATATCCTGAGCAGGTTCGGGATCCTTGTTGAGATTATATACAGTAATGGATCCCAGTTCATAAGCAAAAGGACTAGAGACTTTTGCGCGATTTGGGGTATTAAAATGATAATGTCCACTCCTGTTCACCCTCAAGCTAATGGTCAAGATGAATCCAACAATAAGATCATAGTCAACAATCTAAAGAAGAGGTTAGATTAGAAGAAAGGAAGATGGGCAGAGGAACTTCCTTTCATCCTATAGGCAGACAATACCACTTCAAAGGAAGCCATTGACATTACTCCATACTCCCTGGTGTTTGGAACAAAATTCGTGATCCCTACTGAAGTAGTAATCCCAACAGCAAGATATCAATTGCAGGATCAAGAGAACAACGATAGGATCCTAGCCTGGGATCATGACACTATCGATGAACTTAGGGATATTGTGAGGATCCGCATTATTACTCATCAACAGAGGATCAGTGAAGCATATAACAAGAACATCAAAGTCAGAAGGTTCCAAGTAGGTGACTTGGTACTTAGGAAAACGATCCAAAATACCAAGGATCCCAATACAGGCAAGTTGGAGCCTAAATGGGAAGGACCATATCTCATTGATTCAAAAGCAGGAAAGGGGGCATATTGACTAGCTACCCTTGAGGGTAACATCCTGCCAAGATCTTGGAATGCCATCCATCTAAAAATCATACTTCATGTAAGTTATGTTGATCATTTTGAAAAAAACTCAAGGTACACTCTCTTTAACCTCTACTTTTATCTAATTCTTTTTATTCTTATGAAAGCCAGTACTAACTTATGAATCGTACAGGCGTTAACCAAGCTAACGCCCACTCCAAGCTAACGTTTTCTATACATATGAAATCAAGGATCCTAACACATAAGGATCCTAGAGTCCAAGAATCTTGACACATAGGGATCCTAACATTCAATGATCCTGACATTATAGGATCCTGGCATTCTTGGATCCTAGCATTTAGGGATCCCAATAGATACGTAATTATGTGATCCTGACGATTACAATATGCTATTATCCAAGTAACTATGAACAGAGATTGATCATCTCGCCTACGATTAAGGGTACTTAATCCCCTCTAAGGTTTAAAGAGTTAGCTACCTCTTTCATACGAGCTAAGGTTTTTACACCTCGCTTGGATGCACAAAATCTTACTAACGGATGTGAATAAGGGGACCATTTCACGATTTAGTGACTTGGCAACCCTATTATTTCTAAACATATGTCAAGATCCTACGTTTAAACATAAGGTTTATAACACTTACGTGTTATCCTAAGTTGGGATCTTCCCCAGTGATTTCATAAGTTTGTAACACTTAGGATTTATCCTAAGTTGGGATTTTCCCAAATAATTTGCTAAAATTTATAACACTTATGTGTTATCCTAAGTTGGGATTTTCCCCAATTACTTCCTAAATTTCATAACACTAACGCGTTGTCTTAAGTTGGGATTCTCCCCAGAAGTTTACTGAACATAATCGTGTTTTCAAAAGATGGGATTTTTCCAGGAAACATATAAGGCTTGTAGCATTATTATAAACAAGGATCCTTGCAAGTTGGTTGCATTTGAAGTGGGGATTATTCCCAGTTAATTATTAAAGAGGGATCCTCTTTGGTTCGCTAAGTAGAAGCATATAAGGGATCTTTCAAGTAAGGATCCTTCCATACACAAACACACACAATATGCCTAACTCAAGGGATTATGGACCCAAAAGAGCATCGAGTTTTATCTTTCCTTTAAAATCATATTTTATACGTAATGTTTAAAGGTTTATTATCCTTAAAAGATACTAAATATTTTATGATCTTAATTTAATGACTAACTATTTTCAGGTTGTTTGGAGTTATAGTGATGTATAAACTTTCTAGGATCCCTAGAAATCCTACTGCTACAACCACACAAATTAATCATGCAAGCAAAGAAGCATAAAACAGCCATAAACTGAAAAAAGGGGTTATCCACTAACCCCACAAAAAATGAAACATTTTCTTACATGCCTAAAATATTAAAATTATTTTTAACTAGATGAAAATTAAGTTGCACTTTAATCACCACCACCCGAACCCACCTACATTTTCTCTCATCCTTCTTTTGGCTGCGATGCAGGATCCCGACTAGAACCAACAGGCTTGTCATTCAATTTGCCTAAGGCCTCACGCCCTCATGTCACATTCCAGGATCATGCATTCTCAAAATCCTCTCCAAGCTTGATTTTCGCCTCCCATACAGCAATAGCGACACTCGTACTCACCTCAACAATCACGTTGTCCATTTCGGCCACATGCTTTTTTTCCTTCTTAGCTTTGTCCCTAGAAAGCTTCTCAATTTTTTGCATGATCTCCTTGTTGACTCCTTCCTGCTCCTTCAAAGCATGCTCTGTTTGAGCAAGCTTAACCTTGAGATCCTCATGGAAGCGAGAGACATGATCGACAACCTGAGAAGGGCAACTGTAAGTAAAAGGTAAGATAAAATGACAAATACACGAGAATGCTTACGAATTGGGAAAAGGAGATCAACTTCTTTAGATCCTCATATGTTCCAGTATTCTCAAGATCCTAAACATTAGACGATTTCCTTTTGCGAGATGTCGGGGTTTTCATGGTAAGATCAAGTTGAGCCTTCTTGTGAGCAAGAGATGCAGGGATCTTTTCATTCTTCACCATGAGAAGGCCGCTAGACATGTCATCTTCAAGTTCAGAAAAGACGAATCGAGCGCTAGAATGAGTTTTTTTGGATCTTGCATAGTAAGAAGGATCCCCATAAGTCTAGGATCCTAATGATGAAACATATAAGAACACTGAAAAGAGTTCTTACTAGTAGCCATTGAAGTTGTGGTAGATGAACCTTCTTGAAGGCTAGGAGACTCAAGTTTGAATGATCGGATGTCTGCAGATAAAGCAAGAAAACACCTAACATTATCCTCAATATCCCTAACAACATGGAAAGTTTGTCAGAACTTGCAACCTGCATCATAACGAACAAACTAAGAAACATAAATCTTTGGATCCTCAAGATCAATAAATAACATCCTACTCTTTTCAACCCAAGCTTTAGGCAAGAGATCCCCACTAGAGATAGAGTCTCGTCTCACAAAAAAATATTTTTACTTCCATGCTCCATCGTTGTGTTTGGTTTTCAGTATAAGAGGGGATTTTTTTGGTTTTAACCTTAAACAGAAAACGAGAACTCCCACAAGTAAAGAGATCATAAACACAATCCAACTCAGTAAGACCTATGTCCAGACTGTGGGAATGATTCACTCGCTCAATCCAGTACAAAATTCTCTAAATAATAGGCATTGCTTGGATATACGAAAGCTTGGTGGCTTGAAAGAAATCAGAAACATAACCTGAAACAGGGTATTCAAAACCCAAAGAAAAGGGATATTTGGGGAAGCATACCCAAAAGGAGAAACGAAATCAGGCTGAATAGAAGCATCAAAGTACTTGGAGACCTCGTCATTGAAAAGCAGACCTCGTCATTGAAAAGCAGACCTCGTCATAGACCAGGATCCCCTGGTCAACAAAATCATTTTCTGGAGGAGCAGTAATGCTGGCACGAGAACGAATGTCCTTCTTGCCCATGATCGGAGAAAAGAAGAAAACAAATAGAAAGTAAGAGAAAGAAATTACTTGTGAAGGTGGTCGGAGACGATCGTAAGAAGTGTTGGGGAAGGTAAAAGAAGTTAAGGCGATTACCCCTATTTAACCTAAGTGGCAGAAGAGCGAGAACAAGATTTGACGAAGCAATGATGCTTATGGAACAGATAAAATCTATCCGATTAGGGAGTTGAAATTCAAATTTCTTATCTCTTTTATTTTTTAAATTATACCTCTAAATATTTAAAAAAAAAATTAACCTTAATGATTTGACTAAGCAATGATCCTAAATACGTCTGAAGCCTCAGGATACTTAAACATAGATAGTTAAACATATCCCATGATTCTGATTATTGCCACAAATATTTCATAACACTTATAATGGCTATATTTTTCTTTATTTTTCTCATATATGCAGAATTAGTCAACACAAAACTCATTCCCAACGGAAAGTCACTTCAACCAAGATTAAGACTTGGGGATACTAAGTCAAACAACGTGCAAATTACTTGTTCGAGGAGGATCCCAGAAATCTCGAACTTCTTCTTGATTAACTTGGATAAATAACACATGTAAATCACACACTACACATACGATTAGCTCTACCATTACATTTGTACTTGTATTACCTTCATCATCTTTGTAATCTCAGATTTAAATCAATAAAACACATCAAGGCAAGCGATCATTATCACCTCCTAAGGTTTTATGTCGGAGATCATATAAAGGATTAAGGGGTTTCCTTGTAACTCACTTGTCTCACTTTGATCATTATTTTATACTTGTATTATACTAACACCACAACCTCTCATACAATTTGGTCGGATTACGCTTGATCGATTTTTGACCACAACAACTACGATATCACTAAAGGGTTTCAAGACGGCCACATGGTTAATGACAACAACAACATAACGTATAGACAATCAAAACAGATAATTTTTATTGGATTGACTATTGAATCAGACAAGCTAATTAAACAACAATAATCAGTTAACATAACAACAATTTGTATTATTAATATATTTTAAATAAAAATAAAAATTTAAAAGTCGTTGCGTGGTTGAATTAAATGGTAGTTAGTGATGTTGTCAAATGAGACTTAAAAATTTAAGATTTGAGTTCAACCAACGTTGATATGTGTAGCTGGGTCTGACCCTTTTTACTAGGGTATACTTTTGTACTGTGTGTATATATAATTAGATCTATTAATGGGGTGAGTTTGAATCGAATCATCCTTGATCCAAACCCGTTTAACAAATATAAAAACATGATCCATCTCACTCCAATAACCCAAAGGATTTTGAATAATCAAATCTATACATAATCCATCGAATCAACAAATTATATTCAACCCAATAACCCAACCTTTTTGTAATATGACAATTACACAATTTTGTTGTCTGCCACTAAGTAATATTTCTCAAAAAAAAGTGTTTACTACAAAAATAATTGCTTTATTAATTTAATACTCAAAATCCAATACAATAAGAACAACATTTTACTTAGACATTCTTTTTGCATTTTTTTTTATTTCCTCAGGGCCAATCTTATATAGCCACCAAAGTCTCTACACTTTCAGGTAGCATGGAGTAACGATATTCATTAATTATTATTTCTTGCAAGAATATATATAAATTACATGAATCGTCTCTCATCCAAGTGCCAAAAGACACGTTTAGTCCCTATTTTTAAAAATTAACTTGGACCGTCGCATTATGTTTTTTTTTTCACTTTGTTCGTCCCTAAGTGCATAAAATGACTATTTTGCCCTTAATAAATTTTGTTTATATTTTTATTATTTGTTTCACTTTTTAGAATAAAATATAAAAGAAAACAAGAGTTTGGACCGTCCGCATGATGTTACGGTAGTCCGGTATATTGAAAAATACAACTCACCTTGGATAATGTTTGTGGGAAAAATTTTGAGACAACTTTCAACATAGTTACTATATGTAATATGCACATTAAACTATGTGTAATATGTACAGACAAAAAAAGGCTTTTGTGTCTCATTAAGCAAATCATGTAGACAATTTATATGGATTGTCTTTTGTGGTGTCTTTGAAAAAACCATTAAAAAGTTATTTTATTTAAAAAAAACCATGTATTATGATAAGAACTTTTTACGGTCTAAATCGCTAAATACGCAAAGATTCCGATGGTTTTTATCATTTTTTGTTAAAATAAATAATCATAGTTTTTTCACAAATAAGACCAAAGTTTAATGATTTTCTCTAAAGATTTTCTTATTTGTTAAATATGATTTATAAAAACTAAAACTATAAAAAGAAATTATTTAAGGATAAAAAACGTAACTTTAATGAGCGGGGTAACTCTTTTGTAATTTGTATATAGAATGTGTTTACAGATGTCAATATTTTACATATAGCACGGTGACGCTTATATCATATCAAGTAAATCATAAAAAATGTCAAAATAAAGTTTCGATCCAAACAACGTAAATATTTAATATGTTTAAATAAAAAGTAACATTAATAAAAACAAATACTATAAAAGGTTACGTAAGGAATAAAAAAGCGTAACATTAAAATATAATAAAGGATCAAAATCGTAACTTATAAAATACCAAAAATTTAATTTTAAATTATGAAATCTATTAGATCAAAATTTCTTAAGGGGAGAAAATATAAATATGAGAATTTGCTATGACTAATGCCTGAATTTCTATTTTTAGAAAAACTCTTTTCTCCCGTTTTGTATTATATGGTTAAAGATATATAAGTTAGATTTGTGTTTAGCAATTTGACATTAGAAATAGCAATTGAAAATGAATAGTGAAAAGCTTTCACATACTTCTTTTGGTAATTAATATATATAATAAAATAACCCCCTGCCAACTACAAGTCCACATCCTAACTCAACCCTCCTCCTTCTCCTTCACTTTCCCATTTTCCTTCTGCCTCCCTGGAAATCTGGTCACCGGAACATCTCATATCTATTCAACTCTTACCACCACCGCTTCATCTTTGCTTGACCTCTCTCGTCTCCGCTCGCCACGAGTATACCACCATTGCAGAGCAACATAAAGGACTCCTTGATGTCTCCGACCGTTTTCTGCTACCCTTCGAAACCTACAACTCCGGTGACAAGGATTTCATCAGATATGTTTATGTTCGTTGGGATTCCAGATCGAGGGTTTTTGTTTATCGGAGCTCCATATCTATTTGTTCGTAGGTACTGTTGGAGAATACGGAAGAGCAGTTGAAGGATGGTTATGGTGGAGGAGTAGATCAGTGTAGCTTTCAGGCGATTGTTGCAACTTTCCCATCAATTATTTCATCTTACCATCGTATTCTTTCTCAGTATCACACCAACACACAGAATAAGTGTGAGTGTTGTGTGTTTCTCTGATATTGTCCATCTCGATTGGTAAATTTTAGGGTTTTGGAGGTTGGCTGTTAGATAACAGGATTTAGGCGATGCTAAATTTAACGAAATGAGAAGAGAGAAGTAAAAGGAGGCGTATATGTTGAAATCCAAAATTTAAGGTTCAAATTTGTATCCTGTAGATGTAATCGATGGTGGTCATGTGGTGGATGGTTTGTGGTGATGGTGATAAAGAGGAACAAAGATGATTGTTGATCCAATGACTTTATCTCAAAGCTCCTTTGATTTGTTCGGCATGGTTTCCGGTGATGACAATGGTTATGGTGATGTTTCAGTTCTTGATAGAAAAAAAAAATATGAACAAGAGGGAACATAAGTGTTTGAGATATGAAGAAGAGGGTATATGAAGTGGGCCCATCTCTTAACGATAGATAAATAAAGGGAAAGTCATTTTTTTTTTCTTTAAAATAATATAAATGATAATAAAAAACTTAAAAATAAATAAATATGAGCAATATAGACATTTTATGTCCTGTAAATGATTTTAGGGACAAAGCGTGCAACAATTAACGACATAAGAGACTGTCCGAGTTAATTTTTAAAAATATGGACTAAACGTTAAATTTCACACTTGAACCAGGGATAAATCATATAATCTACTCTCTTTCTTTATATATATATATATATATATATATATATATATATATATATATATATATATAGAGAGAGAGAGAGAGAGAGAGAGAGAGAGAGTTAAGTTCAAATGTTTTCACTACCTACTGTGTGCATGTATGATTGATTCTGGACCAATCATTTTAGTTATTTTAAGAAAGTAATTAATACATATTAAATGATGAAGATGTAATTAATATCCATTATATTTTCAACATGTAATATGCATTAATTACTTTCTTAAAATAACTAAAATGATTGGTCCTGAATCAATCATACATGCACACAATAGATAGTGAAAACAAAATAATCTAAGCGATTTTTACAACCTTGATATATATATATATATATATATATATATATATATATATATATATATATATATATATATATATATATATATATATATATATTAATATTTTTTTAATAATCTATGGTCCCCATTTAATCCTCGATTAATCCCCGCCAATACCGATTAATCTCTTAACACCAGTCGACCGTCGAGCTACCGTCAAACGATTTTTACAACTTTGATATATATATATATATATATATATATATATATATATATATATATATATATATATATACTTAGGTTATTTTGTTTTTACTAACTATTGTGTGCCAAAATGCATAAATCTAGACCAACGGATGAAATTTATCAATGGACATGATTTGAGAGTGTATGATATTACAATGAGATAGCATGTACCATATAATCACACAAATTTTAGCAAAAGGGTATTTTGGACAATTAACTACAATTATAAAAGGAAATTTTTGGATATTTATGGATAATTAATTCTCCTAATTTTAAAAATATGATTTTTTTTAATTAATTCAATTTTAGTTCTAACATAATTTGTAAAAATAACCGATTTATTCTGTCAGAATATTTTTTTATTTAGAATGATGCTCTTTCAGAAATTTATTCTATTAGAATATTTTTGAATAATAACAAAGTTTTGGAATCCGAGGTTGGAAAATAACTACATTCTAACATATTCTATCAGAATAACATAATGTCAATCATAAACTACTAAATACATTCCGAAAAGAATACACAAAATAGATTCTTGAACTAATAGTATACCAAATAAATAATTGTGATTCTTTGAATAATAACAACATTCTGAAAGAATAACAAGTGTGATTCTTAAAAAAATAACAATATTCTTAAACACTGAGCGTGGTCATTATTAAATTCATTCTTCAAACCTTTCCCATCAGTTCTTCAAGCCATTTTTCAAGCCATTTCTATCACAAATTCTGTTAGAATGCAACAGTAAATTCTATTAGAATACATTATCAACATATAAATATTAAAATTTTATTAAAATAAAACAGTAAAATTCTAGCAGAATTTATTATCAACATATAAATAATTAACCAAAACCATAATCGGAAGACATGAATAAAAAAAATTAACAGATTTTTATCCTCTCAATTTATTAACAATCAAATGAATAAAAAAAATAACATATTTGATACTTCCATGGTCCTGCAAAACAATTTATAATACAATTGAAACAAAGTTGATTCAAGAGTTTTGTTAAGCACCTTACTTACAACAAAAACCTTTATGAAGAACCCATTTATATTTGTCAAAAAAATAGTTGAACTTATATAAAAAGATTGGATAGAAAATCCAGAAACCTGATTTAAGCATTTTATCGAGCAGTTGGTATGCAGCATGAAACTTTCTTTCAATTCTCAATAATGACAGCTTATCCCTTTGCCAATATTGAAACCTGTGAAAAACATGAAAAACAAAAATCTTGTCTCTTAGGATTTTTAACAAACAGTTGGTAGGCACTAAACAAAAATCTTGTCTCTTAGTTTTTTTTATAATGATGGATGTTCTGAATTGCCCTATTATCAAAATTCAACAAATCAGTAGATCCCAAAAGGATTAAAGAGTGACAATTCTGCAATATATAAAACTATGGTAAAGTAAACAGATACCTGGGTATATCCAGGTTTTTTGTGGCCTCTGGGTCAATTGGACATCAATAACGAATATGTCACAGGGGGAAGAGAGTTGTGGTCGTCGTCACTGGGAACTAAATTGTCAACGTTGCCGGTGAGGAGCTACTCGTCATCGGTGTTGTGGACGTCAACGTTACCTGATGGTGGTCCAACAAGAGAGTTGTGGTGACGAGATGATGATTTGGTTTAGGTATCGGCAATGGAGAGGAAGGAAGGAAGACGAAATTGTGTGCTGTTACAAGTAGTGTGGCTATGGAAGATAATGGGTTAGAATGTTAAAGAAGAAGGTGGAGGAACACTTTAATGGTTTGATTTCTCCAGCGAGACAACAGAGAAGGAAGAAAATTGAAGACGACAATTGTAGGGTTTTTTTTACAGGTTTTGACTTTGACATCTCATATTTAAAGGGATAATAAACATATTAATTATTTACCATAATTAAATATGTAAATATTACTATAATACCCTTAAATGATTTATTATTTCCTGAATTCTTATTGGTGCACACAGACACACAATAGTTGTCAAAAACATTTGAACCTCTATATATATATATATATATATATATATATATATATATATATATATATATATATATATATATATATATATATATATATATATATATATATATATATATATATATATATATATATATAGTTACGATTTCAATGGTATTGTAGTATCTTTTTCAAGTGTGTGAGTAAGAATACTCCTTAGTCCTTACTACTTCGTAGACATATATAACATTAACGAACCACAATATTTGTGTATTTATGAAACAATTACCATAATCCGTCACCCAAGTATATAGTTAACACATAACTTGCTTTTGACGACTTTGTCATTGTCATTACTTCACCCATAAGTTTTTGTTAGTGAAACATTATGAGCCCAAGTGCGGCAGTCCCACTATTGAACTATTATAAGTGCAAAACAACCTCTCATCATGTTTAAAGGAAAACCAAAGCATACGGTATTATCAACACGTTTTAGACAGTACTTTAACTATGTAGATCTAAAAAAGCATAAATGATACTTTCAAGTCTTGGATCTTCAACATGAATGCTGTAGAAGATTCTTTGTCTCTTTGAAGATAACTTGGTTAATACTCCTTGTAATGTTTTTTCTGAATATGTATGTGTTTTTCTAAAAGGAAAAACAATACTTGCAACTAAGTAGCATACTTATATTGGTGTAGGTATATATTAGTGATGCATATTTTGCTCTTTCGTAGTGGTTAAGATTTAAAATAAATAAATAAATAAATAAAACAAAAACAAGAAATCTACATGGCATTATATTAGTTGTGAAGGGTGGGGTTGAATCTTATATTATGTTTTTTACTTTTTTTTCTATTTTTCAATTAAGCAAGCTCCAATCCCTATGCTCAATCACATGACTCTGTCTTTCTTAGGTGCCAGCTGTCATGTGGGTCCACCGCCACGACATCCGAACATGGGGACCGAGGATTCGTTCTACCGACGCCGCAAAGGTCTAAGTCGGCGGGTCCCACGCAACGTGTAGCGTGTACGTGACTGCACGTTAGCATCTCATCCTCTGCCATTCCCACGTTGCCACTATGAAATCACTCCTATAATTTTTAGATTAAATTACATAAATGGTCCTTCAAGTTTATCTAGATTCACACGTTGAGGCCATTTCCTAACAATTGTATGTTTCCAAAACTTACATGACTGATCCTTCCGTCTATTTCTTTTAAAAAATCACTATTAAAGATACGTATAACGACCATTTTATGCATATCTTTTTCATTTTTAGATTTTGTCCTTTTAGTATATATTTTTAATATTTTTAATATTTTTGAGGGGCCACCACACAATCCTAACCTATCCTCACTTCTTCAGGCAACTCCCACAAAATACTAACGGTCTATTCGAACTCTTTCGGTCATCTTCTCCGGTAAGACCATATGCTAAACTTATGAACCACAAAAACCTAATAGTATAAAAAGTTGTAGTTTTTTATTTCGATGAAGGATTAACTAAATCACAAATGATTGCATATATGCAAGAATTAGCTTCGATAAATAGGGGTTATAAGTCGATTACCAATGTGAATTATTACAACATATTTGTTCCAAGAGTGATTTTGAGGTACGAGGGAGCATTTTGACCGGACTTGACCAAACGAAAACCAAACCAATTAGGTGTATACTGATGGGTTTTTAGCATAACAAACAAGACCCTATATGTGCATGCAACCCTAATTCTTGATCTATGCTTTCTCTAATTAAACACACAACTTTTAAACACCAAATGGAAAATCCTAAGACTACTATATAATTTCGAAATCAACAAATAGGGTTAGGAAAATATACATTGATTGTTATATAGCAATAACCATGGTTCTAAATAACGTAAGGCGTGACTTGACGACAATGTCAAGCCTCAAGCGTTTTTGAGTCGTGGCTAGCCACGTCGTTTGTAACATGACTTAAGGCGGCAATTTTGTATATAATTGATAATTTTATATATTTTTTCTATTATTATTTATTTTTATATACATATTTGACTTAATGCGGCATTTGGTCAAAGTTTGGCGGCAAGTACAAACCTTGGAGCCATGGCGGAGCTATGAAGAGCTTTTTAGAACATTGGCAATAACAATGAATCCAATTCTTCTTAAAACCTTGAGAGCAAGCGTCACAAGTGTCGCGCCTCTAGTGGTTCATACTCAATACAACCAAGAGGATGATAGATGAGAGAGAGGAAGAAGCTTGACAAATTCGGCTATCCTTCTAGGGTTTTCAGTGACCGGAATTCCTAAGGATAAGGGTTTTATTTATAGTGCAGATAAGATGCCCTGAATAACCCTAATTTGAATATAATATTATTAATTCAAATTTGGTAATTATTCACCTTCGTAATTATCCACATGGGATAATCCAGAAACCCTAAACTATCCATATGAAGCCGTCCGCTTCCTTCCCTAGAAAGGTTCTGGAACCTCTTGCTCAACTATTAAACAATTGCACTTTAGCCCATGCACTTTAAATTAATTCTTTTAATCCCAAAATTATCTCCAATTAATTTCTGATTAAATATTAATTAAATAATGTTATTTCTAATTAATATATTATTCTCATAATATATTAACAAATTATTTATTTCAATTTATTAATCAAATAATAAATTCAACCTCTCTCTCCAAAAGTCATCTTGTCTAGTTGCTAGTTTTGAGGGCAACCCAAAAGAACTGTGCTACTAACAGTCCAATTATATACCAATTATAATTATGGGCTTAGACATCTAATCCAACAATCTCCCACTTGGATAAGTATAATAACTATAATTGTCAGTATAACTTCTTAACTGATTAACAAATTGTAGCTCTCAAGGCCACCGAGGAACCCTGACCTAGTTGGTTACGTGTCCTAAGATAAGTGATCATATAATCATCCGTTTTGCAAGATATCATGTGGACAAATGACATGGAACAGAATCAGTCTCATTGACCAATACTTTGTTTCCCGATTTCTGATTTATAATGACAAAAAACTACTAATCGAACACATCAATTTAGTCTTGGTCGGGCCCGACACTATAAGTCAACACTAAATCATCGAGGGGCCCAAGATATCACTTTTCCCATTTCAAAGTACTCACGAATATTATAGCAAAACCATTGCTATGTCTAAAACTCTTTAGACAATCTACAATCCAATTCATGACAATCTTGATTCATTACTTACTTCCAAAAGTATGATTGACTATGGATATTTGAATAATCTAATTATTCGGGGAATAAAACATGCAAAATGAAACACAGTAATAAACAATTGACAAAAGATAGTAAACAATACTCATAATAAATCTCCATTACTTAATCATCAAATGTCAATTACATTTACTTTATTATAAGTTTCTAAATACCTATCTAACTCCTAAAACTAATATTATCTTTCAGAACAATGCTCCTTGCATGTTGAATGTGCTTAATCCTACTCAAACCCTTTGTGAGGGGAACTGCAAGATTCTTTTCTGATGATACCTTCTTTACGACAAGGTTTCCTTCTTCTACTCTATGTCTGATAAAATGGTATTTTCTGTAAATATGTCTTGATCTGTCATGATCCCTCGCTTCCTTTGTCAGGGCAACCGCTCCTTCATTATCACATAAAATATCCATTGGCTCCTTTATGGCTGGTACAACTCCAAGGTCTCCGATGAAGTTCTTCAACCATATAGCCCCTGCAAATCAGAACAAATGTGAAAACCACATCCTGTATCAAGGACCCAAGAATGAAAATATGATGAGTTATTAGATAAGATGGTGTAAATACTTGTCGAGGTTGGCTTCACATTGCCATCCTTTATATCTTGCAAGTACTTTGGGCAACTTCGTTTCCAATGCCCTTTCTCGTGAAAGTAAAAGCAAGTAGCCTATTTTGGATCGGATGCAGGGGGAGCGTCAAAACTGGCCTTTCCTTTGGGTCCATTGCTTGATGACCCGACTTGGGACTTTCCCTTCCAATTTTGCTTTCGACGAACTTTCATCTTCTTCCCTTTTCCTTGACCAATGACCATGACTGGAGCACCCGCAAGGGTGGAGGCAACATCTTTTCCCTTCATTCATACTTCAGCAGTTCGCAGGAGGTTTTGAAGTTGATCCAATATGGTCTCTTGGTTGTTTAGATGATAGGTTAAGATAAATTGATCACAACAACTGGGCAATGAGTGCAAGACTATATCGATAGCCAATTCCTCATCAAACTTCACATTGAGCTTTAGCAAGTGCTCCAGATATTATTGCATTCTCTCCATGTGCCTATTGACGGACTCTCCATCTTTCATCTTGCTAGTGATAAGGGACTTTACTACCTTATACTTCTCTTGACGAGCTCGTTCATGGTACTTTTCCATCAAGTCCTGATTCATCTCGTATGACCAGTAATCTGCGTAGAACCTATGTAGCTTAGGATTCATAGTCACCACCATGATAAATGCAACTTTAGTTGCATCATTATATTGTTTCCTATACCCAGCTAGTTCTGAAGCAGTAGCTTTGGTTTCATCAATCTCGAGAAGTTCTTTTTCGAGCACATACTCCTTGTCCTCGAAACGTAGAGCCATTTTGATGTTCGCATCCAATCGTTATAATTGGTGCCATCAAAAGTAACCCTCGAGCAGATATTCAAAAGCGAGAAGTTGTTATTGGAGGAGGAACCAGAAGCATCGTTGGGAGTAGACATCTAAAATAGAAAAAAGATAAGTTTTGGTTGGATAGGAGTAATCCTCAATATAACACCCAAATGAAATATTAAGGCTTGGATGCAACTAGATAATTCACAAACTTAGAAAAGGGATGTCGTAATCTAATTGTGAAATAAATAAAGGTGGGTAAATGACGATTTACCAACTTCACCACGAAAAGAGAAATTTGAACGAATTAGGTCTTTAATGAAATTCCTAGATCTTTTGAGATTCACTAAACTATTCAATGGCATATTTAATCTCGATTATGCTCTTCCATTTGTGACTGGGATACCAAGGATTACAAAAAAAATGTGAATAACCATGAAAATTATCTTGGTACTATTGATGTCATTTATCATCTCATTTTAATGTGTCAATTAGCCACACACACTCCATTAATCAATGATAATTTACGAGACACCCATTGCGACTCTTTATTAGTCCCTATTAGTGTCGGTTAACCACACATACTCCACTAACGACTTATAAAGTACAATGTGATACAAATTCATATGTTTCCTAAACTAACTAAGATTGGGAATTTTATAAAAGATTTAGTTACTTTATAATTTAATTATACTTATTAATGAGAATTATTTGTCCTATTAAACCCGTTCGGCTAACGACCCTCCACCAATCAAGAAAACTGTGGGTGAGAGTGGACACTCATTTAACTACCATTTTATAAGCAATTTCTTTATACCCCCCTTATAGATCGACTTCGTGAATGAGGCGTACTAGTGGTTCGACTAACTTGGTCTTATAGATATAGTAAATATTAAACATTTAATTTTACATATAGTATAAGGTGTATTTTAAGCATTTCAAAATACTAGGTTTAATTACTAAATATTGAAAATTAAAAAGTTTAATTTAAATTTAAAATTAAACCATATGATTTAATAATTTGTCCATTAGTTAAACATTTAATTAATTTATTAAATCAAATTGAGGATTATCCAATTAAATTAATCAAGATAATATAACTTAATCCTCTCCCCCTAAATTCCGATAATCATAAGAGGGATAAATCAAAATTTATAATTATCCAATTAATCAAATAAGGAGATAATTACCAAAAATAAGATAACCCTACCAGAAACCTTAATTTTCGAAAATTGACTTATCTTGGGGAGGAAGGCAAAGATTTTAATCCTTGTCATTTTCGGATTTTTGTAGGTTTAAGGACACCCTAATTTCGAAATTTGTAGGGTAAAGGAAAGGGTTAAAACCCTTTCCAAATTTTCGAAACCTAGGGTTCAAGAAACCCTAAAATCGAAAATCCCTAAGTCCAAAAGAGTTTAATTGTCATAAACCCTAATTGATCAAATTCAAACAATTGTAATCAATTCAATAGAAAACAAGTCAAGGCTCCGATACCATTGATGGGTTTTGATCATAACAAACAAAAACATATGTGTGCATTCAACCCTAATTCTTTATCTATGTTTTCTTTAATTGAACACACAACTTTTGAACATCAAATGGAAAACCATAAGACTACTAGTTTAATTTAGAAATCAAAAAATAGGGTTAGGAAATCATATCATGATTGTTATATAGCAATAACAATGAATCCAAGTCTTCTTGAAACCTTGAGAGCAAGTGTCACAAGTGTCACGCTTCTAGTGGTTCACACCCAATAAAACAAGAGGATGAGAGAGGAGAGAGAGGGGAAGAAACTTGAGAATTTCAGTTATCCTTCTAGGGTTTTTAGTGGCCGAAACTCATAAGGCTAAGGGGTCTATTTATAGTGCAGATAGGACGACCTGGATAACCATAATTTGAATATAATATTATTAATTCAAATTTGGTAATTATCCACATGGGATAATCTAGAAATCCTAGATTATCCATATGAAACCGTCCACCTCCTTCCTTAGGAAGGTTCTGGAACCTCTTGCTTAACTATTGAAATATTACATATTAGCCTCTGCACTTTTAATTAATTCTTTTAATCCCAAAATTAATTCCAATTAATTTCTTGTTAAATATAAATTAAATATTGCTATTTAAAATTAATATATTATTCTCATAATATATTAACAAATTATTTATTTCTATTTATTAATCAAATAATAAACTCAACCTCTCTCTCCAAAAGTCATATTGTCAAGTTCCAAGTTTTGAGGGCAACCAAAAGGAATGTGCTATTATCAATTTAAGTATATACTAGTTATAGTTATGGGCTTAGACACCTAATCCAACATATACATGTGTCGGTTTTTAAGTTTTTAGATCGATACAACATGCAATGCGTACAGTACAAGTTGATAAAATAGTTGGTATATAATGGTTTAGATAATGTATTTGATACCCTGTCTTCGGGTATTATAACTCAATGAATATGCAAGCAAAAAATATGAAATTATAGTCTAAAATAAAGTACAAATACTAAAATACATGTTGGGAAATATATCATCTTAATCCAAATTTAAACAAATGAGTTATAACATTTTAAATAATTTCACAAATTACACAATATACAAAAAAGCTGAAAATTTTTCAGCTTTGATACCCCATCTTTGAGTGTCTTTAACTCAATGAATGTGTAACAAAAAAAAGTGAAATTACAACTAAAATGAATTACAAACATTAAACTTCATGTTGGAATAGATATTATGTTAATTCGAATTAAAACGAGTGAGTTTTAACATTTTAAATAATTCCACAGATTACACATTACGTTAAAAAGCTGAAAAGCTTTCAGCTTTGATACCTCGACTTAAAGAGGAAATAGGAGGGGAGAACCAATGGAAACAATATCACATGGATTAGGATAAATTCATAAAAGATTATGCTTTTTAAAATTTTGATAAAAAATCAGAACCAGCAAACCGAACCAATAAGTGTAAAACCAAGAACCAATAACCGGCCTGAAGTCCTAAAATCGATGTCGATATAGGTCTGGGTCCCGATCCAGATGCTCACCCTTATTCTGAGGAATATTATGGATAGCCATGTTGAGGAATATTATGGATAATCATGGGCAATATGTAACATCCGGATGATGAGGTAATTTCAATTTTAGCCTTATGTATGAAGAAATATTGCATTTTGGCCCCTATACATGAGAAATATTGTAAAATGGCCCATAGTGGCATTTTGGTAATTTTGGCCGAAGCTTAGTATGTTGGGTGTATGCGTCGTACGCAAGGCGTACATGCGAAGAGCTTAGTATGCTGGGCATATGTTGTAACGCCCATAAAATTCCAACCAATTTTAACTTTTCAAAAACAACCCATTTTCATAATGTTATTACAAAAAGGTTTTCAATACAATTATTATCAGAGTCTTCCCAGAACCACATTATAAAACACAATCATGAGGAGCGGTACGATCACGCCTTTGCCTTGCCACGGTCTCCTGAAGAACCTGAAAAACATTAAACCACAACTGTAATCCCGAAAGCTTAGTCAGATACCCCCAAAATACCAACCACATATACTAAACACACACAACATGCCATATCATATCCGAACACAGAACAACCATGCACTTCGGGTCTACTGTGTGACTGGTCCGCCGCACCGACCTTCAGTCCACCTGGTCTACCCTCCGAGTCTAGCCATATACATCGAGTCTACAGTGTGATTGGTCCACTCTCTGAGTCTACAGTATGACTGGTCCGCCCGCACTGGGCCTTCAGTCGGCCTGGTCCACTCACCGAGCCTCGGCACGTCTGGTCCGCCCTCTTGGGGCCTACAGCTTATCTGGACCGCTCGCTGGGCCTTCGGGACAACCGGTCCGCCCTGGGTATGTTGGCCTACAGCACAAAGCAGGACCCGTCTCAACCCAACCCCAGTCCAACAACCATGTGCACATAAACATTCAATCATATAAAAATTCACATTCAATCAAGCCGATCTAGCAGATCACATAACATAACATTATCCTAACTAGGATACTGACCTAACCGGTCACTAGCATAGCATCATCCTATATACCAGGATACCGACCTTAACCAGGTCTCTAACATAATACCATCCTAACTACCAGGATGCAAACATAGCAAAGCAATAACATAACAACGATACCCGGATCACAATCCGATAAAGGGCCGGCCTTGGTGTCGTAGACCTTGTCGATATAGTGAGGATAACTCACCTCGCAACTGCCAAAACTCTGAACTGAAGAAGCAGATTCCTGAATCACCACCTCACCGAAAATCTTGAACTATCCGAAACAGCAAAATAATTATTAGCCAAGCACAATATCCTTCCAAGGGTAAATTGACCAATTTACCCTTAACTCAATCCGGCCCATGATTAAGGCCCACAATGAAAATATGAAAGACCCAACACTAGATAAGCTCTCAAGCCCACTAATGGCCCAAAGACCAAAAGTCCGAAGCAAAGCCTAATATAGGCCCAATTTACTAAATTGGGCCCACCACACCAAATGGGCCTAGACCCATGGTCCATAATAATTAATGAGTCCATAATATTCCATCCATAATGACCAGTCACGACCCAAGATCTAGCAGCCCAATAATAGCCCAATCTCCTAAGGCCCAAAATGAAAACCCAACAGAGGGAGTACGTTGGGCGTACCCTCCTTGGTACGCTGGGCGTACAACGCTAATCGCGAAAAGGAAATGGGAAACAGACCCACTATGTTGGGCGTACTCTCAGTTACGCAGGGCGTAACTCTGCTGAACTACAACTTCCCATAAGATCTTAATGGCTTTAGCTCTTAAGTCCAAACTTCAGATCCATAGACCAAATATGCCTAGGATTCATAAAGTCTCAAACTTTATTACTTGGGACGTCCATAAAGCTCTTAATCCAAGGTCTTAATCCACTAAGACCTATCTATAACACATGAGAGACAACCAAAACCCTTGGGACCTCATTTTTCTTACCCAAGACCTCTCTTAAGGTCTAAAAGGACAGCTAATCTCAACCAACTCGAAACATGCATCAAGATGAGGGTTTTTGGGACAAGAATGATGTCAAAACTTCACCACACAAAGATCTACACAATATGATTGTCAAGCAAGAGACTTTATACCTCAAAAGGGCTCCAGAAGATGATGTTATTCCAGATCTAAAAGCTCCAACTTCCCAAGTCCTTCTTTGACAACCCCCTCATTTCCTCTTCCAAGCTTAAACTTCCAAAATGAGCTTCCCAAGGTCAAGATCCCACAAAAAGGAAGGGAGAGGCGTTCTAGGGTTTCTCTGAGGTTGGGGAGACTGATAATGAGGCCCGGGTTTGAGCCATTATGTTCCTTATATAGTGGCTCACCCTCAAATTAGGGTTTAAAGACCCTGCACGTACGCTGGGCGTACGCCCCCACATACCCGCGTTCATTCACCCAAATACGCTGGGCGTAACCCAGCCTACGCTGGGCGTACTCAGCGTGTCCCATTCTCATACTTGGCCTTCCTTATCAACTTTTCCCATTAAGGGCTATAATCGACAATATCTTCGAAACGCCGTAACTCCTCTATTCTAAACCCGTTCCCGATGAACTCTATTTCCACATCAAGGACCGAAACGCCCTTACTCTTGCTCTCGGGAACCCATACGTAGATATTTCAAGAACGGGGCGTTACATATGTTCGAGGGTTCCAAACATTAAAATTTAGGGTTTGGACCCTAATTAAACATCTTTATGGCCCCAAGACATTTACCCTCATCAGCCTTCACCTAAAAATCGTCCCTCTAGCTAACCCTAAGTGTGAAGAGTGCACCTTGAGCTCATTGGTGTGTTTTGTGGTGTTCTTGAAGAAGAAGAGAGTGGTAGATAGACATTGGAGATTGGAAGGAGTTTGGATCAGGGATTCTCACCTTTCTAGCAACCTTTAAGATGTAAAAAGCTCCTAGCTTGATCATCTTTTCTTATAGATCTAAATATTCCTTCATTTAGGGCATTTTTGTTCTCAACCTTTATGATTCTTGAGTCATAAAAATGAGATCTTGATGCATAGTTCTCCCCCATGCATGCTCTAGAAGGTCTTTAGGGCAACTCAAAATGACTTTGCTAATAATTTGATATTATACTAATTTAGTTATTGGCTTAGACACCCAATCCAACATGTAGACCAAAATTCGATACAAATGGTTGCTAATTTTAATCCAAGAATTGTTCTTTGGTTTGAGATTTACATGGATTATTGGCTTCAGAAATCTCATATATAGATAATCTAATAATCTTTTAATCATTGAGGATAGTGTTTTTGGAGGTTTTTGCTGGTTGGTAGCAGCAAGAAGGGGGTTTTAATCATTGAGGATAATCTTTTAATCCAAAAATTGTTTTGTGAATTACTCTCACCAGCAGTGGCCATATGGATGGAAATCAATGGTGGATTAGGGTTTTCCGAAGATATATATATATATATATATATATATATATATATATATATATATATATATATAGATAGATAGATAGATAGAGAGAGAGAGAGAGAGAGAGTGAGAGAGAGAGACGACGACGACGACGACGAAGAAATGTTATAGCAGTATCGATGGAGCCGGATGCGACGGGGTGATCTAACCGAAGGTGGCTGAAGTGGCGATGATGATGGTGATAGAGACAAATTAGATAGTGGTGGTGTTAAAGACGACGAGTGAAAGAGGTGGTGTGTTCATGTGTAGCCTATGATAAGAAGGAATATAGTATTAGGTTCTTTGTTGATTTATAATTTTTACAATATTGGTCCCTTTAATTTAGTGTTTTTGTTATTTTGGACCAAAGGCAAAATTTTCATGTTTGAAATACTAATATCTGATATATTAGATATAACGGTCCAATGACCATTGTTGCAAGATTTGAAAAACATATGGATGTTTTCTATCAAATTTTCAAAAATTGGATTAAGCCTGCAAATTTGATCAAACCTTATGGACCAATTATAAATTATATAAATTACTATAAGTTTTACATAAGTTTATTTCTTACAAATTTTAGTTTTTGATATAACTTTTTTAAAAATTTACTTTTTGCTATTTAGAACGATCTAAGATAGTTTACATTTTGATGAAATTCATGTTGGTTTATTTTGGAACACATTTTAGCTAGTACCTCCGGTGAATTTTAGGCAACTATTGATCCAAATCTAATAGTATAAAACTATAAATGGTTAGTATAAATTGTTCCGACTTTTGTATACTAAAATACAAACACATGTGATAAATTTGTTTTAAGAGAATCTTATCAAGCACGAATTTCATCCATTCTTCTGGTTTTAACGTTTATGTTTTTCTTGTTTTTTTTGTTTCTATAGTGTCTGTTCTTCTGATCACGTTGTATACTTGCCTAGTTGTTCTTTCCTTATCTTTTTTGTATTCAATTATTCATATCTTCTCATTAGAGAACAGTCGTGCATTGTTTTTCAACATGAACTTTTCTGTTTTTAGTTCCAGATATTAATTTGGTAAAGATATATTAAGTTTTGAAAAGTATATTTGGTTAAAACTTAAAAGTATGATTACATACATAGTGTTTTCCTTTTCTTCCATTTTATAAATTAGTTAGGTATGGTGCAAATTGCTTTTCAAGATTGGTGAAGTGATTTAGAAGGAAGTCGTCAGTCATTGAGTACAGCTGAAGCTAGTCCAATGAAAAACAATAGAATTATATGTACATATATTTATGTGTATATATCTGTTGAGAAAAGGTTATTCTAGTTGAGACGAACTAACAAAAACACTAATTGTAATGAATAAATTATAATTTTTGAAAATATATTTAATCCATTTTTAATGGGTGCTATATAAATCTTGTCGGGATTGTATTTGTTTATTGTTACCCCATTTTACTTCATGTTCCTTTTTTAGTAATAAAATTGCATGCCGAGTTTCCTGGTGCTAACAATTTTATATTCGAATTCGTTGATTAACCTTTCTAATTATTTTGGCTAATACAAATGCAACTACCAATCTTTAAACTATGAAAATTATTTACCAAATAACGTGAATAAAAAGGATTTTTTTTTTTTAATATTAAGATAAATTGTGTATTTGTACATACACTGCCCCCCGTACTTTTTTTTTACTTTCATGTGTGTGGACACAATGTTTGTAGATTTTTATTACATAGTTTGCCGTTGATATTGTGTGGTCTCTATATGCCATTATATCAATGAATTATAAATTATTAAAACTATAATTCTATAGTAATAATGACCTAATTTGTTGTTGAAAATATTAAATTTTATATTACCCGCTCACTATTTACTTTAGTTAAAAATAGCTAGGGTCCATCATCCATGTTCACGTCATTTACAATTCCCCCCCGCCTTCAACTCTAAAGAACAAGACTGACTTAAATTCAAATTTGAAAATAATAATAATTATTATGTGGGTTGTTGTATCACTAAAAGAAAGAATAAAATATATAAGTAAAGGGTAAAATATATATTGACACATTGTAGAAAGTTAAATGAAAAAAATAAAGTAAAACAAGAAGTTGAACGCCCATTCCCGAAGAGAGAAACAAAAAATAATGTGTAATATCCATATTTTGTTGTGGCTAAAAGTTGTAGGTTTTTTTTTTTTGGTAAAAACAAAATTTTTTCTTTGATTTGAAATAAAATAAATCAAAGCGAAATAAACTAAATAATGTAAACGTGAGGAAATAATAATAATAATAATAATAATAATAATAATAATAATAATAATTTTAATTTTGTCGTTGGTACTTTTAAAATAAAAAAATTTTAATGTCTAGCGAAATATTTTTATTAGAAAGGTTTTTTCATCAAACCGGTGAAACTTAGGTTTGACTGACCAACTTAGTGATTTGAACTAAGTTTGTAGATGTTAGGATGAAAAGGGACCATTTTGGAAGATATTAGAAGTTCCATAGTTAGTTTGAAATCATTTTGAAAAAGATTTTGTAAGGAGGGACTAGAAGTATAAGTAACCACAGATGGGTCTATTTGAAGCATCCTTCTTCCTCATTTCCTCCATTCATATTTTCAGCTTTTTACCCTCCCCATGGATCGATTTTACCTCCCAAATCCATGTTACTTGGATGCTTAAAGAAATCATTTGAAGAATTGTCAAATTCCTTCTCAAACTAGAAACTAGAGGTGGTGTCCTTCTCATTTTCTCTTCAAATCCATGTTAATGGTCTTATGGATCTTATAATTCTGATATCTTCTTCAATCCATGGTCTTCTTATGAAATCTATGATGTAATTTCCGTCCATGATCCAACTGCAAGCTCTAACTGGCTAATAGTTGTGAGTTTTGGATGATTTGGGTTGTTTTGATGGGCTTTCCAAACCCTAGAAAGTGGGATCCGAATCTAGTGATTTTAATCTAGATTCGAGTTTGATTTTATGCTTGATGAATGTATTTAACTTCAAATCTATGATCTAATTGTCATTTTTATGGCTAATGGTGAGGTTTCATGGTTCTAGGTGCCAATCTAGCTTCCATGGTGATGATTTAGGTATATTTAAACCCTAGGTATCTTATATCCAATATTAAGGATCCAAACAATGATATGAGTTTTATTTGATGATTGGGTTATGTATTTAGCTTCAAGTCATTGGGTCGGTTGTTAATTCATGTCTCGTTTTTATGATTATGTAGTATTGATGAAGTTCTAACTTCTATTTGTGGTTTGGGGATTTCCCAAACCATAGATGTTCATAGAAGTAAAATTAAGCTCTATTTGGTGTTATAAAGTTGTTTTAATTCTTAGATAATGTCTTATATTCCAAAAACTTAAGTCACTTTTATGAATTCATGCTTGAATTGGTGTTTGTAAGTTTTTATGAGAAGTTGGAGCATCTATGAAGTTCATGTGAAGTTTGGAGCTCAATGGATGAGCGAAAAATCTCCATGACATCTCAATTCCATATGTTTTAAGTTATAGAAATCATGTTTAGTCTTGTTGGTTGCAATTTATCATTCACACATAATGAACTGGTACAATTTGAGCTTCATATCCCCATTTTCTTTCCAATTGGAATTACGAATTGGTTTTGGAAAATTATGTTTATTCTAAGGATAGGATATGATTTTTGTGGGGATCCTTTCTTATGTTAATTGAAGTGTTTTAGCATGTATTTGAAACTCCTTGAGTCACTTAGGTAAGTTGTAAGATGTTTGGATGCATTGGGACAAAAGTAGGATGCATATAAGTGAAAATTTGGCCATTTTTTACCTTCTAGAATTGACGCGGGTCATGTCTGGTATTCTAATTTCATGTAGCAAATGAAAACTTGTTTTTGTCATAACTTTTCCATCCAGACTCGAAATCAAGCACGGTTTTTGCCTACATTCTTGTTTTAACAGGAGGAATTATTTGAAACTAGAAAAACTAAGTATTGGAATTAAGAACTTAATAAGTGACTTAATGGACCTTTTTTAGTTTCGGAAATAATAAAATAAGTACATGTATAAGAAGGGGTAGCGGGATGACATTTGTGAGCTTGAGGTGGAAGGGATATAGCTAAATGACACTAAGTGGTGCTTGAGAAGCCGAGAGTTGAGGAATAAATGTATCGATTGACAAGCTTAGGACTTAAAGTGAGTACTTTTACCTTAGAACATTATCCCAAATATATGATTATATTATATGTGTTTCCTATTATTTCAAGTAAAAGTATGTATATAAATTTGATTTTAATTCTATGTATCCCTTAAGTGTTTTACTCTACTTGATAGAGTTAATGTTATGGAATTAGGTCATCAGGCTGTTAAGCTATCATAAAGGAACCTAAAACGTTATTTCGTGTATAACACGATTGGATTGGTTGAGATAGCACTGTGCAGAAACAAGTACTGAGGCAACTCTTTACCAGGGGATGGGAAGGCAACTTAGGAATCATTATTCTGATCTTTTTTGTTGTTGTATGATTCCGGAACGTAATCATCCTAGGGGGGAGGGGGGGTAATTGTAACACCCGCAAATTCGGGCTAGATGTTTAGAGTAAAATAGTAATAATTATACATTTTATCGAAGAATTAAAATACTTGATTAGGGTTAATGTTCTTTATATATGTTACAAGATAATAAATAATTATCGTATACACGTTAAGTGGAAAAATATCAGGAGTATGTAATATTTCTAGAAAATCTTAATATAAAAATTATCTTTAAGCGATAAATTAACATTAAAAATAAAAGTTTACTTAGGATAAATAATATTAACGAAAGTTGTATTAGTTGAGATGAAGATTTGTGGGTATAAAGGACCCCCAAATCTAACTTTGTATGAGGAAGTTATGATTTATCTTAGTTTTATCGTTCAACTCGATACGACAATGTGCATCATAAAAAGTGAACCGAAGATAGGTTGCTTTTTAGTTAAAGTAATGTATATGAACGTCGAAGTAGTCGTTAACAATAAATCTTGCATATAAAAAACGCCTAAATTTGACTTCGTATGAAGAAGTTATGAGTTTTCAAAGTTTCGAGTGTGACACAGTACATTAGTGTGTGATACATAAATTGAAATTAAAATCGGTTGATTGTTAGCCAAAAAAATGTAAATGAGAGTTGAAGATCTCATAAATACGAATCCATCAATATAATGACAATCGAGATCGAAGCTCGTATGCGAAAGATACGAGCGAAACTTTGTCCCTAAGTTTCGAATGTGATGGTATCTATATAGATTTGTAAAATTGAAATATAATGAGAATTAGTTGACAAAGTCTAAATGAAAGTTGTTGTAATGTCCCAAAAATACTAAGTAAATTTTTTTGTTTTTAAGTCAACCAAAACAACCACTCATTCATTCCAAAGCCCATCAAAGTATATAAATGTATCAAATAGTTATTAGAGTACAAAACAAGTCATAAAATACAGAACACCGGTGGATGTGATGCAATCATGCCGAGCACTTCCCTTTGGAACCAGAATTACCTGAAACATAAACATATACCGTAAGCACAAAGTTTTGTGAGTTCCCCAAAATATCGCATACCATACATACATCGGGCCCCGCCAGACATTCATCGGGCCCCACTCGTTATTTATCAGGCCTCACCCGAAATACATAATGGACGCCGCCCAACATATATAACATACAAGAGTTAAAAAGACAATAGAAATCCAATAACACCTAGTGTCATACAGTTTAGTGAGGAGACTCAGCTTAATCGATAACATATAAGTCTCATAACCGAGCTGCTGGTACGAGAACCTCCTCACACTATACATATCCAAATACAACCCTAATTAGCAATTAAGGTGATAAACCATAATCAGTGGTCCATTACATACTTTCTCTGTATAGGGTAAAATACCATTTTACCCTTTCAAGGCTAGACCCTTCCAAACAAGACTTAATGTCCCAAAGTGACCAAACATTCCTTATGGTGTTATGCCCTGCATACACCATGCCTCTACGCCTTACGTAGAGGGCTTTATAGAAATCACAAAGACTCAAGGCTACACTGGGAGTAACCTATTTTACGCATCACGTAGACGCTGATAAGTCCTTTTTCCATTTTAGCTCTTAATCCATAAAGACAACACATATAAATCTCAGATATGGTCCTAATGAATGTCCAGAGTGATAAAGTTCCTAACTTTATGCCTTTGCATAGCTTAATGGAGCTTGAGACCAAACTCTAGTTCTATAACATCCTCTAATAACCTCAAACCTTTGCATGGGTGAAATATAGCAACCAAGATCCAATTTTTATGACATATGAACCTCATAAGCAATAAGAAATGACAACCTTGAGCTCTATAGTAGCTCTCACTCACAAAGCCAAACTCATGGGACCAAAAGCATGTAAATCTGTAAGATGTCCAAGATATAACCCAAGGAATCATAGAGGTTTAAGCTTTATACCTTATGAAGTTGGAAAATGAGATGAAAGTTATGAATCTTCAAGATTGAGCCACACCAAACCACTATGATATACTCTTTCTTCAAAATTCACAAAAACACACAAAATTCTCAAAACAAGCTCACAGTGGATTAAGGTTTAGAGTTGGCTACTTGGGAGAGTGGAGGATGAGTATGGGGAGGACCTCAAGGGAGTTAAGGTCTTTAAATAGGGTCAGGCTTTGAATACCCGTGTCCACTCTCATTTCTACGCCCTGCATAGAAAACCACCTACGTACCGCGTAGGACCATATTTGCAAGAATTTTATACTTTTAACCATAAATGAAAAGTACTTAAGAAACAGGTATTACAAATCTCCCCCACTTGAACCAAATTTCGTCCTTGAAGTCTCTCGCTGTAAATAACTCAGGGTAATGCTCTCTCATCCCCTCCCCAGGCTTCCATGTCCACTCTGAACCCTTCCAGTGTTGCCATTATACCTTCACCAAACCCAATTCCTTGTTTCACAAAGTCTTTGTCTTCCTGTTGAGAATCACAATTGGTCTTTCACCATAAATCAAATGCTCCTCCACCTGAATATCCTCCAATGAAACTACTGTAGAATCATCAACCAGGCATTTCTGCAGCTGAGAGACGTGGAAAGTGCTATGAGTCTGACTAAGCTCATTGGGTAAATCTAATTGCTATGCTACCCTTTCCACTTAGGCGACAACCCTGCAAGGCCCAATATACTTGGGGCCCAACTTGCCTTGCTTCTGAAATCGGATGACACCTTTCCAAGGTGACACCTTCAGAAGCACCATGTCACCAACCTGAAACTCGAGATCGGAACCTTGCTGATCTGTATAGCTCCTTTTCCGAATTTGTGTGGTCTATAACCACCCGTGCACCTGTTGAATTAACTCGGTGGTCCGGAGCACCCCCTTTGTACTCCCTATGAATCACTGACCGGCCTCACCCCTACAAATCAGTTTCTGACACTTTCTCCCATAGAGCATATCAAAAGGAGGCCGATCAATACTAACATGATAAGTATTGTTGTATGAGAACTCAACCAATTAGAGATACAAATCCCAACTACCACCAAAGTCCAAAATATACGCCCAGAGCATATCCTCTAGAGTCTTAATAGTCCGCTCACTCTGACCATCCGTCTGGGAGTGGAAAGTCATGCTGAAATGCAGTCAAGTACCAAACTACTCATGAAATCTCTTCTAGAATCTAGAAGTGAAGCGTACATCCCGATCCAAAACCACTAATACCGTAAATCTGTGTCGCGCAACCACCCATCGGATGTAGATGTCCACCAATTTCTCTGCTGAGATTCTCTATTGGATAGAGATAAAATGCACATTTTTGGTCAATTGATCACTATGACCCAAATTGAATCCACTCCTCGTGCTGTCCGCGGTAACTTTGTGATGAAGTCCATGGTGATCTTTTCCCATTTTCAGAAAAGAACACCCAACGACTCCAACTTTTCATGAGGTCGTTGATGTCCAACCTTGACTTTCCTACAAGTTAAGCACCTATCCACATACCAGGCCACGTCTTGCTTCATGTAGGGCCACCAAAGTCAGAGGTTTCTATACATTTTCGTCTCACCCAGATGAATAAAGAACTTCGAATTGTGCACCTCCTCCATCAGAATCCGACGAGTACCTCCCAAATACGGAACCCAACCCCTCCGATGCAAGGTCAGCAATCCATGGATATCATAAATAAAAGAGGAAACCTAATTTACTATGCGCTTACTCTTTCGGTGCTCCTATTTCATAGCCTTAACCTGAGCCCCATGGATCTGCTCCATCAGTGAGGTAATCAACGCTGTTGTTGGGATGGATTGGTTGAGTTGGTTTAGGGCTCGGATTAATTGCAAGAGACAGCTCGTGGTGGTTCATACCCCAAGTGGGGGAGATCTGACTATTTATGGTGAGGGTACCAGGGTTGGTTCAACATTCCGCTCAACTACAAGGGACTGAAGGTTTATTTAGCATGGGTGCTTAGGTTACCTGGCATATGTTGTAGATACTCGTGTGGAGCTGAGTCGTTCATTATCAGATATCCCAATAGTTCAGGATTTCTCGGATGTATTCTCGTAGGATTTTCTAGTATAGCATTGGAAAGGCAAGCATATTTTAGGATCGATATGATCCCCGATGCAATCCTGATCGCCAAGGCACCTTATAGTCATGCACCTCTAGAGATGCAAGAGTTGTCCTCTCAGCTTCAGGACCTGTTGGGTAAGCAGTTCATTAGGACTAGCAGTTCGCCTTGGCAAACACCGATTCTGTTTGTAAAAAAGAAGGACGGTACCCATCGAATATACATCGATTATCGGGAGTTGAACAAGTTAACAATGAAAAAACGTTACCCATTCCCGAGGATTGATGACCCTTTTGATCAGCTCCATGGTGCATCTTGGTTCTCCAAGATCAATTTGAGTTCAGGGTACCATCAAATGAGAGTTAGAGATGAGGACGTGGAGAATACATCTATCCGCACTCGTTATGGCCATTATGAGTTTGTGGTGATGCCATTTGGGCTAACCAACGCACCTGCAACATTTATAGATCTGATGAACAGGGTGCTTCGACTGATGCTCGACCGGTCTGTTATTGTACTCATCGATGATATCTTGGTCTACTCCAATACTAAGGAGTTACACGAGGAGCATTTGCGGGAGCTCCTAAGAGTTTTGAGGAGGGAGAGACTATATGCCAAGTTCTTCAAGTGCGAGTTCTGGTTACGTGAGGTTCAGTTTTTGGGTCACCTCATCAACTAGAATGGGATATTGGTCGATCCAGACAAGGTGGAGGCATTTATACAGTGGGAGGTTCCGACGACTCCCTCAGAGATCAGGAGTTTTCTAGGTTTGGTTGGGTATTATCGAAGATTCATACAAGATTTCTCCAGCATTATTTTTCCTCTCACCCGTATGACTAAGAAGGGTGTGAATTTTGTCTAGGGGCCTTAGCAACATGCGACATTTGAGACTTTACACTACTAGAAAATAGACCTTTAATGACGCGCTTTTTACGACACGCGCTGATTAATGATACGCAAAAGGACGTGCCCTTAAAATAGTGTCATCTCTTCAAAAAATTTAAGGATTTACGTCACGCATTATTGTGTGCCCTTAATTTAGTGTCTCAAGAAAAAAAATTAAAAACACGGAGGGCGCTTTATCTTAAACGCGCGTCATCTGTACCTGTCGCTTTATAATTTTAATGAAACGCGCTTTTAGTTAATGAAGGGGGAAACGAAATCCCCAAAATTTTGAAAACCCGCCTTGTTTTTTTTTCTTCTATCTACTTTTCATCCTTGCAATCCACTCTCCCCTCTCTGATACTCTCTCTTCTAGATCTCCCTTCATTCTCTACCTCCCGTCTCTCTGTAAACCTCGAAGGTGAATCGTAATTGAACTGCGAGGTCTCCTTCTTTTTCTTTGTTTTCTTAGGTAGGACATCGTCCCAATCCATTAACCCCTTTTTTTTCATTAAAAAACCCTAATTGACTTGGCAAGTTCATGAACCAGATGTAGCACATTCCAAACTGGGGATTTAACCAAACCCGATAGAGTCATTGACGGAATCTTTGGATTTAGTCAACAAGGACTCTCTGTAATCGCACAACTTTCTTCATAAGGGATCACTCCAGGTCTTCAATCTATCAATCTACAATGGCCATTGTCTAGGTTTATTCCATCTTTTAAGGTTTCCATGTAAACCTTGGACCTCATTTGCAGGTTTCGTTCTCTGATCAAGTTGTTGTTGTTCGGGAAGGAATAACGAGTTCATCCTCTCCACCAGCCGACAACTTTCACTGTCTCCTTCTCCTTTTCTCTGTAAACCCTAATCCACCTCCACCACTACTGAATCCCTTTTGTTTATCTTAAAGAATAACGCAACGAAGCTCGTATCTCATATCAAGTACTCCGGCGTGGAGTTAATAATTGTTCCTTCACCCAGCTTGGCTATGGATTCACGATATGGCATCACACCCCTGCGACCTGGTTATTCTCGAGCCTAATAGGGTCGTTGAAACCCTCAAGAATCTCACCACAAAGTTTTGTGACTACAGAGTGGTTGATGTCGTGAACTTGATACCCACTGCCAATGATGGAACCATTACGCATTTATATATGCAGGTGAGTAATCAAATCTTAGTATAGTCATCAGTAAACACTTTGTTTTTATGAATTACGTTGTTTGTAAATCTTTTGAATCTTCTAAACTTAGTTGATATTTTATTTTTCTACGCTCCTACAACTCAGGCTACTGCTTGTTATTTCTGGTTGCTTTGTTACTACATAATACAACAACCTAGTAATCTTTGAATAATTAATCACTGCCTGTTTAGGGATACTTTGTGGTGAACACCAACTGTTTGATAAAATGCCCCAATGAGTGACTCTTGCGTTTTCATGCTATATTATATATTTTGAGCAAGGAACTACACATGTTTTTATTAAATTTGAAGTGTAATGTACAATAGCAATAACATTGAGGTAGAATACATGTATTGTTCTTTTATGTGTTATTGTGTTTTGAAGTAGTTCTTGCACATCTTGAGCAGGTAGAATTTGCACATTCGTTTCTTTTGGTAAAATCATAAATGTATTTTTCTTTTCTTCTTCCCTAATTGATGTTTGATCTGCTGCATTTCAGCTGCTGAACTTCTTAGATGTGATCATTGACAATGCGGAAAGCAAGCAAGCTCCTGCTCCTGAAGAATAACCTGCTCAGATGTCCACACTAAATGCTGATGATGCTGGTGGCTTAGGCTCAAATACCAAATCACCCAAAGCTGATCATGCCTCTAAGCCCTCATCTTCCGGTGCTAATACAGAATATGACTCCCACATTATGCTGCTAAACTTACCACAAGCAGAACTATGTCTTCTATGCTCAATGCTTGCACGTGAATGGTATGTGATCACCACTTCACTTCACTTTTCTCATTATATGTTAAATCATATGGGAACATGTTGTGTTAAACTATAAACTTTGTTGTTTTAGTTTGTCGGATAATGCATATGCTCTTGTGGCGGAGGTATTGAAGAAGCTGGTGACAATCGCTCTTGTGTATTACAGGGGACTGTTTTAGACACAGCCAAGTCGCTTATATTTCCTCTTCCACTCGTGGCTGCTGCTCATCAACAATTCCTAGCAGGTATGCTCTACATCAATAACATTTTATGAATGCTAAAATCCAATGAATAATCAGTGATTCTTGTTTGTGTTCATATTGAACTAGCTGTAGACATGCAGATGCAAATGGTCTTGATGGTTTAAAGGTTCAGATTATACTCTGTTTCAACTAGGTTTAATTTCAAAATATTTTCTTGCATATTTTGAAAATTGCTAATATTTAAGTTCTCTTTTTTGGGCATGATAGTAGATGAAACATAGCTACCTATCAAGGGCCATCATACATGGGAATCATATGGTAAGTTTTATTAAAATATATTAATCTCAAACCTATAAATGCTTTTCCCATATCTTTGTTGAAATGAATTTATCTCATAGTTAGTAAAACCCCCCATTTGCATTTTTTAGTAAAATACTCACTGATTATTTCAAAACTCCTTTCTTTCCTTGAAGCAAATGCATTTATTTATTAATTTATTTATGGTTAATAAAATTGCAAACATGCAAAAGAGTGTTGATTAATGCGTTCACTGTGCGTGATACATTTCCTCCTGCTAGATGAGCAGGTCAATTTACTTTGGTTTTATATTTTCCCCCAATGAAATTACTTAATTAATTATCAATCTTTCTTTCTATATATAAATATTTTTTCTAAAATACAAATACTCATTCTGGGGGTGGCAGGTATAATGGCTCTGTGTGCCACCAGCTCGTATTATGAACCCCAAGAGATTGTAGCTCGTATACTGCCAAATGTTGTTGTTCTCACAATTGATCCTCACAGGTTATCTTATTTTCCTTTAGTTGTATTAGCTAGTGTTTAATTTTCCAAATTAAAATTAAATTTTTTTGATTTTCTACAGTGATGTCCGGTCAAAGGCTTTCCAAGCAGTTGAACAGTTTTTGCAGATAGTTAAGCAGTACCATGAAAAGGTTGTTGTTTCATTTTCTTTTTGGAATCCCTGGCTATATTATATTATATATCATTGGTTATTATTAAACAACGTGTTTAATACTATGTTTTTGTAGACATCTGGTGGGGATAGCAGTGAGTGTATGGGGTCCACAATTTCATCACTTCCAGGGAACGCAAGTATACTTGGGTATGTAATCTATTTATTTTGCTTCATGCTGGCTTTCAAAAGTAAGATTGAAACCTAACCAACAATACATGCAATTGTAATTTATAATTTTATAATACAGATGGGCAATGAACTCTTTGACAACAAAAGGCAAACCCTCTGAACAAACCACACAAGCAATGCCTCCAAAATCCACGTCACCTCTTGTTTCTGTTGTCCCCACTACATGTAAACATTGTTGTAACAAACACTTACACTAGACACAAACATAATTTTAATTTTTTTTATGGTAAAATAATTATTGGATTTGTATCATCTTAGTAGTAGTATCAAGTACACATACCCAAAGTACAACAACACTAGTCCGAGGTGGAAGTTTAGATTATGGTGGTGACATGGCGGATCAACCAGCACCGGTGTCACCTACCTCGACTGACAACTGGGGGGAGCTCGAGAATAGTATCGGTATTCATGAAGATGAAGAGATTGAAAAATACGGGTGGGACGATATGTTGCCACTAGAAGACGAAAAGCTGCCACCTGCTCTTGCAAACATCGAAGCAGCTCAAAAACGGCTTGTCGTACACACAAAACCACAAGGTATTATTTATTTATTCATTTTCTAACTTTTATGATATGTTTATTTATTTGTTAATTTTATAGAATTGTATTTGTTTTTTCTTTCCAGGATCAATTCCTCGGCCGAAATCTACGTCACATGTGAGCAAAGATGCATATGATGATTTATGGGGCTCAATAAATGCCCCTGACCCAGCTCCTGCCCCAAAATTGGCTTCAAGGTCTTCAAATTTGAATGTGAAAGCAGCAGCAGCAGGAGGGAGTGGGAGTGGGTGTGTTGTTGATGAGGATGATCCATGGGCTGCTATTGCAGCACCAGCACCAGCAAAAGGGTATTCTTACAAGACTTCTCTAATTGTAGGTGTTGCTGATGCTGTCCAAAAAGAAAGTCTACACTTATGTGTAAGTAATTATTTTATTCTGTTCTTGTTCCATTGTCTAGTGATCACCAGGAAATACGGGTAGCTGCAATGAGCTGTATTGAAGGTTCAATACAAACAATATGGGTACCTGCAATGAGCTGTATTGGATCTAGTTAACTAATATTTGAGTCGCCTTATAACATTTTATATTACCTTTTCTACAGGGAGAAGTGCAATATGGAGTCATTTTCTTGGAGAAGTGCAATATGGAGTCATTAATTAATGTCTCTTTTTGTGAAGTTATGTTTTATGGTTGTCACTTGATGTCTATTTAAGTTATTACATATCATATACATCATGACCAAACCAACATATTGTCCAAAGTACCCCGTATGTAAACTTTTTTTTTTTTTTTTTCTGTTTTACCAATAAATTCTTTGTTTATTTGTAATAGTGTTAGCACATGAATTAAAGTGTTTTTATGGAAATTATCTTAAGGTGCATACATATATGTTTCCTAGAAAAAAATTTTGATAGAGAGGTTAAAGAGCCATGATGGAGAGGTTAAAGATAAAGAAAGAGAAAGACAAAGAAAAAGAAAAAGAAAAAGAAAGGGAAATTAGAGAACCTGATCGTGATCGTGAAAGCAGGTATTTTTTTTATGTTCTTGTTCTCTCTTTACTTTCTGCTTGTATTGATAATATGTGCTTTATGCTTTGTGGCAAGTATCTCTCTTTACTTTGACATGAGTAATTATTAATACACCAATAACTTGTTTAAACAAACAGAAGAGTGTATGACAATAGAGGCAGCGTGAAATGTTCAAATACCAGTAATGGCCCACCATATTCCGGGTAACAGTTGTTTTCCCTAGGCCAATAGAGACATCAAATGCACCTGCTACAAGCACAACATCCAAGGAGGTTAGTTTCATATCATGTTCCATCACCTGCTGCTAAAATAATGCCTGATATTTGTTATAAAGGGAAAAACTCCAACAAACTATGCCCATTGTTTCATATTAGGTCCTTATGGGTTGGCAATAGCAGGTTTACAGGTTAAGTCAACTTTAAAATGTTGACTCTTCTATAGCCACAAAAATACTTGTTCAAGGACCTAATGTGGACACAAAAAAGTTCCTGACTAATCTGGGACAATAGGTATAGTTTTTTGGAGTTTTTACGACTTTACCCCTGTTATAAATTCAATGGCATGTTGATTATTTTGTATCGTAGATAGATAAAATCTGATGAATACTAGGATATTTGTGTCTAGGATTGAACTGCACATGCACTCTTTTGGTAGAATTTACTAGAATTATATGTACAATATATAACAGTCTCCCATTTGGTAATGAATTGTTGCTTCCAAAACAAAAAAAAAACTATCATAACATGTCAAAATCAATTGCTAAAGCAACCATGTGTAAGTTTTACTTGCAAACACAGTTTATTATACCACAAGAGTAAGCTTCAAATTGATCATAAAGTTGAGTAATATATAACAGTCTCCTATTTGACTTTTTTTAGATTCTTTATGATTTGTACTTAGTTTAATCTTCTATCCAAACCAAATTATCCTTGAAAGGAGTTATTAATGATCATCATTTTTGGCGCATCTTGTGAAATTGTTCATAGCTGGGCTGTTAATGTTCCTGTTTGTTTTCATTTATGCAGGTAACAATCTTGTTGAAAGGACTTATGAATCAAATGTTAATGGTAACAAGTTTAACACTCGAGTCCATACGATTAGATGTTAATGGTAATGTACAAGTTTAACACATGTGTCTTTGTTATACATACAGATTAAATGCAATGGATTGTACGTATTTTTTGTATATGATATTTTATTTTATATTATGCAATGGATTGTATTTTGTGTATATGGTATTTTATTTCTATTATGAGAGATTAAATGCAAATTTAATTTATACATTAATAAATATATAAATATATTTTTTTAAAAAAAAATTAAAATTACGATACGCAAAAATGTGTGTCGTCTTCATTTATGACATGGCCTTTCTTGACTGGGGCTTCCTTGATACGCATTGCGTGTCATAAACACGCGCGTCGTAAGGTTACGACACGCAAATGTGTGTCGTCTTCCTTTATGACAGGGCCTTCCTTGATACGCATTGCGTGTCATAACCGCGCGTCGTAAATGCGCGTCATAAATGCGCGTCGTCTATAGACGACGCACAAAAGCGCATCATCTCTCTTTATGACAGGGCCTTCCTTGACGCGCATTTGCGCATCGTCTGAGCATTTTACAGCGCGCAATGAGCGTCGTAAAAGGCCTTTTTTCTAGTAGTGTTATGATAGAGACTGTGTGAGGCCCCAATTTTAACCTTTCCATAGGGTGTAGAGGATATGGTGGTGTATTGTGATGCTTCCATCACCGGTCTGGGCGCGACACTCATGCAGCGGGGTAGGGTGACTGCTTATGCATCAGGACAGTTGAAGCCTCATGAGGCTAACTACCCTACTCATGATTTGGAGGGGGGCGGTGGTTTTCACCCTCAATATCTGGAGACATTACTTGTACGGGGTCCGTTGCACCATCTATACGGACCACAAGAGTTTGAGATACCTTATGGACCAACCGAACCTGAATATGAGGCAGAGGAGGTGGCTTGACGTAGTTACGAATTATGGCTGCGAGATATTGTACCATCCAGGTATGGCCAACGTGGTGGCCGACGCACTGATTCGTAAGGTAGTGAATGCACCTAGTGGGGGGCTATATATGAGGGTGACGATTACCTACCCAATCTTGGAGATGGTTAGGGAGGCACATATAGAGGGGATCAATGAGGAGAACTGGAAGAAGGAGGATATCAAAGGTCAGTTTGCCACTTTTGTCATGGACAACAGAGGATTGCTGACATAGTGTGTTAGGGTATAGATTCCGGGTACTGGAGGCGTGAGGAAGATTTTGTTGGATAAGACATATAAGTCTCGACTTTTATACATCCTGGTGCACCTAAGATGTATCAGAACCTGAGACTTAGCTGCTGGTTGCCTTAGATGAAGAGGAAGATCACAGGATATGTTGAGAGGTGCTTGACATGTAGGAAAGTCAAGGCCGAGCATCAGATGCCTCACGAAAAGCTACAACCCTTGGAGATCCTTGTTTGGAAATAGGAGTATATTTCTATGGATTTTATCACAAAACTACCTCGGACTCCTCACGGTTTCTATGCTATTTGGGTGATCGGCGATAGGTTGACCAAGAGCTCTCATTTCCTTGCTATTCGGGAGGGTTCTTCAGCTAAGAAGCTGGCCGAATCTACATTCAAGAGGTGATATATCGTCATGGGGTGTTGGTTTCTATTGTATCAGATAGGGATGTATGATTTACTTCCAAAATTTGGAAGAGGTTTCATGAGAAGTTGGGTACAAGATTGCACTTCAGCATTGCTTATCACCCTCAGACCGATGGTCAGAGTGAGCATACGGTTCAGAATCTGTAGGATATGCTGGGAGCTTGTGTTATTGATTTTGGTGGAAGTTGGGATACCTACCTTCCTTTAGTAGAGTTTTCGTACAACAACAGTTACCACTCCAGTATTGGTGTACCTCCCTTCGAGCTTCTCTATGGGAGGATGTGTCGCACCCCGATATGTTGGGGTGAGGTTGAACAGAGGATTATGGGGGGAACTAAAGTAGTACTCCAAACTATAGAGATAATTAAGTAGGTCAGATAGAGGCTGAAGAAAGCTTAGAGCCGGTAGAAGAGCTATGCATACCGACGGTGTTATTGTTGGATTAATGTCTAAGTCCATAACTATATTTGGTATGTACTTGACCCGACCCGGCATGGTCCATTTGGGTTGCACTTCACCGACACAATTTATATGGATAATCTTTTGAGAATAGTATGTTTATGATTAATATTAATATATTATAAGTTCTAATATATTATTATGGAATCATATTATTTAATTAGTATTGATAAAGAATTAATTTATAATTAATTAAGTGATCAAAAGGAACTAATTAAATATGGACTCTTATATATATGGAATGGGCCAAGTTCATTTAGGTTGGGCTAAGCTTTCATGGATAGTCCATGGAGTGTTTAACCCATGGATCCTAGGAAATGATAGGTCATGGGTATTAGGGTTTAACCCTAATCCTCCATACTATATAAAGATGTCCTTGGTTAGTGAAATGGGCACTAGTGTGGATACACTAAAGAAGGGCTAGCCAATTTCACTAGAGAGAACCAAGTAATCATATTCTCTAAAGTATTCCAAGGTGTCTTGGTGATTTGTGATTCCACTTGAGGCTTCCACACTATTGGGGCTAAGCTCTTAAAGCTTGAAGACATCAAGCTACATCAAGAGGTATGTATTCTATCTTGTTACATTCATAGTTTTTGTATGCTAGATTAGGATAATACCTTGGATGTTCTTATTTGCATGTATAATAGAGAAAACATAGATCCAAGGTATTTAGGGTTGCATGTACACTTAGGAAGTGTTAGAATGCTCAAAACCCAACAGTGGTATCAGAGCCAGGTTTGTTTTCTTGTTATACTTGCAAAACTGCTTAAAAAATCGAATTTCTTGCTGTCTGGTCATCAGACTCGGCGAGTCCATCAGGAGACTCGGCGAGTCCATGCCTAAAAAGTGATGAATTCGATCCAACTCGCCGAGTTGGTTCATGCACTCGACGAGTTGGACCCCCAGACAACATAAACTCGACTTTTTTTGGCTAGAAATGGACTAGGAACATTACCCTAAATTGTTTTTGAACTTATAAACGTGTTTTTTGATGTGGTAATGTTCATGCTAATCCATTTTCAAAGATAATTGTCAATAGATTCATGTTTTGTATTAGTTTAAGGTTTAGACTAATTACATGAAAAAGTTTGATTTGAATTATCTTGTTCTTATGAGTTGCTTAGATTAATAGAAAAGTTAATTGAAATAGTTGTTTTCAATCCATTTTAATCTAAGAGTTGAGTATAAAATGTGTTTGTGTAACTTGTCCTCAAGTTACATGAAAAGTCACATTTACGACTCATAAAACTCATAAAAGTTGGCAATGGTTACAAAATGAAGAGTCTTGTGTCATTGAATAATTTTTTATGACTCCAAACTTGTCCTCAAGTTATGGAAGTTCAAGAGTCACTTCATTAAAGAAAAATATGTAACCATAATTAAATCCATAAGTTATAAAATAAAGAAAAAGTTACTTCTTTTATTAGTTTAAAGTCTTCCATAACTTGTCCTCAAGTTATGGAACTTGAAGAGTTTTTGGATTAAAACTACTTTAAACACATAAGTTATGGAATTAATTAGTTTTGAATAGTTTCAAAACTTGCCCTCAAGTTTTGGAATTTGAAAAGTTTTCACTTATGAATACTTTAATTCCAAGTTAGCCCTTAGAATTTTAAAAGTTAAAATTCAACCCTTATACTTTATAATATTATAAGTTAATAATATATATATATGTATAACAGTAAAGTCAGTCTTACCGCTAGTACGCCTCATTCACGAAGCCGGTCTATAAGGTGGGTATAAGGTTGTTGCCTATAAAATGGCAACTTAATGGGTGTCCACTCTCACCCACCGCTTGCTTGACTGGTGGAGGGTCGTTAGCCGAACGGGTTTGACAGGACTAGAATTCTCCCTTCATTAAAAGTATTAATGAAAATACTAAGTAACTAGACTCTTAATAATACCCAATCTTAGTTACTTAGGAAAATGTGAATAAGGTGCTAATCCATGAAATTACACTTTACACTTTGTCAAAGTCGTTAGTGGAGCGTGTGTGGTTAACCGGCACACTAACTTGGACTTAACAAGGTAGGTAAAGGGTGACTTAATATTTATCATAGTATCGATGGAGCGTGTGTGGTTTACCGGCACATCGATTGAGGGGTAATTTATTAAGGGTACCAAGTGATTTGCATGGTTACTTCACACCTTGTTTTGTGATCCTCGGCATCCCAGTCACAAAACCTGAAGGGCACACTCGAGATTGAAACATGCCTTTGAAAAGTTCAATGAATCTCAAAGATCTAGGAGTTTCAAAACCAATTAAAACCTAATTATATATTTCGTTTATCTTGGTGGAAATTGGTGAATCGTCATTCACCTACCTTCAAATATTTTATAGCTTGGATTACGGCATACCTCTTCTAAGTTATAAAATAGTTTGTTGGGTCCTAGCCTTAATATTTCATATTGGGTGTCATATTAAGGACTTAAAATCAACTATCTTGAATATCTCCCAAAAGATGTCTGGTTTAGACACCTATGATCTTCCCAAATCTCTTGAAACAAGGTTTCCTAATGAAGATGATGTCCCATGGATATCATACTTCTTTCACCTCCTCCAACTATTCTCCCCAACCCACAAGTTCTTGAAAAGTTTAAGGTCACTCAAGCCCTATTGGCAAGGAAAGGTCTAGGTGTGATCACATCTTGGAGATGTAGTCACATATTGACAAGCCGGGAGAGTTGGGTGTCAAAGTCTTGAGAAAGTTGGCGGTTCAATCACTTTCTAAGTCACATAGTGAGTTCCTTTGGGACACCTATGAAACAGACTATGACAAGACCCTTAATGATCTTATCTATTTGTTAAGATCAACTTCCTTAAAAATTGATGGACATTGACAATAGTGACACAGGAAATCCAGAAAAGCATTCTCTTCCCAATGGAAAGGGATCGGCCATAGTCAACTCAGTTGACCAAATGGTAAAGAGAAAAGCTAAGTCTGTGATAGTCCCGTGTACCATTATCAAAGGGTCCATATGTTTATATTGCCAAAGGAAGGGACATTGGTTACGAATCTGCCAGATTTACCTTAGGTTGTTAAAGTCAATAAGTTTGACTCTACTTCAGGTAAAGTCCACTATCTAACTCTGTTAAGTTTCTATTCTGAGATTCTTGATACATGATGTGACTAGGTCACATGGTGATGTTTTAAGAATCAAAGAAAAGTAAAGGAACTTAAGGAAAGAATATGCTGAATCTGATCGCATAGATGGATTTCTATCGCATAGTTTGAAAAATCGGATTCTTGAGCTACTTCTTAGGAGTTATGAGATATTGCTTAGGAATAGATAACAACAAGTTTTCATATGGATTGTAAGGATAAGTTTTTCCGCAAAGTTTTAAAATAAAAGAAAATTTTTGATTTTATTTATTTTAAAATATCCTTACAATGACATTTGAGGAAAAATTGTTGCTTATATGATTCCATTGATAGCAAGAGTGGAAATATGAAATTTATTCTTTCATTTGTGGTAATGTCTAAATTTACCAAATAAGGAAAGATTCTCATCACCCAAGTTTCAGTTGGATAGAAACTTGGAATCATGCAAGTTGTATAGCATGATGAATGAGAACTTTCAAGTATTGGAAAAATTAAGACTAGTTACTTGTTCACATGGATGTGTGAGTCAAGTGAAGGACTAAGGGATCAAGTACACATTCTTGTGCACTGATAAAGTCCACCACAAAAGTTTGATAAGACTATTCGTCATAGTTTACTAAAGCTCAGTAAATATGATTATACTTACATGCTTAAGTGTAACTCTGAGACATTGGAAAAAAGGTTCCAATGTAAGGCAGAGCGAATAAGAAGAATCAACTTAGGCCGAAGGATAAAAGTTTCTCAAATCTGAAAAGATGGGAGAGTACTTTAGTATTAGTTTTGTGATCATCTTAATGATTAAGAAACCATATCAAAATTATTTCTCAAAGGAAATCTTAGTGCATTCTTATGACTAAGAAGAGGAACTTGAATTGTTGAAATGGTTAAATCAAGAAGATGAGTCATACTTCGTTCCAATACAAGTCTTAGAGTCATACTCCAAGATTGTAACTTGAGTGACATGTATTAAAGAAGGTGTAAAACACTTGTCAAATGTAAGAGTAAAAGTTTCCTACTCTTGTACATTTGAAATTGGTAAGTTGTGATGTTTTGGATAAAACAAAGACCAACTTAGGCCAATGTTGCGAAGTGTTTGTCTTGATTAGAATCCGCACTATCTCTTGGATGTTTGACAAGGGAGTCTTATAGGTCAAGAGGACAGTGGGAGTCTTAAAGGTCTTGAAAGTCTCAAGAACTAATCAAGAATAAAACCTAAAGTTCTTCACTAGCACACAACTTGAGGTTCATAACCTATCGTGTTGACATATTCTGTGCCCATTCCAGTTAAAGTTGGCTTTGCATATGAGTTCTTAGAGTTCTCAATTTGTTGCACAACAACTTGGAAGCAATGGCAGGCCCTTGAGATGCCAGGTGGCAAGAAATTAAGATTGAGTTCAGTCCATATGAGTTTGGATTTGTCATTATCCTTGCCTTGTGACTATGGTTTTGACAATTCACATGGATAAGAACACATACACCATTAAATCTAAGTGTCATAAGGTTTCTCTCCGATTCATGAAAATGATGGTGAGGAAACACTTTCACTAAGTAGATTTTATCTAGATAGCAACTGTGACATTTGCATTCTCAAAGTCGTTAGTGGAGCGTGTGTGGTTTACCGGCACACTAACCTGGACTTGTGAGAAGTGGCAAAAAGGTCTAACCATTATGATTACGGCATACCTCTTCATAATTGTTTAGACACACAAGTGTGCTATCTAAGGGAAGGTGTATGATTTTGATAAAGTTTTATCAAAACAATCTAGCATCAGAAATCTGAACTTTGGTAAGAAAGTCAATGAAGTATTGATTTCTAGAAGTCCAGGTGATTTCTGAGAACATGTCAAAGCTAGTGGGAGCATAAGTGTTATGCTAATAATCATCATGTTAGTGGGAGCATGATAATTATGATAAATATTGCAAGTTAGCAATGTTAATTATAGAAAACAAAAGGTTTCAATTGGGAAAAGTTGTTTTGCTATAATTAAGGGAGAGGAAATTATACTTCATCTCAAATCTATAAGCTTAGATCGTGAGGTTTTAATCATTTAGTCAAGGATATATATGAATTTCATGTTGGAATGGCTCAACATAAGGAAATTCTGTATATGGGTCCATTATTTGCGTTCTAAAATTCGATTATGATTACGGCATCCCTTTTCATAATCTGAATTATGAGAACTTGGCAAATAGAAATGGAAATGTTATAGCAAAAGACTGGTTTAGTCTTTATGTGAGACATCATGAATCGTGTCCCATATGCTTCGGATATAGGATCGATTACATGTGCTATAATCATCCGTTCTAAAATTTTCCAAATGCCTGGGGCATTAAGAAGGGAAAAGGTTTAGAACTGGATATGACTAAAAGGATTAAACAATTGTCGAGAACAATCTAAGGTTTACAAAAGATTGCTTGCTCAAGGACGGTTGGAAGTACAGTAATAATTCTGGAAGGACCATATTAACATAATCTATAAGGAGGCAACTCTTTTTCAGAAGTGATAGTCAAAATGGAATCTGGAAATGTTTCAAAGTTAGAATTTTCAATCTGTGTAAGATTAAGGAAACTTAATGCAAGAAGGATATTTCCAAGGAGTTGATCTCCTTTGGAATACTCTATAATGATTGTTGCCAAGTCTTTGTGAGTTTGTGCATAATCGTTACAAGAGGATCAATGCATATAAGTTTAGAATCTAACAGATTTCAGTAAATGGCATGAATTTGGAATTCTTGCATTTGCAGTAAGGATTTGGGAGTGTGAAAAGAGAATCATTGAAGGTATGTTCAATTGATCTAGTTCACAAAGTAAAGATCATAGACAAACATAGTATGCATACTTGGTGTATGGCATGACTAGTGTTTAGAAAACATAGTGTACATGCTTGGAGCATGGGACAACTATTGTTTTAAATTCAAGAATAAAGTTGATAGCTGAAACAGTATACAATGAATAATGTGTAATCATATGGTGATAAATAAAAGGTGTTTTATTTATGTTCAAAGGGTTGATACCATATTGGATTCAATTATTATTGTGTTTCACTTTGCATGTTTTGACTTCCCGAATAAACTAGGTTATTCTTCCGGAATGACTAAGTTATTCAAACCATCCACAGTCGGTCATATGTTGGAAGTAGATATGAATTAAGACTGTCATGGGTTGGCTTGTAGAGGTCTAAGGTGTTGGACAAAGGGCTACAACACTCATGAGTGCTCATAAGTTTTGAGTATTGGATTCAACCCGCGCTCATTGGAATCACTTCATGGATTTTATCACGAGTGATCATGAGACGATAATATCTTATATTCTTCAAACCTAGAGATATGAGTTGTTACTATGAGTTGATAGTACATTGATTGCACGAAAACGCATTTGGTAACTCGGTGCTATAAAACGTGCCTTTGTGTATGATTCAACAAGTAGTAGAACAAGCCATATGAGTCGAAGTTTATCCATTCCTTTTATCTTCGGGATAAAAGCGATATCTGTGGGCCCCTCGATGATTTGATGATGACAAATGGAAGTGCTCGGCCGGGCCAGGACTGATTTGATTTGTTCAATTAGTCAGTCGTCATAAATCGCAAATCGGGAAACAACAAATGGACAGAGAGAATGATTATAATCCATGTCTCAGTCCATATGATATCTAGAATGGAGGAATATATGATCCCTTATCTAATGGACAAGTCATTGACAAAGGTCAGAGTTCATCTACAAGGTCAGAGTTTGACAGCGGCTTTAAGAGCTACGATTGCCAGTTAGGTTTGAAGTCATACGCAATAATAGTTTTAGACTTATCCAAGTGGGAGACTGTTGGATTAATGTCTAAGTTCATAACTATATTTGGTATGTACTTGACCCGACCCGACATGGTCCATTTGGGTTGCACTTCACCGACACAATTTATATGGATAATCTTTTGAGAATAGTATGTTTATGATTAATATTAATATATTATAAGTTCTAATATATTATTATGGAATCATATTATTTAATTAGTATTGATCAATAATTAATTTATAATTAATTAAGTGATCAAAAGGAACTAATTAAATATGGACTCTTATATATATGGAATGGGCCAAGTTCATTTAGGTTGGGCTAAGCTTTCATGGATAGTCCATGGAGTGTTTAACCCATGGATCCTAGGAAATGATAGGTCATGGGTATTAGGGTTTAACCCTAATCCTCCATACTATATAAAGATGTCCTTAGTTAGTGAAATGGGCACTAGTGTGGATACACTAAAGAAGGGCTAGCCAATTTCACTAGAGAGAACCAAGTAATCATATTCTCTAAAGTATTCCAAGGTGTCTTGGTGATTTGTGATTCCACTTGAGGCTTCCACACTATTGGGGCTAAGCTCTTAAAGCTTGAAGACATCAAGCTACATCAAGAGGTATGTATTCTATCTTGTTACATTCATAGTTTTTGTATGCTAGATTAGGATAATACCTTGGATGTTCTTATTTGCATGTATAATAGAGAAAACATAGATCCAAGGTATTTAGGGTTGCATGTACATTTAGGAAGTGTTAGAATGCTCAAAACCCAACAGTTATGAGCTGGAGATCCAGGTTGGGGACATGGTTTTGCTAAAAATGTTTCCCCTGGAAGGGTGTGATATGCTTTAGGAAGCGGGGCAAGTTGGGACCCTGATTCATTAGATCATTTCGTGTGATTTCCAAAGTAGGCAAGGTGGCTTACCGGTTGGATCTACCAGAGGAGATCAGTCAGATCCATAACACATTCCATGTTTCTCAGTTATGTAAGTGCTTGACTGATGACACGACGGTGGTACCGCTGGATGAGATCCAGATCGACGAGCGCCTGAACTACATAGAGAGGCTGATAGTGATTCTTGATCGGAAGACGAAGGCCTTGCGCAACAAGGTAATACCTTTGGTCAAGGTGCAATGGCAACATCAGAAGGCTCCGAGAGGACTTAGGAACTTAAGTTGGAGATGAGGAAGCATTATACAAAGTTTTTTTTACTTCGCGGAGTTCAAGGACGAAGTCTGATCCAAGTGGGGGAGAATTGTTACACTCTAGTCCTGGTAATTTCTCTCCTAGTCCTTTAATTTTTGATTTTAGCAGTTTTGGCCCTTACGCAGGGCGTACCTGGATGGTACGCTGGTTGTAAGGGGTTAAGTGGAAACGACGCCGTTTTGAGGAGTATGATGGGTGTACTCTGAGTACGCAGGGCGTACTCCGTCTGGACACAAACCCTAACTTTTAAGGTTTGGATCCTATATATTGAACCTTAATTCCTATGCCCTCATTTCATTTCCAGCCTCCATCACTTGAAACATTGTCCCTTGCAAACCCTAGCCCCATTATTGCATTTTGAATCTCTAGAGTGTGTTTTTGTGTGTTTCAAAGGAAGACGAAGGTGGTGGTGAAGCTTGGAAGCTAGAAGCAAGCTTTGATCTAAAGGTTTTGCATCATCCTTAACCTCCAGAAGGTATAAAGTTCATACCTTGGTGATTAAATTGATAGATCTTGTTGTATGTTGATATTATGAACTTTTGTCCCCAAATATGGCCTTTTTGTGCATGGCATTCTATAGAGAAAATGGGCTTTCCTTTTGGACGTTTTTCTAGGCCTAGAATGATAAAAATGTGTTCTTGACCCTTAGTTCATCCCTATGCATGAGTATGATGGTCTTAATGGCTTAAGATGTTTGGGGTCTTAGTGATTAAGCACATTAGGGCCATGTAAGGCCATAAAGTTGGAAACTTTATGGTCAACGACAACATTTGAGACTTGGATCTGTAGTTTGGTCGAAAAAGGTTTATGCATTAAGCCCTTAATGAGTTAAGAACATTAAGTTGCGTATGATGGGCGTACCAGGCGGTACGCTGCGCGTACGCGATTAGGCCCCTGATTGTTTTGGTCGCAACCAAGAACACCCCGCGTAAGATCGAAGTATTCCCCGCGTACCGGAGTAAGTCGACTCGGTTGGGTTGACTCGACTGATTTATTGAGTTTGACCCGTGTTGACCTAAGAGTATTTTGGATAATTTAGTATTAATTAAGGTTATATAATGAATTGCATAACAGGTGACGGGTAGAGCCGGTGTTCAGGGTTGAGACTTATTTCAGTTTGTGTTCGGTTTGAAAGGTGAGTTCTCTCACTATGCCAATGGGTCGAAGGCACAAGGCCGACCCATTTATTGAGTTTATGTATCCTAAGGTGTAAGATTGGTATGATAGTTCTGTGTGTTAACTGTTTGTATATATGTCGACATATGTGTAGTTGGGTTGAGGCTACTAACCAACAAACCCGGTATGGTTGGGTTGAGACTGGAGGTCAACAAACCCGATATGGTAAGGTTGAGACCACATGCCAACAAACTTGGATTGTTGGTTTGAGGCCATGTGCCAACAAACCCTGGATGGCTGGGTTGAGGTGTTATTACTCTGTGCTGTAAACTAACAAACCCGATATGGTTGAGTTGAGGTCAAGGACCAACAAACCCTGTATGCATGCTTGTATTGTTTGTATTTGTTTGTGGTGTGGGGTATTTTGGGAAACTCACTAAGCTTTGAACTACAATTTGGATTTCAGTGTTTCAGATACTTCTGATGAGCGGTGAAAGACGAAGACATAATTATACACATTATTCTGCAGTTTATGTTGATTGGTAGTTTGATTCGATGTTTGACTTATTATGATTTTTAAACAATGTTTTTTGTCAACTTTTAGACGTATGGAGTTGTGTTTTAAAAATGAAAATTTTTACTCTGATTTATGGTACGTTACAAAATAAAAATGTAACATTGAATCAAATTTAAAAATTTTAAAACAAAAAATAATACAATGTTAAAATAAAGAAAACATAATTTTTTTTTTACAATATGCCCTTAAATAAACACCATTGCTCGACCTTTCTAAATAAAATTGATCTAACGACCAATATTATTAACCTGTAACCACTTTAAAACCGTGCAATGGCATTTATAATATTGCGGTTAGTTGTTTAAATCCAAAACCGTGATATAGTACTTTGATTCTCTAAAAAATATAGTATAAGTCCCTCAAACTTCATATTGCAAAGGGTACTGATTTTGCCACTAATAATTTTCATTCATCCACTGAAAATCTTATATGTTGACATTAATACCCTTTAATTTAATTAATAAATAATTAATTAATAGAGAGAGAACGATTTAATTTCCAAACACTGTGAAGACAATATTTTCTTCTTCTCATTCGCTGATGCTTCTGCATCTGGCATTGGCACTTTTCTTCACTCTCTAGCCCCTGCTTCTTCCTCTCACTCTCAAATGGCTAAAGGGTAAGTGAACTTGAATACATCTCCTATTGCTTCTTCATCTCGCTCCAGCACCACTCATTGACCTAGAATTCCCGTCGGTATGCTCCAAAAATTGACGCTCTCCTCCAATTGTTAATCCTAAAATCGATCGGTGTATGTGTGCGTTACCTTTATTGATCATTGTATGTGTGTGTTCATCTGCAATTCTTGTCGGTATGCTCCAATCGAATTCCCTCCTTGACGTAGAATACTCGTCGGTATGTCTCTATAATTCCGGTTGGTATGTGTTCATCTGCGATTACCGACCAATATCTATGTATCTTTACGTGTTCATCTAAAGGTCATTCAATAGTTTGTTCTTCGATTACCAGTTCTTTTTTCAACATATAATTGTTATTCTTAATGATTTATCTTTGAACTTGCAAGATGGATTGAATCCTTTGTTTGTTGTGGCTATTTCTTTGTTATGATTCTTGATTAAGTCGTTTATACCGGTGAATGCTTTAGTGTCAAAAATCTTATTTTGCAATCGTTGCATAACTCGCATAGTTCGGAATTTACCATTGTCGGCCTCTTTCAAACTTTAATGATCGGTTGATTAGGAGGTATTGTGTGATTTTATAAGGACAGACATTACAACGTAAACTAGCTGAAGTGTATTCCACATCCCTTTTCTTTTTTGTTTCACTTTTCTTTTTCATCACACACCATCCATTCCCCTGTTATTATACTCTGTCCACAAAGGCAAACTACTTCACCATTGTTGATTCCTCAAGAAAGATGGAAACGAGGACATTAGAAGATAGCACAGAAGATGACGATTCAGAGAGAGAGAATGGTTATAGTTGGCAAGAAGAAAGGACATGAATATTCTATTAATTGCATCAAGGATAGGGAAGTATCGAGTTTTCTTGGTGACACCAGATCATCAAATGACCGCACCATTTTGAGTGACAAAAGATGAGGCAGAGGTATTTTTATACCTTAAGCTGAAACGTCAAGCTTATGTGGCATTAAGCCTAAAAACTAATGTCTTTTAACATATTTAACCGTTTTAGATTAATTCATATCACGCCAAGCTTAGGTTTGTGTTGGGAAGAACAATCGGAGAACTGAAGAAAACAAGCGATTTATGGACGTGTGAGAGAGTGGTGATGTTGGTTTGTGGTTTTATAGTGAGAGAGATATTCACGGTATTTTAGGGATAGGATTACATTTAAATTTGATTTTCTAATCCTTATTAAATGAAGGGCATAATAGACAATCTCATTTAAAAATACATGGATCTATAAACAAAAAAGTCGTGGAAGTATCAATTCCCTATTGCAAAACTAATCTCATTACAACAAAATTTATCATGATTCCCTAACAGGACCTTAAACTTGCAAAGTTAACAAAAAAAAAAAAAAAAAAAAAAATACATTTGAGAATCTTTACCTTTTAAAAAATTATAGCTCGGGTGTTAATGTGTTATACGAAAACAATATCTTTTCGGTTATGAGAAATTAAATATCCTATCTTTATTCTTTTGGGTATTTGTAGTCTTGATTTTGAACAATGACCCCTTGTATGTTTTTTCTCATAATTCATCATAAAAAGCTAAAATAATTGTTTTTTTCTTAATAATGTTAGAAAAATGACAAATATCGGTGTCAAAATTTTCAATACCACGTATACATATTACTAAGTGGTTTTCCAAAATAACATGATCATAATTTGCACTTAGTCTAGTTAAATGATTTTATAATTACTCGAAGGAGAAAACACAAAAGCATAAGCATAGTCTAGCACTTGGTTTATACCAGTATTAACATATATTTTTATACTCGGGTGTTTGGGATTACTTGATATGTTAAAAGTTCTTTTTGTAAAAGGATTTTTTGGCTAGTGACTTTTTTTAAAAGATAGCCTTTAAAATGTGTTTGTATTTGTTTTTAGGGTAAAAATCATATTTTTTTTATGTTAAAAAATTCCAAAAGTCACAAAAAAATATTATTTTGTGACTTTTGAAACACTGCCTTTTCCTCCTGTACAAAAAGTTATTCCTCCTGTACAAAAAATTATTTTAAAAGATCTTTTGCATCATCCAAACATCTTTTAACAATTTTTAAACTTTTTGGAAAAGCTAAAAATAAAAGTTGTTTTAAAAGCAATCCCAAACACCTCCTAATTGTATTTTTTATATTAGATTTTTAAAAGCTTTTTACCTTTTAACTTTTAACAAAAGTCGGGATTTAAACAAAGACTTTCATTTGAAAGTATAAGTTTTTTTGGTTTTAGTTTAAATACAAAATTTCAAATCTAAAATTATTTTATTTGTATTTATGTAAAAGCTATCGAGTTTTTTTAATCGATTTCAAAATTAACCTTAAAAATATATTTAATTTTAATTAGTTATGCTTTTACATTTCAAAATTTTTCATTATTTTTATCAAAATACTCATATAGCAAATAAAATTAAATGAAACATATATTTTTTAACTATTAGTTAGGTTTGTGAAATACATCTAAACAATCACTTATTGAGATAAAATATTATGATTGAAAATTTTATTAAATATCTTATAATAATTATTAAAAAGTTTATTAATAAATATACATACAATCCTATATACACGTACATGTAGCGTATACTTTAATGTATATATACGGTCACAGGAAGAAAAAAGAGAGAGGGAGCGGTGGAGTAGATGTGCGAGTGGGACCCACGCATGAGGTAATAAAAGACAGGAGTTGGAGAAAAATGGTGGGTCATTAGTAATAAAAGCCAGCTATCAATGAAGGAAGAGCTTCACCTACCATTAACACTCACACACACTTCCCTCCCTTTTTAGGGTTTCTCTCTCCCCTTTCAAATTCTTCATTCATCCTTCTCATTGATTGAGATTGAATTGGAGTATTGTTATGTAGGTTTTTGAATTTCGAAATATAAAGCATTTTGTCGTTTCCTTTGGGAATTTTACCTTCGTCTTCGAAATTTTCGCCCCTCGGGAATTTTTGGGAGTTCCTGCTTCAGCTACTTTGTTATCCTGCAGCTTTTAGGAGGGAATTAGGGTTTTCAGCTTCAGGTTTGCCTACGTTTTTCTCTCGCTTTGTAAACAAATAATGCTGTATGACTAGTTTAACGATTGTTTTAGAGGTTTTCGACATCTTCGTTTCGCATTTGCTTCGAATTTGGTAGCGTGGTGGAAGATATGAGGTGTATTTTCATGTTTTGTTGGATTTCTGAAACCAATGGAACCGGTTGAATTATAAGCTCTGTTCATATTTGCTATCTTCTCCATTTCCAGCTAATTTGCAAATTTGAAATCAGTTTTACGAATTTCGATATCGATTTTCCGTTTTTGTTATGCGCATTTGCTTGGTTCCGGTCAAGTCGATAGCATTTCGCTATATTTTGTTTTTGGAGAAATGGATTTGAAATTTATGCAATTTTGCTAGTGTTCGGTTCATTTCTAGTTGTTAGAACTCTGTTTCTCTTCCTAAATTGTACTTTCAACATCTTATTTTCGTTTTGGTCCAGTTTTCTGAACTTGAATTTCACTTTTGCAGGTAGTTCTGTTCTAAACTTCAAAGCTTAGCGGTGCCTCTCTGCCATTAATATCCAAGGTCTGCTTCTTCTGCAATTACTCTGCTTTCCTATAATTAATAAGGGGAATACTGGTTTGATGTACTATACAATGGTGCTAAATTTAGCATAATTCTGAAAAGGACAGCCATCCATCGTTGGAGTTTTCCTGATTATGGAGAAAACATAAGCACCTACAGCTGGATTCGGGGAAAATTCTCACGAGATTTTGTTTTATTCTTATCCCCAAAAAAACTAAATGCTAACGTGCTACACTGAAAGCCTATGTGAAGTGTCTCACATCACCATTGTCAATATGTCATCCATCGGTGCTCCCTGCAGATTCACATTACATAGAAATTACTCTTATTATATCTACTTTTTTTTTTTTCTTGCTATATTACTTAACAATATTTTTTGTGCATTTTCATTCAGCTAGTAGAAAAGAAAATGTCAGGCGAGAATTTCATGGACGAGATGGAAGAGATTGATTGTGGGAGCTTCTTTGATCACATTGACGATTTAATCGAATTCCCTCCCGTCAACGACACCTCTCTCAATTCCCTCGACTGTAACGAGTTTCCCAACATTTGGACCAACAACTCCGACGACTTGCAGGTCTCCGACCCCATCTTCTGCGGCAGCAATAGTGATAGCGCCTCCGTACTGTCGGCAGAGCTTGCTGTTCCGGTGAGTAAATAACCAACCAACCAACCACCATCCTTTCACATTCTTCCCTTCTTCTATCATTCTAAAAATATGGCCACCGGTCACCCACCGGAACCTGACGTCACCACTGTCGGTTCTGCACTTCTGGTGACCAGCTAAGCACACGGTTTATTAAAAATGGTGTGTTTAATGATGATTATGCACAAGCACAAGCACACCTGCACATGCTTAGTGCTTAATTCTTTTGTTTATTGAGATCGAAGTTACTTTTTGGGGTAAAGTTTCATACTTTCATCAATAACAGCTGATGATGAAGATTGATTGTTTTTTAACTTTATGTTTTTTTTACGAATAGATTTTACATTGGCATGTGGAATTTTTAAATTTGAGATAGAGGGAGCCTATCACATAAAAGCATCTTTCTTGACTTTTGATCTTCTTTCTGAATCTAAAAGCTATAATCTTTTTTATATTTAAAACAAAATGCGAGTTTTAATTTTGAGTTATTAGAGGAAGTCCAATGAACGAAAACTGTTTAAAAAGTGGATTGTTATGTTTTACTTTTGTGGGCCCATCAATAATTGTAATTATAGATTATTTAAAAAGCAAGGGTTATATTTCAAATTTGGTCAGATTTACACGTAAAAGGAGTAAAGTATACTTAATTTGGGATGAAGGAATGAAACAGTGTCCTTGAAGAAAAGTTAATTAATTGTTTTGACTAAAATTATTATGGTGCTCCATTATTATCATTATGTCATTGAACTTACATCTTTATTTATTATTATTATTTTTTTGACAGTATGAAGATATTGTCCAGCTGGAATGGCTTTCAAATTTCGTGGAAGATTCCTTTTCTGGTGGTGGATTGACTATTCCGGTGGCGGCACACCACCAATTCCAGACCACCAGTCCTGTCTCAGTCCTTGAGAGCAGCAGCAGCAGCAGCTCCAGCTCCTCCACCTCTGGCGGCGGCAACATGATTCCGTTCAGCCCGATTCAACGTGGGCCTCAACGGGCCCGAACCAAACGTCCCAGGCCCACAACTTTTAACCCTCGTGCCATGATTGAACTTCTCTCTCCTCTTCTTCTTCTTGCTCCTGTTTCTTCTGAATCTGAAAACAATTTTGTGTCTGATCAGAAGAAGAAAAAGAAGGTGAAAAGGTCCAAGATCCAAGCGGGCCCACCAACCGAAAACCAAAACCAAATTCAGTCGGGTCAGGGAGTGAGAAAGTGCTTGCATTGTGAAATTACGAAAACGCCCCAGTGGCGGGCGGGCCCAATGGGCCCGAAGACACTGTGTAATGCGTGCGGTGTTCGGTACAAGTCAGGGCGGCTGTTCCCGGAGTACCGCCCGGCAGCTAGTCCGACTTTTGTTCCGACACTGCACTCGAACTCCCACAAGAAGGTGGTGGAGATGAGAGTCAAAGGCGGGCCAAATGATGTGAGGGAGTCAGAAGAACCAACACCAGTATCATCAGTATCAGTACCAGTAGCAGAGCCAAAGCTAATTGGATATATGATGCCTCAAGCAGATTAGATTTAAAGTTAAAGAAGGGGTTTGGAGGTTATATTTGTTATTTGAGTTTTTTTAGTATGATTTGTTTTGTTGATTGTACAGGTGTTGAAGGGTTATATTTAGGTGGTAGAGAAAGTAGAGGGGGTTTGAGTATAAGATTAAGGAGTAGGGGTTTAGGGGGAGGGAGATGGAGATGGAGTTATATTTTAATTTGTTTGTTATATTGGTGTTTTTGCAGTTGATAATAGTCCTAAGATGAGATGAGATGAGATTAGGTTCAAGGATTTTGTGATGTTTTCTTCCAATTATTTCTATCTTTTTGAAGCAAAATTTTGTCTTTTTTTTTTTTTTTGCTTTGTTGTGTTGTTTGTACTTTCTTTTTCTTGGTAAAAGTTGATTAAAACATTCCAATTTTTTTATGTGAATGGATAACCTTTAACGGATAGCAAGAAAATGTTGCTAAGAATCCTAATCTCCTCTCAAGTCTAAAAAGAAATGGCATGGAGGAGGTCAATTGTCAACCATTAGCAGTGTTTCGGGGGTTTGAGATTTTGAAAGATATTTATATGATTATTCATTTACTCATCCCTTTGTGTTGTGGGAGGATCTCAAGTATAAATATGTACATTTGTGAGCATACATACATGTGCATTGTCATTTTGATATTTAGCCTTAATTGTAATCAAAATTGAAAATTTGGATAATTGTGATAATTACCATTTTTGTTGGGAAGTAAGTTAAGTAAGAGTTAGCCATTGGGGTAAGACTCAATCATATACTATCCAAATGTAGTTATGCCTTATAGAAGACAATAATTTCGGCTCAACGAAATCCGTACATAACACTTTTTTATTTTTATTTTTTATATAGTTATACAACAATCATCTAAAACATAAATCACTAAATATTATGTTCAAATCACTGTACTTAATATAAACATATCTGAAGATTTACTCGGCCCATGTGGCCCTCTACATAAATCCCTCACCCATGGGCCATGCCTATTACTTGGTCTATATCAACCGTTCTCACCCATGGGCCTTGCCTATTACTTGGTATATATAAATCGTTAAAATAACATCAGTTTATATTAAGTTTTAACAATATAATTATACATCTTTATTTTTTATATTTTTCAAATGTTTTTACATACTTAACCCTATTTTATTAAATAAAACATATTGCAAATGTTTGGAGTTTTATATATGTACTTTTGAGGGACATATGTTTAACGGACAACAATATGGATTTTTTATTTCATTTTGGGCCTTTATAGATAAATCAATATTTTGAAATATATAGGGGTTGGCAATGAGATTCTTAATAATGGGCAAGCCTAATCTACTTTCTTAAAAACTTTTCACAATGTAAAACGATTCGGCCACTTTACTACTAAAATAACGATACGTAGTTTTAAATTTTAATGTAGTCCAACAATTTAACCGAATAAAATCCTACAAAATATTCAAAACGCTTTAACCGGAAAATCAAATTATTTAAAACTAAGGTGAACTACCGGAAAATCAAATTATTGAAAAGCAAAGTAAAATTTAATTTTCACAATGCGTTATTTTTTGTTACAATTTAATCGCAAAGATTTTTAGTTTATGCAATTTTGATAATTTGACCCGTCAACACAGTTACCCGATAACGTGGCATGTTGACGTGTCAGTTTTTGATGATGTGACATGTTGACATGACATGCTGACATGACATTATTTAGTTATGTGACATTGACGTGGTATGGTGATATATAAAAATTGGAAAAAAAAAATGGCACAAAAGACATTAAATTTCTATTTTTTCAAGACAAGATTACAAAAATGGTACATGCGGTTTGTCAATTTCTTTGGGAATGTCCAAAAAAAAGTTTATTAGCAAAGAAGGTCCCTATTTGATTATTGTGGTTTTGGTCCATACCTCGTTAAGTATAACAACATTACTGTTAACTTTAGACAAATGACAGATTTATCATTGGAACCATTTCTGCAGTTTTATCTTTTTACGAAACTATAAGACCAATTATGCGATTTTTCTTTTCCATTTTATTGAATTATTGTATATTAATTCATTTAATTACTTTTTTTAAACTTTTTTTATTCAATTATTTTTATTGGATTATCATATCTTAATAAATATTATTTTTAAAATATTATATTTATATATTAATAAATATTATTTTTTGATTATTAATTTTTTTAATTATTTTTTTTTTGAATTTCTTCTTGATTGCATTAATTATTGTTTATTGGATTATTATATATTAATAAATATTATTTTTAACATATAATATTTATTTATTAGTAAATGTAACTTTATTGGATTATTAATTCATTTAATTAATTTTGTATGTTTTTTATTGCGTTAATTATTTTAATTGGTTATTAATTTAAATTTATTATTTTTATTTATAATAAATACTACATCTGTCCCAAATTAATAGTCCAATTTTGACTTGTGAAGTTATTTTTCTTCAACTTTGATCTTAAATATTTTTATTTTTGATAGATAATACTTGATATGCAAAATATATAAATGTATTGTATTTTAAATGTTTTTTTCATTGTTATAAGTTTTATCAAGTAATATATAACACAAATAAAAATATTTAAGCTCAAAGTTAAAGAAAAAAGACTTCAAAAGTCAAAAGTGAACTATCAAATTGTTTTTATTTTCTTTTAATATCTTTCTTTATTGTTTTAGATAAAAATACCAAACACTCCTAGTCAGCTCCTTCCTTCGTTGCTTTTTACCACTTTATGTCGTCATATCATCTTGTTGGAGATCATCGATCATATACTACAATCGGCCATTCTGGATGAAAAACTACACCAGTCGACTATTTACATAATGTGTATAAACCCTAGAAAACATACAACCTCCAGTCTACCATTCATTACAGATACCGTCATCGATGATGAAAATGTTAGATCGATGATTTTCAAACCATCATAGCCACTACATGTGGTGGCAAAGTTGTAGAACTCCTTATTCGGTACTCGTTCGGCCGACCGCCGAGTAGCGAATACTTGAATTTGATAATTCATGTAGAAATATTTTTAGGGAAATTATATATGTCAAAATCATAAGTTAAAATCACAAGTTTCTTAAAATATATAACAAATTTAGATACATGTGAATACACAAAAACTAAAATGCACACGATGATCTCACTTCGTGAATAATTATTGAAATTATATATATATATATATATATATATATATATATATATATATATAATTAAAAAATATTAATTATTAAAAAAGAAAATAATAAATTTAAATTAACAATCCAATAAAAAGAATTAACGCAATAAAAAAAATTGAAAAAAATTAATCAAAGGAAATTAATAATCCAATAAAGTAACACTGACTACTAGATAAACATTATATGTTAAAAATAATATTTGTTAATATATAATAATCCAATAAAAAAGAATTAATGCAAAAAAGAAGAAATTAAAAAAAACTAATTAAAAAAACTAATAATCAAAAGTAATATTTATTAATATATAAATACAATATATTAAAAATAGTATTTATTAATATATAATAATCCAATAAAAAGAATTAAAACAATAAAAAAATTAATTAAATGAAATTAATAATCCAACAAAGTAACACTTACTAATAGATAAATATTATATGTTAAAAATAATATTTATTAATACATAATAATCCTATAAAAAGAACTAATGCAATAAAGAAGAAATTCAAAAAAATTAATTAAAAAAATTAATAATAAAAAAGTAATATTTATTAATATATAAATATAATATAATAAAAATAACTTTTATTAATATATAAAAATCCAATAAAAAATAGACAAAGTTGCAAAAATGGTCCCTGTGGTATACATTTTTTTAGGGTTTTAGTCTAAACCATTACTTTTTTGGTTTCGTGGTCCTTTTGAGCTATTTTCATTGCAGAATTGGTCCCCAATAAAGTTGAAAAAACTACTTTGCCCGTTTAATTTGTTTTTTCTATTTACTTAAATATTCTTTTTCTTTTATTTAATTATAAATGTTAAACAAATCAAGAATGGGACCCACCTGCCCCCCCTCTCTCTCTCTCTCTCTCCCATTTCTTATGGTTCTTTCTTTCTTTCTTTTTGATTTCCGACAAGACCACCCACCGGAAACAGTGTTTACCGGCCACCAAGGAAGACAAACAACTCCCATCATCCTCTTCCCTTTTTCTATCGACAATTACCACCCAAACACCCTCATCTTCTGTTGCCAATTCTTGATTCCCCTCTCCTTCTTTTTTTCTTCAACTCACCAGAAAAATAAAACAAAAGAAGGGCGTTATTGCCTCCATTCCTGCCACCTGCGATGGTAGATATGTTAAGGGGGAAAGGAACCCGTTTTTACGGCGATGCTCTTGGCTTGACTTCGTCGCCAACAACCACAGATCGAGGTGAAGGTAAGCAGCAAAGAGTAGCACAGAAAAATGGCAGACGGGGTTGTGTACGTCAACGAGGGTCAGTAGTCGGTGTCTCCGACAAGCAAAGAGAGCAAGGATCTTCAGGGGTGTTTCGTTGTGGAGTTAATGAGCAAATGGTGGAGGGGATAGCTGCTCTTCGGCGAGCCCTCGTGGGTTCCTTTCTTGTCGTCAACAGTAAATAAAACGAAGGAACAAAGCAGCAATAGCAGCGCCGACTAGGGGGTGTTTGGATGTTGTTGTTCGACAGGAAAGAACGAGGGAGGACGAGAGTCGATTTTCCGGTGGTGAATCACGAAGGAAACGGAGTCTGCTTTGGCGGCTTCCCTTGGCTTCTTTCCTCCTGTCACCGACAGTTAAACACGAAGGGGCATGGGTATTTGGGTGATGTTTTTCGAAAATTGCAAAGGTGTTTGGCAGTTGGGATTGAAGAAGGAGAAAGGAAGGGTTTGTTGCCCATGGTGGTGGCCGAAAAACGCATCACCTCCGGTGGAGTTTCTTGGCAGGGAAACGGAGAGAGAGAGAGAGAGAAAGAGAGAGAGAGAGAGAGAGAGAGAGAGAGAAAATGGGGTGTGGGTCCCATTCTTGATTTGTTTAAAATTTATAATTAAATAAAAGAAAAAGAATATTTAAGTAAATAGAAAAAACAAATTAAAAGGGCAAAGTAGTCTTTTCAACTTGGGTTTAGTTCATTTTTGGTCACCTAACTTTTGGTTTTGTGCTCATTTGGTCACTTAACTATTTTTAAGTTTTAAAAGGTCATTAAACTTGTGACTTTGTGTTCATTTAGTCACTTAACTTTTGGTTTGATCACATTTAGTCACCTAAATTTTAGATTTTTGCTCATTTAGTCACCTAACTTTTAAAATTGTGCTCATTTAGTCACTAAACTTTTAAATTTTTTAAAAAGTTTAGTGACTAAATGAGCACAATTTTAAAAGTTTGGTGACTAAATGTGACCAAAACAAAAGTTAAGTGACTAAATGAGCACAAAGCCAAAAGTTTGATGACCTTTAAAAACTTAAAAAGAGTTAAGTGACCAAATGAGCATAAAACCAAAAGTTAAGTGACCAAAAATGACATAAACCTTTTCAACTTTATCGGGGACCAATTCTGCAATGAAAGTAGCCCAAAAGGACCACGAAACCAAAAAAGTCATGGTTTGGACTAAAACTCCAAAAAAATACATACCATAGGGACCATTTTTACAATTTTGTCTAAAAATAATACAATAAGAAAAATGTTAAAAAAAAATAATTAAAAGAATTAATATACATAATTCAATAAAATATAAAAGAAAAGTTGCATAATTGGTCATTGTAGTTTGGTAAAAAGATAACACTGTTGAAAAGGTCCCATGGGTAAATCCATCATTTGCCAAAAGTTAACAGCCATGCTGTTAAACTTAACGAGGTAGAGACCAAAACCATAAAAAAAATCACCAAATAGAGACATTTTTTGCTAATAAACTTTTATTTTTGGACTTTACCCAAAGAAATTGACAAACCACAGAGACCATTTTTGTCATTTTGTCTTTTTTCAATTATAACACTAAGCTTTCTAATTTCGTTCAATGTTAACAAATTTTCATTTAAAATCATATATATATATATATATATATATATATATATATATATATATATATATATAATTTGCCGATTTCTCACACTCTTTCATTCCAAATTCTTTGGAAGTTCTCCCATACCCAGAGCCCCGATAGTTCTTAGCTTTTGAACCTTTTAGCGAGGCGCTACGACATCTAGGAGCCCGACGAAAAGAATTTTTTAAAGTCGAAGTTCTGCACATGACTTTCTGAACTTTTGCCAAAAGTCTTGTAAGTTAAGCTGCACTTACTACATTTTAAGTATAACTTATATTTATATTCATAGTCGTTATTTTGAATCTATAAATAAGATTTATCAGTAATTCCATTTGTTATATTGATCGATCTACTTAAGGAAGTGATATCTGGGCTAGATTTAGCGAGGTGTTCAAAGTGGATTTTCCAAACAGCATACTTTGTATACCAAACAAATCCTATCTCTGATATGATCTTACCCGGTAATTCCTTATTTTAACGAACTCGATATTTCTTTGAGATTATTGAGGAATCTAAAATATTGTTACTATACTTTCGAAAAGTATAAAACGACGACTAAAACTTAATAATGATGTTATATAGATTGTTTAAAGGGAAAAATAAGGTGTTCGACGAATGACTAACTTTCCCACCAATCATCTTATCATCTACCTTTAACAAGATGAGTGTATAGTTAATTTTATCTTACACATAAATACGAAGAATTTAAATGCTTAAATGTTATATGCACGATTTATGTGTATTTATAATTATATGTGTTAGATAAAGTACTAAAGTAGTATGACATGGTTTTGCTTGAGTAGTTGAAATGTTGGAATAAATGATTTATTTTACTACCATACTTAATTTATATTGGGTATAAAAGGGGTTATAAAAGATTAAACAGTGGTGAGAGGCCATGAACAACATTGTACTATTGTACTACTGAGACTAGTCATCTAGTAGAGTATAAATGACGACCACTAACTATTCTAAACAGTCTTGTGGAACACTGGCAGACTCACAATCTGTAGGTGTTAATGAATCATACTATCCAGGAGAAAGGATTGTGTGTTCATTCAAGCACTCTATCCCCCAATGGTTGCCTTTATTGGCATATATTGTTAAGGAATCCTAGAAGCAATATTATCTACTCGTTGTTGTTTGGGTGTCAGACCAACAAATAAAGAGATATAATAAATTAATAATAACAATTAAACAAAAATCACTGCTACTATATACTATGAGATAATATAGAGCAAACATGGTCGATCCACACAGATACAAGACTTAATGTTTAGGCATATATTAGCATATACACATAATCATTTTATAAAATTGGGGGGGGGGGGGGGGGGGGGGGTTGTGTGTGAAATTATTTAATTTCAATAATAAACAACTTAAGAACTAAACAAGTTAAAAACTAGAATTTATGATTTAAAAGACATTTCCGATTCTGATTCCTTTTCGTGTACCATGTAGTGTAGTATGACTTCAGCTCATATTTACTCTAGGTTGGTAATCAAGATATTAATAAGCTCTGTATCCATGTTAACAAAATTATTTTACTTAAAACATGATCTTTAAGTAAAACTTCATCTAGTTGATTCAACACAAACAAGTTCTTGAATTAAATCACTAGAAGACTTTGAGTTCATGTAACAATTACCAACAATGTTCAATACTCTTCATATGCTAGGGAGTGTAAAAATATATAATATTTTATTACACTAATTTAGATCTACTTGAAACCAATCAAGTGCTTGTTACCAACATCAAATCATAAAACATATACACAATTTACAATTTGATTAACTAGAATAATAAGAACCCTAATTCCATTAATTAAGTGAAATTGAGTACACATCAAACATTTAATGAAGACCAAACCAAAGATTACTAGATAGAAACATGAAATCAAATGAAAATCACAATCTAAACAACAAATACATAAGAATATAGAACTATAAATGACAAGGAAACTTAGACACACATGACTAACTTAGAACATAAATCCAACAAGTTTGATCTTCAAAAAAACTTACAAAATCAAAATCAAATTGTTTCTAAAGTGCTAAGTATAATGATCTCCAAAAACTGCCCTCTTGAAGCCTATGGTTGAAGTTGTCATGAAAATCCCCAAAAAACGCTCTTTAATTGGAAGTTGTAAGTCACAAAACCGTCAGACCTTGTTACACGACCCGTGTGTAACGTAAGCCTTGCCATTACACAGTCGTGTAATGGTCGTTATGTGCTAAAAAGCTTCCAAAGTGCGCCCACGTAACATATGCCTTGCCAAAGCACGAGCCATGTAATAAAATGCAAAATGTCCATTTTCCGATTTTCCAAATTCTTCAATTTAGCTCTGAAAATTCCAAAACTTCACCGAGAGTTTCCATCGAACATTCTAAGCATGCTCCAATCTTCAAATCACCATGAAACATCGACAAAAATGGTGAAATGTAGATAGATCCTCAATAATGTCTGAAAATGCAAAATGCATGTAAAATTACACTAAAATGTGATGCAATGCTATAAATAAACATGATATAAAATGTAAAAAGGTACAATTTATGCACCTAACAGTTGCTTACAATGATCCATTAAGATAGGTCGTCTGCGGTCATCATTTTAGGATCGGTTTATGAGATTAACGAGAATGAGTAATCGGGTTGATTATTTGGTGTGAAATATATATTTAAAAGAATTAGTTATATTATTGTGGGTTGAAAATCCTATGTACTCACTAGGCTCCCAAGCATGACTCACTCAGTTTATTTGTAATACAAGAAGCGGTACGAAGACAGGCGGACAGTGATTGTTATCTGTCGAGAGATTTAAAGAGATTATGTATGTTAGTATAATAAAGAGTTGTAAGGCATCTAATCACTAGTTTATGCTTATGTTTCTGTATCAGTTATGACATCCAAGGTTTTTAATATTAATGAAAAACGTATCTTTGAAAATGGTTTTGATTCCATCTTACAATGAAAACGTTTTGAGACAAATTATGCACTAATGATTCTCTAAAATAATACTTTGTTTTAAATAAGCATACAAAAGTTTTATTTGGCCACAAAAATTAAAGATCTCACACACCTCAACAAATCATAAGAGGCCATGTCATCTAAGACTTAATCTCATTCACAATTTCATGCATCCATGTTTTAGTTTAGTGGTTTATTTTTATACATTTTTATTCTTTTTTATTACATTACACCATCTTATTACTAGCAATCACTTCACTACATGTATGTATGTGTATAGTATGTATAAATTATGTAGAAAAGGTATATATATATATATATATATATATATATATATATATATATATATTATACTATATAATAAAACATATTAGTAATATCTTGAATTTTAAGAGGTATCAGTTATAAAGCTTCTTGTACTAATTAATTATGCATAAATAATCATTAATACTTGCCAAAAGTTTGAAGACTTGAATTAAGGAAAGTATTTAAAAAATTCAATTTTGAAAAAAATGAAAAATTGAAAATATTAAATGAATATATAAATTAATCTATATTTTTTAAACTAAACACCAATATTAATTAATTTACATCATTAGCATAAACATACAATATAAACATACATATTTTATTTAAAAGTGATAAATTTTTTATTAAATAATAACTAATAATAAAATCTAATAATTATTTTCCCATAAAAGCTACTTGTCAAAAAAAACTATTTATCGCCGTCGCTTTGTGCAGGCACACATCTAGTATATATATATATATATATATATATATATATATATATATATATATATATATATATATATATATATATATATATATATATATAAACAAATTATAAAAATACATATTTTATATTAAAATTGTGTATTGAAAAATAAGTTTATAAATAAATAATGCATATGTATACATTACATTGCTATTTAAATATATAGAAATTGTATTTATACAAAAAATATGATTTTTAAATGGAAAAAATATGTATTTATACTATTTTAAATGTAAAAAAAATTATATGGTTTCAAATGAAAAATGATCAACAGTGAATGAAATTGAAAAAAAAATGATGTTCGATTTATAACATTAAAATTGAATGTCAAAATTGAAAAAAAAAATGAAAACCTAATGTCAAAATTGAAAAAACGAATACTCAATGTTTTTTGTGCCGACTTCTTTTTCCTTTCAGTTTTGACATGTTATCATGCCACGTCAGTGTCACATAAACTAATAGTGACACGTCAACATGACACGTTGGATGCTACGTTAATAAGTAAATAGGTTAACTGATCAAATGTTCAAAATTAAAACAACTGAAAAACTTAGTGACTAATTGTAATAGAAAAATGCACAATGTTAAAATCGAATTTTATAGAAAAAATAATAACTTTTATACAATTTAACCTTAACATAATTAATTGCTTGGTTTTTTGTTTGAAAAAAAAAATCTTTAGGGTCTTGAAAAACTTAAAACATCATTTTGTATAAGTTTGATTGATCGAGTATTTTCAAAAGTTAAAATAGTAAATACGTATATGCAGCTATTTAAAATTAATATTGTTGAAAATGTTTTTACTGCATTGCATAAATTGTTATTGTATATTTAGAAATTATTTTAATTGTGCAAACTATTAAAGATACAATATAATAAAACATCTTCAAGGAAACACACAAGTGTTATTGGATCTAGGTATAAAATTGATTACCTACAAAGCCTAACTAATGTCTAATAACATGAAGATTTGACAATATCAAATCACATATAATTGCTACTCTCCAACCAAACATTCAAGTTTCGACATAAGTATTTAAATATGACATGTCTATTACTTTTTATGTAGTTATTATTCTTTTCCAATATATCTGACTATCTGTCTTTGTCTTTGTACCTTTTCAGGTTTTTCTGTTATGTGGTAAGTTTTTCTTTTTAGAACATTTTTTTTATAAATCCCACTAAGGATGCCTAGTTAGAAAAGTTAAATAGAAATAATAAAAAGCAAGCCATGCAACCCATTATCCAACTATGCTTAAGCTTTCTTCCCCTGTTACTAACCCAAATAAAGAAACAAGTAACAATTCTATCAAATAACTCATGCTTAAACATTTTGTGAGTTCTAAAAATCAAAGAATTTCAAAAACGCCACACTAACCACCAAAGAGTAAAAAACAAAGCCTCCAAATACTCATTATTTTTATATTTCCTCCTTTAAACCGTTTTATTCAAATCACATTTAACATTAAACAAAAAATAATGGACCCCTACAACAAACTATCCTTATATGAATATGATTAAATGACTATGATCGAATTTCTTGGTTTCCTCGTATTGTAGAGGTCATTTATACATTTATATTTTTTTTTCTGGCTTTGCTACTAATCATGAGCAATGTTTACAAAATATATGTATTTCTTTCTTGGGGTATGACAACTCAAAACTCATTAAGGACATTAAATCATATGTTGTAACAAAACATTAAGAGTTAATGTCAAATGTCAATTCATGGCATCGGTTGAGATGTCAAACATGGTCTCATATTAAATACAAAATGGTCCACCCTTTCTTGACACTCTCCCACCATCACATCAAATAAATGAGTCATGGTCCATATCATGCTTTAACTAGGACCCAAACCGACGACAAAGATTGATATAAAAAAATGTCTATTCAATAAGTTTAGTTTGTGCTCATAGCATAGCCGTTTTGATTTTCTATATGATGAAAAACCCAAAACAACTTTCCAAAACATAAAATAATTCTTGTGTATGAATGTTTGACTTCTTCCAACATGTTTTTAAAGATGGTAATACAAATATAACACTTCAAACGTAAAGTTAAAAACTTTGTGTTGTGCTCAAAATATGTGGCTCCAAATTATTAGCGTTTTGCGAAAGTTGACAAAAATATATGATTATATTTATAAGGTCTTTTAACTGCATATAAATATAAATGTAATCAATGGTATCATTATACTTTTTATAGAGAACCATTCACCTTATCTTGCCAAGTGGCCAGACTTTATAGCTAAAGGCCTAAAACCCCAAATCCCTCTATTTCTATTCACTTTGAATGTCAAGATTTTGAGTGAACATGGAGAATCTGATTTCTAGAGTGAATGTTGAAATTGAAAGCTAATTGAAAATTTAGTTGTGATTCTCAGTCAATTCTTAAAGGAAAAAGCTTCCAAGGTAATGAAATATAATATGAAAGATATAATTTGTCTTATAATGATAGAATGTAAAAGACAGAGTGAGATCAATGGTTATAAAAAGATTCAAAGTCTTTGGTGTCACAATATCCTAATCTCCGTTAGTTTCAAATGGGAGGCTATGGAGTTAAGGTTAAAGACGAGGATGAAATGCTGAAGTTCATGTTATTTTTCATTTTCTTGTGAGCCAATGAAGCCTATTTTGATGCATGAGATAGAGACCTTGAAATACGATAATATTACTGATCAACATATGTGATATGTCCAAGGAAAAAAATGACTGGAAATTAGTTCGTTGTAGTCATAAAAATGTACAATTTTCATGTGTAGATGAGAAGAAGAAAAAATCTAAAAAGAATCCAACATGGTGTAAGCATTGAGAGTCTATGAATGCCAAGAAAAATTATTACAGTTCAACTAAGGTTGCAGGGTGTGGTCCGGTTCCAAGGAGTGCGGTTTCGCCACATAAGCAGCGAACACCGCCTCCTGGGTGCGGTTTGGTGCAGTTCAAACCGCAGTGCGGCAAAAAATGGCTGCGGCAAAAAATGGCTGCGGCTTGTGATTGGGTGTAGATAATTTGACTGCTTTGTGATTGGGTAGGGAGAAATTAAAGTTTTTATTTATTTATTTTAAAATAAAGTTTGGCACCACTAGGGATGAGCAGCGGGCCAAACCCGGACCAGACCGGCCTGAAGACCGAAAACCCGAAGACCGAAAATCGTGAATTTTCTTACCCGAAAACCGGACCGTTTTTGGATGTATCGGGTTCGGGTTCGGTCCGGTCCGGTCTCAGGTACTAAACCGGGTTTCGGGTTTTGGACCGAACTAGGCTTTGAAATTGGTACAATGCGAGACTTTATTTAGATCACGTGCAAATGAGGTGTCTACAAAAAAATACAAACTTTATTAACATTTGGAACAAATAAAAATTACACTATTTAGCACAAAAACTACACTTTTTATAAAAAAAATGCATGTTTTAACAAAAAAGAAACAACATTGTTAATAAAAAACTGCATTTTAACAGTTTTTTTGTGTAAAAAACAACAAAAAACAGCATTATTTATAAAAAAAACTGCATGTTTTTATAAATAAAATTTGCATGTTTTTATAAATAAAATTTGCATGTTTGAACAAAAAATAGCATACTAGATACATTTTTTCTTGTAAAGTGATAGGAACAAAGGTTGATCCAGATTTATAAATAATGTTACAATAAAAACATCAAGTTTTATACATAATGTTATATATAACGTTAACTAATAATTCAATATCCTTATCTATATATTTTAAGGAGAAAAAAAATTTCGGTTCGGTCCGGGTTAAATCCCGTATTCCGGGTACGGTCCGGTCCAAACCCGAAACCCGATTAGTGGTAAAAACAAAACCCAAAAACCGGCCCATTAATATGTATATTCGGTCCGGTCCCGGTTTTTTCCGGTCCGGTCCGGTCCAACGGGTCATATGCTCATCCCTAGGCACCACTCCTTGGGTGTGGCAAGGAACCGCACTTTTGTGGTAAAAATGACGTGGTGCTTACGTGGCAACAAAGAGAGTGCGGTTTCGGTAGCACCACTCCCTCCAGCCTAACAATCTCTTCTACTTTTTGACGGTCACGACTTTTTGAAATATAACATTCTCGTGGTATGAGCGGGATACTATGGAAAATAATGTGATTTTGTTTGCAGATTCACATATTTATACATAGATATTGGTTTGAGTTGCAATGCATAATTTGTAGTGAAAATTGATTTTAATAGCATATGAACTCCCGAGTCCCGAGTATAGCCAAAATAACTAGGAAGGTAACAATCAATCATAAGGGTAAAATGTGAACAATTTCAATAGTATAGTGATAAATAGGAAATGAAAAAAAAAATTAGTGGCTAAATGTAAACAAAATCGAAAGTTTGTTACCCTTTCAAGTCATTATCCCTTTTCAGAATGGGTTATTATATATATATATATATATATATATATATATATATATATATATATATATATATATATATATATATATATATATATATATATATATATATATATATATATGATAAAACGTGATAAATATGTGTCTTTAGATATATGATTGTTGGCTGTGACAAGTTTTTTTATGTGGTTGCAATTTGTTTCTCATTTTATCGAATGTTGATATCTAGGTATTTGTTGGGGGCTGATATGAATGAAGAAATTTGTCCATTATGTTGAAAAAAATAAAGCGCCTATAAAACTAGTCCATAAATATGATGTCATATTGTCTCAATCAAACATACTTTCGGGATTTGATTTTTCTTTTTCTTTTGTTTTGAAGCGTAAAAAAATTGACATTAATTTTTGGATTAATTTTTGGAGAATGTGACTAATTAGGGAATGGCTTCAAAGATTAGTATATATAACTGTAAGCAGGTGTTAGACCGATGTATTACATGTGTTTATTTAAAAAAAAGTTAAATATAAAATTCAAAGTATTTGAGATGTTTGAAATCATAAGAAAAGTAAGAAAAATATTAAATTATAAAAATTAAAGTGTTTTTTTCTCTTTTAAATTTAAACAAATAATTTAGATAAATAAATAAAAGAAATTAATGAAACTTTAATTTAGTAATCTTGAAATTAGAAGGAAAACCATTAATAAAATTGATATGCATTTAGTATGTGAAATTTAATAAAATAGAAAAACCATAAAATAACATGTGGAACAAAAATTAATTTAAAATAACCATAAAATTACATATGGCAAAATGAATAAGAATATGACATGTGACAAAAAAATCTTTATTTATTAGATGAGATGGTTTGTCACAGAACATGTTTTTTTTTTTTTTTTTTTTTATTTTTAATAATTAGAAGGGTCATGTTTGATAGTTTCTGTCTGAGAAAGTGTTGTCTGGTAAAATGTTATCTGGGAAAGTCTTCTGACTAAGAAAGAAATCATGTTGTTTGATTGTACATCTGAATGACTGTGCTGAATTATGAAAAAAAGTAATAAAAAATAAAAAATAAATTTAAAAAAAGTTATTTAAAAAAAAAATAATAATCCAAGAAAGAAAGAAAGATGTGGGTTTTGATACATTATTGTCTTTCCAGCATATTCAGCCAGAAATATATGATTTTGGGGTTTTCTAGGAAAGACATATCTTACCGGGAAAGATCCATTTTTTTGTGCAAATCAAACAGTCTTTCCAGTCTATTCAGCCAAAAAAATATATTTGAACCTGAAAAGATGTGTATCAAACAGTCAAAAATTAAAGAGACTATCTTTAGGAAACCTGTTTTAAACATAAATACTCTTTCTATTTAAAAAAATATATTTTTAATTAACTACTTTGTTGAGAATCTATACGACACATATTTGTTAGCAACTTGTCATTGTAATCCTAAAATTGTCATGAAAATCAAATAATCAAATTAAAAAATATAATCAAAATATTCGATACAGTAATCTGTTAATAAAATATATTAAATTGTCACTTGTGTCGAATAAAAATGGATAATTGATTATCGAGCAGTTTTATTTCTATGATTCTGTTTTAACTAAACTCGAATAGCATAACTTATATGATTGTGAAACTTAAATACATAATGGATTATTAAAATTAAAATAAGTAAGTTAAAGCGTTATAAAAACTTACTTATCATTTAGTCTTTACCATAAAAAAATCATTTATGTATATTCTATATAATATATAGAGAAAATATATTTTAATTGTAGTGGGGAGCCGCATAATTTGGATCTTCTTTTAATCCCTTGCTCTTTGTCATTTTATTTTCTTTCTCATCCGAAATTATATTGTAAAATATATGTTACTATCAGTTAAACATACTTATTAAGACACAGTTAGAAACGTTTCTTCTATTATTGCATGTGCCATGAAGAATACGTAAATGATCATTTATGAAATTGATCGGTGTCGAAAACAAGAGTTAACAATAGGACTATGTGATTTGCTTAATTTTCAAACAAACTTAGGATTCACGCAAGGAGAATACGAGCTAGTGAGCCATGGTTGAGCCACAATACAATTATGACGTCTACCTATACAATTATAAAATAAATATAGGAGTAATATACATTCAATATTCCTCCATAGTTTGATTGTGGGACGGAGATCAAATGTTCAAACTAAACTGAAAATTAGTGAATAGCCAAGATAGGAAACATTTGATGAAAATATCGATATACTGAAGCAACTACAAAACATGAAGCAAGAGAACAAGCATCATCAAATGCCACTTTGTTCCCAACAAAATAATTTAAAATTCGTTGTGTTTAGTCTCTTGATATTGAGATGGATTGGTAGAAGGTTAGATCGTACAAATGTTTTCACAACAGATGATAGTGACTTTCACAAACGAATAGTAAGTTTACAAAGAAGAATTTGCAGCCAACAGGTTTCAACGTTTGCATTTGTAACATGATATTCTATCTCATCCATGAATGGAGAAATTATGGGTTGATGTTTGGAGAACCATACGGTAACGTTGTCATCTCGATAAGCACAATATCTGAATGTAGATATGCATGTAAAATATAAACCTCCATAATATGTGATGAAATACGCAATAAGCTTATCTACATTCGAGGCATAGAGTTGTAGGATACAATCAAAGAGTACCCGAAAGATACCAAAAGATATATTTAAGGCCGTTAAATAGGGTTCCGACGGTTATGCATGAATAAGTAGATTTGTTGAACAAAATACCAAAAGGATGGCCAAGTAACATGTAACATCCTAAAATTTAAGACTAAATTCTCAAATTAATAAAGTAAATAAATGAAAGATGATTTATATAGTTAAATCATCAATGTATAATTATATCATTAGTTGATATGAAGTTTAGAAAGTTAAAAATAAAATAACAACACGTTAAAGTTAAAATGCTAAAAGTTGTCAACTTGGCAAAGTGAGTTGACATGTTTAACGGAAGTGTAACATCCCAAAATCTAATTATATTTTTTTGAAACTAGAGTATAAGTTTTACCAAAGGTTTTATTCATAACCATTAGCAAATCATAAGGTTATCTTTTCACGTCATATTAACATAAACATAATAAAGTTGTGGAAGCTAAATCATGTTTTGAAAACCATAACGAACATATAACTAGATGTCATGCCTCTCCATGAATGTCAAAATATCTCAATCATGCCGACAATCCTTGCCCTTCGAGCTTGAATGACCTGTAACTAAAAACATAAAGTATCAACTATAAGTCTAAGGCTTAGTGAGTAATCATAACACTCACCCATTATACATATCATATGCAATACATGTAATCACACCTAATAGCACATAATTCAAGTAATAAGTCTCATATTACTTACAATCTATCACATATAACTAAACACATGTGTATGCTATTATTCTGATCACTGGTCACAACTATATTCCATCACTTGAGAATCTTTTCTCTAGTTTCCCTGTATAGACCACCTTCCTTAAAGAGGCTTTGCGTGGTCAACCATCCATACTGAACAATTAGATTCCCTTTCTGTAAGGCTTTTCCTAGTTGGAAAGAGTGTCCAAGGTCTTTAATTGTTGATGATATTTCTAATAATAGTAGAGTCCTCTTGGGTTGCCCTCAAGACTCAAATTAAGTAGAATAAACAAAGGAGGAATTAGTTTTAATTATTATGCATTAATAATTAATTAGAAACTAATTTGAAAACAATTTGGAAATTAATTAATAGTTTAATTAATAGAATGGTTGAATATCAATTAATCAATAGTTAATTAATAAGAAATATTCCAAAACCTTAAGAAGAAGAGTGGTGGACGGAAACTCCCTTTGGATAAGGGAAATTTCGTTCATAGGGTTATCCTATCCCTCATGGGCTTGAGGATAAAACCCTAGGAGGTATCAAATGCTATAAATAGGGCCTTAGGGATTCATTCCTCTTTGCTCATTCTTTGGCTTGATTTTTCGCCACTTCTTTCTCCCTCCTTGCGGAAGAACTCTCATTATAGCTCATCCCCTCCTAGTTATTTTGATTCTACACTTTTGAGTTCATTGGGTGTGAACCAAGAGAGGGATTCTGGTTTGGTTCCTCATCACCCAAACAAGGTGGCACACATGAGGAGTCAAGCGCAAAGATCTTTAGTTGCAAAAGAGGTATGTGATTATTCCCTTATATCTTGGTTTTACACGGTAGATGTAATTAGCATGAAACCATAGATCCATAGGTTGCATGTACACTTAGGTATATTGTACTTTTGATTTTCCTGCTACCTAGTTTACAGTGTATTTGATGCGTAGAAAACCTAATGGTGGTATCAGAGTCATTGGTTCATGATTACATTCATCCTAGATCCATATTTTCTGAAATACTTGCTTGAAATGGAATGAAAGAAGAATGATTGAAAAATTCGTTATTGTTAAAACATGTAATCGCAGCTCACGACGTGAGCCTACCGAAATTAATTGGATTGTTTTAAGATGATAAAACATCTCCTAACCAGGTGTGAGAACCTATACTAATGGTACAAAGTGAATTGGAAAGGGCCTTCAAGAACTATGCAAAGTAGAGTTTCATTCTGAGAAAAAATGACTTGTGAGTGTGTATGTGCAGACATGAAAACACGGTCGTGTTATCTTAAGGCATGAAGAAACACGATCGTGTTTCATTCTAAGAAAGGATTAGGTTGCCACACACTCTTCTAACTTGATTTTGGCTCATCCGTTTAACCTAATTCCAATTGCATTAGTTAGAAATGGTTGAAAAATGATATTTAGAATAGTTTATAAGTTTTTTGAACCACTTATTTTGCTCATGTTGTTTACTTTCGTCTACATGTTATATATGTGGTGTTTGAGAGTGTTGTTCTAAGGAAAGGAACTAGAAGATGACTAGCTAACCTTCTTGTGAGTGAGATGAGTGTGTGTTGGCATTTTCCCACTTTGGGGCAAAAACATAGCCTTAGGCATCTAGTTAATACAATATTTGATCAAATTTGACATATAAAGTTTGGTACTTATTATAGGTACTTAACAAGACTAATCGGATACCAATAATGTGTAACACTCGCAGATTCGGGCTATTCAGTTAAGATATAATAAACGTTAAAAATGATTTTTTGTGATTATCTAGGATAAATAGTCTTAACCAAAGTAATAGTTAGGGTTAACTATTGTAACCTATCTAATTTAATAAAGAAGAATTATGTGAATATTATGTGTTTCATGATCATTATAATATAATAAAATAGGAATGTAACATCCTTAAAAATCACAAAAAATTTAAACTTTTAAAAACACATGGTCATAAAATGTTTACAAAATCATTGTTTCCAAATTATTTATCCATATTAGAGTATCCCAAAATCATAAAGCCATAAACAGAGGATGTGTACGGTCACGACTTCGCCTTCCCGCGATCATTAGAAGTACCTGAAACAACAACTAAAAACCATAAGCTAAAGCTTAGTGAGTTCCCCCATAGTACCAACACACAAACAAATAACATATATAATAGCATGTCGGGTCAAATCAACCATCAAGTTGGAATACCCCAGGACCAATCAACCTCCGGGTCCAGTTATCCTCGGGATGGAATACCCCAGGTTGGAATGCCATTGTACAACAGGTCCACTCAGTCATCATACTGGAATACCCTCAGTCCCTCAGTATGAGTCTGGCATGCCAACCGACACTCAACTCGTATCTAGAATGCTCATGAGCTCTCAGTATGAGTCTGGCATGCCAACCGACCCTCAGGTCATATTTGGAATGCTCCCGGGTTTGTTGGCTACAAAACAAAGCAGTACAACCTCAACCCAACACAATATGTCAACATATAACAGATAACAAACATAAGCAACACACAGATAATCATGCTGATAGAAATCACAGGTAGTCCTACAGATCTACCAATCTATGCATATCAATAACTAGCATATAATCATGCAGATCTATCCTATACTCAACATATCAATGTATAGCAGGATAGTGAGGAAAACTCACCTCACAGTCTGAACAATAGCTGATGAGGTCCCGACTCTGAATCTCAGATCTAACCGACACATATTCATTCAAATGACCAATTCTCAAATACCATTCAAATTACCCAAAATACCCCTTGGTCAAACTTGGTCAAACTCAACAAGTCAACCGAGTCAACCCAGCCGAGTCGACACAGAATGCGTACATGGGGCGTACCTAAACCTTGACTGCAGACGGGAGAGTTGACCTCGTACGCGTTGTGTACTCAGGTTACACAGGGCATACGCCCGGAATCCTCAAAACTTCATTAAGAGCTTAATTCCTTAAGCTATTATGTCCAATTTTCAGATCCATGGCTAAATCGTCCTTAAGAGTTATAAACTTTCCAACTTTATGACTTTGCATGTCCATTAAATGCTTAACTCGACATCTTAATACATTAAGACCTTCTAAAGAATGCATGGAACAATACCAACCATTAAGACCACATTTTTATGACTCAAGACCCTTCCTAATGTCTGAAAGGACGGCTTAATGGGTAAAGAACATACCATACTCAATAATCACCATTTTGGGACCAAAAGTGACTTAAAAGACTGAAATGTCTAGATCTACAAGATTTTTTGAGCTGCTGCTTAGGAGTTATGATAGATTGCTTAGGAATATTTAGTAACATGGTTTTCATTTGTATTTGCATTGTAAGGACAAGTTTTCCGCATTTTATAAATAAAGAAAATTTTGATTTTATCTTATTTATGTTTCCTTGCAATGACATTTGTGAAAATTGTTGTTTGTATGTTTCTATTAATAGCAATGTTGAAAATGGTTTGATTCTTAGTTATATCGATTGTGGTAGTGTCATAATTTTCTAATTAAGGAAAGATTCGCATAGCCCAAGTTTCAATTGGACAGAAACTTGGAATCATGTGATTTGAATTATATGATGTATGAAAATCTTGGTACTTGGGAAAATTGGGACTAATTTCTTGTTCATATATGTATGTGAGTCAAGTGAAGGAATAAAGGATCTAGTACACATTGATGTGCACTGGTCAGATCCACCATAAAGGACGATAAAGTCTATTCGTCATGATTTATTGAAAGTCCAGTAAATATGGTTATGCTTACAAGATTAAGTGTAATTCTGAATCATTGAAAAAGTTTCAATGTATAGCAGAACGAATAAGAAGAATCAATTAGGCAGAAAGATAAAAGTTTCTCCAATCTGAAAGGAAATGAGAGTACTTTAGTATCGTGTTTTATGATCATCCTAATGATTATGGAACCATGTCACAATTGATACTGAAAGTACACCTTAGTGCATTAATATGACTAAGAAGAGGAATTGAGAATTGTTGAAATGGTTAAATCTACAAGATGAATCATACTGCGTTCCAAAGTCGAGTTTAAGAGTTATACTCTAGTTACTTCAATTTGTACCTTGAGTAACATGTCACTAAGTAGGTCTATTATGCCTCATGAAATGTGGAGAAGAAATGTTTTTTACTCTTGCACATTTGAAATTGGTAGTTGTGATGTTTTAGGATAAAACAAAGACCAACTAAGACCAATTACATGAAGTGATATCTTGATAAGAATCCGCACCAACTCTTGAATATTTGTTTGTTGAAGAAATGTTCCTTGACAGAGAATCTTGTATGTCAAGAGGTTAGTGGGAGTCTTAAATGGACTTGAATATTTCCAAGAACTAGTCAAGAATAAACCTATTTTTGATCACTAGCACACGACTTGAGGTTGATAACCTATCGTGTTGACATAATCTTGTTTTTGTGCCCATTCCAGTTAAGTTGACTATGCATGTGACTTCTATGACTTCTCATTTGATTGCATAAGGCAAAACACCTTGATTAGTGAAAGTACATTGATCAATGTAGGTGAGATGATCAATAACTTGGAAGCAATGATAGGCACTTGTGCTGCCAGATGACAAGAAATTGAGATTAAGCATGTCCAGTTCATATGAGTTTGGATTTGTCATAAACCTTGTCCTATGATTGTGGCTGGAAATGACAATTCACATGGATAGGAACACATACACCATAAAATCTAAGTGGTAAGAAGTTTCTCTCTACTTCATGAAAATGATTGTAAGGAAACGCTTTCACTAGTAGATTTTGAAGGACTAGAGTTAGTAGCTGTGGTAATTGCGTTCTCAAATTCGAGTATGATTACGACATCCCTTTTCATAGTTTGAATTGTGAGAAGTGGAAATTAGTTTGAACATTCGGGACGTATTGCTATAAGTTCTAAAAGGTTTAGACATGCACATAAGTTGTCTAATCAAAGGTGTATGAGCTTGAGAAGTCTACGTAAAGACTTATCGAAGCATCGCGTATTAGAAATATGAACTTTGGCAAGAAAGTAAAAAAGTATTGATTTCTAAAAGTCCAACTGATTTTTGAGTACATGTGAAAGCTAGTGGGAGTATAATTATTATGCTGGTAAAAATGTGATTATTATGCTAGGGGGAGCACAATTATTACGTTAAGTGTTGCTATTTATAGGAAACAAAGTTTTAGTTTGCAAAGTTGCAGAGTTTAAAAAATTGTTTTGCTATAGTAAGACTTGAGGGACAGAGCATTTATACTTCATTTCAAATTTAAAATTTAGATTAAAATTTTAATCAAAGTTAGTCATGGTCATATATGAATGTCATGTTGAAATGTTTCAACATAGAAAATTCTATATATGAGAATATTTTAGCAAAAGATTGGTCAAGTATCATGTTTTTATGTAAGACATTATGAATCGTATCCCATATGCTTCAGGTATAGGATCGATTGCATATGCTATAATGTTCATGTGTTCTGATTTTTCCAAATGCATAGCGAGTTAAGAGGGAAAAAGGACTAGAACCATATATGGCTAAAATTGTTAAACAATTGTCAAGGAAAATCTGAGGCTTACCGAATATTCATTGCTTGTGGATAGTTGGGAGTATAGTAATGGATGGACCATATTGATATAATTCTGAATAGATACGATTCTATTTAGAATGGATAGTCATATGGCAATTATGGAAATGTTTCCATAATGGGAGTTGGATATTAAGAAAATCTTTGTGTGAGTTAGAAACTTTAATGCAAGAAGGATGTTAAAGGAATGCTCTTTGAATGTGAGACTTCAATTCTGGGGAATTGTCTTTTAACATTCTCAAATGGAATACTTTGTAATATCATTGGCTAAGTCTCTGTGATTTTTGTGCTTAGACACTACAAAAGGATCATTGCATGTAAGTTTAGACTCAAACAGATTCTAGTAGTGGCAAGAATCTGGTATTCTTACACTTATAAGGATTAGGAAATTGTGAAATGAGCATCATTAGAAATGTGTTCAATTGATCTATTTCACAAAGAAAGGACCATAAAAGAACATAGTATGCATGCTTGAAGCATGAGATTACTATTGTTTTAATTCAAGTATTAAGTTGATTGTTCGAAACATTATACAATGAATAATTTCTAATCAATATGGTGATTAAATAATAAGTGTTTTATTTATATTCAAAAGTTTTGAGACCATATTTGATTGTTTTATTCTTGTGTTTCACTTCACATGTTTTACTTCCCAAGTAATAAGATTATTCAAACGTCCATAGTCGATCATACTTTGAAAGTAAGTAATGAGGCAAGACTGTCATGAATCCGACTGGAGATTGTCTAAGCGTTTAGACATAGCAAATGTTTATTGCAGTAGTACTTCTAAAATAGGAATTTGAGTATTGGATTAAACCCACGCTCATTTGAATCACTTCATGGATCATATCACGAGTGATTGTGAGACGATAATTTCTTATATTCTTGAAATGGAGACATATGAGTTGTAGTTTACGAGTTGGTTGCACATTGATGATACGTAAACGCACCAGCACCTTGGTGTTATAAAACGTATTGTTGTGTGTGATTTTATGAGTAAATTGAGCAAGCATATGAGTCAAAGTTTATCCGTTTCTTTTACCCTAAGATGGATAAAAGCAATATTTTTGGGCCCCTCGATGATTTAGTTATGACACCCTAAGTGCTTGGCCAAGCCTGAACTAAGTTGATGTGTTCAATTGTAGTCTGTTATGAGTTGTCATAAATCGAAAATCGGGAAACAACACATGGACAGAGCGAATGATTATAAATCCATGCCTCGTGTCCATATGATATCTTGTAGAATGGAGGAATATTTGATCCATTATCTAAAGGACGCTTTACTGATAAGATCAGAATTCGACAACGGCTTTTGAGAGATACGATTGCTAATCGGATTTTGTAGTCGTACTTGCAGTTATAGTTAGTAAACGTATCCAAGTGGGAGACAGTTGGATTAGGTGTCTAAGCCCATAACTATAAATTGGTATGTTCTTGACCCGATGGTATTATGGTCTTTTTGGGTTGCCTTCATCATAGCAATTTGATAGGATGAATTATGGAGAAAGAGGTTAATTATGTATATTTTAAAAATAATATATTAATTGCGAAATCATATTATTTAATTAGTATTGATCAAAAATTAATTTGGAATTAATTTTGTGATCAAAAGAGACTGATTAAATTAAGGAGGACTGATTATGTAAATCAATAATAGTTGTAGTTTGGGATAATGGACCCTATTGGTATAGGGTGGATGAAAACTATATGAAAGTCCATATAGATTTCGTCCATAGGCTTACCATAAGGGATCCATGTGTTGCTTAGGGCCTAAGCAAAGGAATTAGGGTTTCCAAGTTGAAAACCCTAGAAGCCTCAACTATAAAAGGAACCCCATGGCTCCAAAATCGACACCTATGTATTCATAGAGAACCCTATCCAATTTTGAGCCTATCTAACCTCTCTCTCATGATTCTCCATTGTTACTTGGTGTTTATGACTCATTAGAGGTGCAACATTTAAGGCACTAAGATCTTGAAGGTCAAGATCAACTAGCTACAAGAAAAAGGTATTCGTCTAACTTGGTTTTAGTTATCAATTTTGAAACTGTGTATGCTAGTCATAGGGTTTATGCTTTGGATTATTATTTGCATGTATAACTTGAAAAAAAACCTAGATCCAAAGCATTAGGGTTGCATGTACACCATAGTAATGTTGTAGTGCTCAAAACCCATCAGATACAGCAGGTTCGGAGTAGACTCCATACAACTCAGAGTCGGCAGAAGAGTTATGCCGACAAAAGCCGATCAGATCTAGAGTTCTAGGTTGGGGACTTGGTTCTCCTGAAGGTGTCACATTGGAAAGGTGTCATTCGATTCAGGAAGAGGGCAAATTGGGCTCCATATATATATATATATATATATATATATATATATATATATATATATATATATATATATATGATGGGTTTTGAGCATTCTAACACTTCCTAAGTGTACATGCAACCCTAATAAACCTTGGATCTATGTTTGTCTAAGATACATGCAAATAATTATTTTTCCAAGGCTTATATCCTAACTAGCATGGCATGGGGAACTTGAATCAAATAAAGCTAGTAGAAACACTTACCTTGTAGTTGTAGTTGATTCCTTGGAGTTTTAGAGCCTAGCACCAATAATGTGGATGCCTCAAATGAAAGTCACAAATCACCACAAACTTGGAACTTTGAGAGAATAGTCACACTTCTCTTGAAATCGGCCCTCACCTCAACATGTGTCAACTAGTGTTCACTAGCTTGATTTCAAGAGCCAAAGCCTCCTTTATATAGTGTGGTGGATTAGGGTTACATCCATGTAAACCCTAATACCCATGTCTCTTCATTTCCATGAGATCCATGGGTTAAAGCTCCATGGAGTATCCATGGACTTCTCGAACCAAGCCTAGCCCATTCCAAATAAGCATAAGCCCACACTATATAAATATAGAAGCCCATATTTAATTAGTAATATCTTTGATCACTAAATTAATCCTAGATTAATTATAGATCACTACTAATTAAATAATATGATCTTATATTAATATATTAGAACTTATAATATATTAATAAATCATAACTTGTACTATTCTCAAATATTATCCATAAATTGTTCGGGTGAAGTGCAACCCAAATGGACCATGCCGGGTCGGGTCAAGTATATACCAAATATAGTTATGGGCTTAGACACTATATCCAACAGTCTCCCACTTGGATAAGTCTAGTAACTATATTTGCAAATATACCTTCAGGAACCGATCCGCAATCGTAGCTCTTTAAACTCTGTTGAACTAGAACGCGCCATTTAGATAAGTGATCATATAATCCTCTGTTCTAGATATCAGCCGGACAAACACATGGAACATTGTCTTGCTTATTGTCCAGCATTTGTTTCCCGATTTCCGATTTGTTTGACATAGAACTCAACTGAACACATCAATTTAGTTCTGACCGGGCCCGGTACATAGGTCAAAACAAAATCATCGAGGGGCCCAGATATCAGCTTCTAATCCAAGAAGGAACAGATAAACTTTGACTCATATGTTTGTTCTACCACTCATTGAATTACACACAAAGGCACGTTTTATAACATCGAGTTACCAATGCGTTTACGTACAATCAATGCATAACCAACTCGTAAGTAACAAATCGTATCTCTAGGTTTGAAGACTTATATGATATTACCGTCTCACGATCACTCGAGATAAAATTCCATGAAGTGATTCCAGTGAGCGTGGGTTGAGTCCAATGCTCAGAACTTATGAGCACTCATGATTGTTGTAGCCATGTCCAACACCTTAGACCTCTGCAACCAATCATGACAGTCTTGATTCATACCTACTTCCGACATATGACCGACTGTGGAGGTTTGAATAATATGATATACCAAACATAATTATTCTGGAAGTCAAAACATGCAAAAGAAATATAGTAAAAGATCGACAAGAGATAGCAACACTTTACTCATAAATAAAACACCTTTTATTCATCATCAAATGTCAATTACACTTTACAAATTTCTGGGTTATCTAACTACTAAAACTTATATCATCCTTCAGCCCTATGCTCCGAGCATGCTGGAGATGCTTAACCCTACTTAGTCCCTTCGTGAGGGGATCTGTCGGGTTCTCATCCGATGATACCCTCTTCGCCATGAGGAGTCCTTCTTCAATTCGATGTCTGATAAAATGGTATTTTCTGTCGATGTGTCTGGATCTCCCGTGATCCCTTGGTTCCTTGGCTAAGGCAACCACACTATTGCTGTCACAGAAAATCTCCATTGGCTCTTTTATAGCTGGAACAACTCCAAGGTCTCCGATGAAGTTCTTTAGCCATATCGCCTCCTTTGCTGCCTCGCTTGCTGCTATATACTCTGATTCACAAGTGGAATCAGCCAATGTCTCCTGCTTGGAACTCTTCCAAGAAATTGCTCCTCCGTTTAGGGTAAAGACCCAGCCTGACTGAGAGCGGAAATTATCCCTATCAGTCTGGAAACTAGCATCACTATACCCCACAACTCTCAAGTCATCACTCCCACCGAAGGTAAGGACCCAATCCTTAGTCCTTCGCAGGTACTTGAGGATATTCTTTACCGCAGTCCAGTGTTCCTTTCCAGGGTTCGCCTGATACCTACTAACCATGCTCAAAGCAAAGGCTACATCAAGTCGAGTACACGTCATAGCATACATGATCGATCCTACAGCTGAAGCATAAGGAAATCGACTCATTTCTGCTATCTTAGCCTCAGTACTAGGGCTTTGTGTCTTACTCAATCTAGCGTTACACTGAATGGGTAACTCACCTTTCTTGGAGTTATGCATGTTGAATCTTTTCAACACTTTGTCCAAGTAGGTACTTTGACTAAGTCCAATTAGTCTTTTACTCCTGTTTCTCAAAATCTTTATCCCTAGGATATAGGCAGCTTCACCAAGGTCCTTCATAGCGAAACACTTCCCAAGCCAGGACTTTACTTCCTGCAGGGTTGGGATGTCATTTCCTATGAGTAGTATGTCATCCACATACAGTACCAAAAAACTGACTATGCTCCCACTAGCCTTGATATAGACGCAAGATTCATCTTCACTCCTCAAAAAGCCAAATTCCTTGACTTTCTCATCAAAGCAAAGATTCCACCTGCGAGGTGCCTGTTTCAATCCATAAATGGATTTCTCGAGTTTACACACTCTATTAGGGTACTCATTGCTGACAAAACCCTCTGGCTGACTCATGTAAACATCTTCAGCCAACTTTCCATTAAGGAAAGCGGTTTTGACATCCATTTGCCATATTTCATAGTCATGAAATGCAGCTATGGCTAACAGAACCCGAATAGACTTAATCTTGGCTACTGGAGAAAAGGTCTCATCATAGTCCACTCCAGGAATTTGAGAGAAGCCCTTTGCAACCAGTCTCGCCTTATAAGTGTGTACTTTACCATCCATGTCGGTCTTCTTCTTAAAGACCCACTTGCACCCTACAGTCTTACGACCAGGTACATTCTCAACCAAGTTCCAAACTTGATTGTCATACATGGATTGTATCTCGCTATCCATGGCCTCTTTCCATTTAGCAGCCTCAGGGCCTGCCATGGCTTCCATGTAGCTGTTAGGTTCATCCAGACCTACTAGTGTCTCATCACTAATAAGTGTCTCACCTTCCGCAGTAATATGGAAACCATAGTAATGCTCAGGTGCATTCCTAACTCTCGTGGAACGCCTCAGAGGTACAGGCTCATCAACTGGCTCAACAGGAGTTTCCTCCTCAAGTTGAGGGCTAGTGTTTGAAGTTCCTTCACCGCTTGATTCTTGAATTTCTTCAAGATCAATTTGCCTCCCACTGTCTCCTTGGCTTATAAATTCTCTCTCTCGAAAGACTCCTCTTCTTGCTACAAAGACCACATTGTCACTAGGTCTGTAGAAGAGGTAACCAAAGGATTGCTATGGGTAGCCGATGAAAATACACCTCTCGCTTCGAGGTTCGAGCTTATCATGAGTCTCGCGTCTCACGAAAGCCTCACAACCCCAAATCTTGATGTGGTCTAGCTTAGGTACTTTGCCAGTCCACATCTCGTGAGGAGTTTTGGCAACTTTCTTTGTAGGGACAAGATTAAGAATATGGGCGACAGTCTCTAAGGCATACCCCCAGAATGAGATTGGTAGCATAGCTCGACTCATCATGGAACGAACCATATCCAACAAGGTTCGATTACGCCTCTCAGCCACACCATTCAACTGTGGTGTCCTGGGAGGTGTCAATTGTGAGACAATCCCACATTCCCTAAGATAGTCGAGGAACTCTGAACTAAGATACTCACCTCCTCGATCGGATCGAAGCATCTTAATGTTCCTACCCAATTGATTCTCGACTTCCTGTTTAAATTCCTTAAACCTCTCGAAAGTCTCTGACTTATGCTTGATTAAGTAGACATATCCATATCTAATGTAATCATCAGTAAAAGTCAAATGATAACGATTAGCATCCCTTGTGGCATGTTTGAATGGTCCACACACATCCGTGTGTATAAGGTCCAACAAACCTTCACCCCTCTCACACGAGCCTGTGAAGGGTGACTTTGTCATTTTTCCAAGTAAGCATGATTCGCAACTATCATCTGACTTTAGGTCAAACGACTCCAAGACTCCATCCTTTTGGAGTTGGCCTATGCGTTTCTTGCTTATATGTCCAAGACGACAATGCCATAATGATGCTTTATCCAAGTTATTATTATTAGTAGAATCAATACACAAAACATTATTTCCCAAATTATCTACAATAGATACAACTTCATACACACCATCACAAGGTAATGCTTTAAAATAAAAAACATTATTATAGAAAACATCTATAGAACCAACTTCATTATTAAATGAAAAGGTAAACCCTTGTTTGTACAAAGCATGAAAGGAAATAATATTTCTTGCCATTCCTGGCGAATAACAACACTTATTCAAATCTAAATTAAACCCACTACTTAGCGATAAAGTATAAACTCCAATCTTGGTAACAGGTAAAGCTTTCCTATTCCCCATGATCAAGTTTATTCTTCCTTGCTCCACATTCTCACTTCTTCTTAGTCCCTACAAGTCACAACAAATATGAATACCACAACCGGTATCAAGGACTCAAGACTTAGAATGGGGTGAGTTATTAGAAATGATAGTGTAAGTACCTGCATGGTTGGGTTTGACTTTCCCATCCTTCACATCCTGCTGGTACTTTGGGCAGTTCCGCTTCCAATGAGATTTTTCATGACAATAGAAGCATTCAGCCTCTTTTGGGTCAAAAGAAGGAGTGACGAAACCTTTCTTGGTTCCACTTGAAGAAGAGCCATCAAGGGTCCGAGCCTTGGTACCCTTCGAGGATCTCTTTCTCTTCCTCCATCGATTTTTCCCAATTGCCAAAACCGGAGTTGAGTTTGGAGTAGGAGTGATAGCAACCGACTTCCCCTTAAGACCTGATTCTGCGGTCTTGAGAAGTCCCTGAAGTTTGCTGAGTGTGACCTCTTCCTTATTCATGTGATATGTCATGCGGAATTGATCATAGCACGATGGTAAGGAGTGCAAAATGATATCTATTGCAAGATCCTCAGGGAAGTTCACACTAAGCTTCAGCAAACGATCCACATACCTTTGCATTTTCTGCATGTGGCTCGTGACGGATTCCCCGTCCTTCATCATGGTTGTTATCATGGAGCAGATGATTTCATACCTCTCTTGTCTTGTACTTTGATGGTATCTTTCCATCAAATCTTGGTGCATTTCATAAGGGTAGAAATCCTCATAAGACTTTTGGAGTTCCGCTGTCATCATGGCCATCATGATGCAAGCCACTTTCGTAGCATCCCTTTCATGTGCCCGAAATTCAGCGATCTCCTGAGGAGTTGCAGTGGTCTCATCAATCTCCTTAAGCTCCTTGTCAAGGACATATTCTTTGTCCTCGTAGCGGGTAATCATCCTGATGTTTCTGATCCACTCATTGAAGTTGGATCCATCAAAGGTGACTTTCCCACACAAGTTCATAAGGGTAAAGGAGCCATTAGGATTAGAGCCAGAAGCAGCATTGTTTGAAGACATCTAAAAAGAAGAGAACAAGATTAGTTTAGATATAAGAGAGTCCTTAATAAAACACCCAAATGTAATATTAAGGCTAGGATCCAATCACAATATAATATAACTTAGAAGAGGTATGCCGTAATCTAAGCTATACCATATTTGAAAGGTAGGTGAATGACGATTCACCAATTTCCACCACGAAAACCGAAATATTTAAGTATTAGGCTTTGATTGGTTCTTAGAAATTCCTAGATTCTTTGAGATTCAATGAACTTTTCAAAGGCATGTTTCAATCTCGAGTGTGCCTTCCAAGTTTTGTGACTGGGATGTCGAGGATCACAAAACGAGGTGTGAAGTAACCATGCAAATCACTTGGTACCCTTTAAAGTTTATCACTCAATCGATGTGCCGGTAAACCACACACGCTCCATCGATACTATAATAAACCTCTAAGTCACCCTTTACCTACCTTGTTAAGTCCAAGTTAGTGTGCCGGTTAACCACACACGCTCCACCAACGACTTAAACAAAGTGTAAAGTGTAATTTCATGGATTAGCACCTTATTCACATTTTTCCTAAAGTAACTAAGATTGGGAATTTAATAAAACATTTAGTTACTCTATAATATTCATCATACTTTGAATGAGAATTTATAAGTCCTTGTCTTACCCGTTCGGCTAACGACCCTCCACCAGTCAAGCAAGCGGTGGGTGAGAGTGGACACCCATTAAGTCACCATTTTATAGGCAACAACCTTATACCCACCTTATAGACCGGCTTCGTGAATGAGACGTACTAGCGGTAAGACGACTTTGTTCTTATACATATATATATATATATATATATATATATATATATATATATATATATATATATATATATATAATTATTAAATCATAATAATATAAGTATAAGGGTTGAATTTTAACTTTTAAAATTCTAAGGGTTGGAACTAAAGTTTTAACTTGACTTTACTTGTTCCAAAACTTGAGGGCAAGTTTTGTAAACTTTCAAAACTTTTCATATCTTGTAACTTATGAGTTTAATAGAGTAATAAAATGAAGACTCTTCATTTTTCTAACTCTTGTGTTCTTTTAATGGTTTTCAATCCAAGAGACTTTTGGTTTTCCATAACTTGAGGACAAGTTATGGACTCCATTAAAAAACATTATGATCAAGAATTAATCTACCACATAGGTTACAAATAATTCCTATGATCATCTAAACATCATAAGAACAAGATCATGAACATGAACACTTTCATATATCAAAATCACACTTAATCTTTGTAATTTTGATAACTAGTTGTTGTAAATGAGTTAGAAAAGACATTACACCTTCTAAAACAAGTTTTCAAGTACCAAAACAGTTTAGGGTAATGTTTCTAATCCATTTCCAGCAACTAAAGTCGAAAAATTGCACTCTGTCGACCCTACTCGTCGAGTGCATGAACCTACTCGGCGAGTAGGTTGAAGATACAAGTGGACTCGGCGAGTCCCCCCATGGACTCGGCGAGTCCATCAGTCAGACAGCAAGATTTCGACTTTTTCAAGCATATTGCAACAAGTATCAAACAAACAAGCCTAGGCTCTGATACCACTGATGGGTTTTGAGCATTCTAACACTTCCTAAGTGTACATGCAACCCTAATAAACCTTGGATCTATGTTTGTCTAAGATACATGCAAATAATTATTTTTCCAAGGCTTATATCCTAACTAGCATGGCATGGGGAACTTGAATCAAATAAAGCTAGTAGAAACACTTACCTTGTAGTTGTAGTTGATTCCTTGGAGTTTTAGAGCCTAACACCAATAATGTGGATGCCTCAAATGAAAGTCACAAATCACCACAAACTTGGAACTTTGAGAGAATAGTCACACTTCTCTTGAAATCGGCCCTCACCTCAATATGTGTCAACTAGTGTTCACTAGCTTGATTTCAAGAGCCAAAGCCTCCTTTATATAGTGTGGTGGATTAGGGTTACATCCATGTAAACCCTAATACCCATGTCTCTTCATTTCCATGAGATCCATGGGTTAAAGCTCCATGGAGTATCCATGGACTTCTCGATCCAAGCCTAGCCCATTCCAAATAAGCATAAGCCCACACTATATAAATATAGAAGCCCATATTTAATTAGTAATATCTTTGATCACTAAATTAATCCTAGATTAATTATAGATCACTACTAATTAAATAATATGATCTTATATTAATATATTAGAACTTATAATATATTAATAAATCATAACTTGTACAATTCTCAAATATTATCCATAAATTGTTCGGGTGAAGTGCAACCCAAATGGACTATGCCGGGTCGGGTCAAGTATATAGCAAATATAGTTATGGGCTTAGACACTATATCCAACAATATATATATATATATATATATATATATATATATATATATATATATATATATATATATATATATCAAGCCTTTCAGGGTTTTGGCCCGGGTGGGCCGGGTTGCATATCGCTTGGATCTTCCTAAGGAGCTCAGTCAAATCCATAGCATGTTCCATGTCTCTCAGTTTCGGAGTGTTGAGTGGATGATTCCGTAGTAGTTCCATTAGAGGATATTCAGGTGGATGACCGCCTGAATTACATTAAGAGACTGGTAGCAATTCTTGACCGGAAGACAAAAACCTTAAGGAACAAGGTTGTTGAGTTGGTGAAAATCCAGTGGCAGCATCGCAAGGATTCGGAATGGACGTGGGATCCAGAGGATGAGATGAGGTAGCACTACCCAAAGTTGTTTGGAGCAGCAGACTTCAAGGACGAAGTCTGATTTCAGTGGGGGAGAATTGTAACATTCAACTTTTGTGTAAGTTCCTCTTTTAGTCCTTAATGCTAATTTGTTATCAATTTGGTCCTTTGCTAGTACGATGGGCGTACTCTATGAGTACGCTTAGCGTACTAGCCTTTTGATGGTCATGGATTCCACGCACGTAAGTGGGGCGTACGTGGAGTACGTATGGCATATGCATGTCTGGGACAAACACTAATTTTTAGGGTTTGTGCTCTATTTAAACGTCTTAAACTTATCTCCTGGATATTTTATACCAACCTCCACCTCCCCTTGCCCTGAAAAATAAAAACCTAAGTGTGTTAGTGAGTTTTTCAGGTTGATGAAGAGATTTTTGGTGTCTTAAGGTGAAGAAAAAGAAGAAGAAGAAGAAGAAGAAGAAGAGAAACCCTTGGAGAAGTAGATTAAGCTTGTAGATATAGGATCACCTTCTCATTTGCAAGCTTTTGAGGTAAAAAGCTCACACCTTTATTGTGACATCCTCAATTTCACGGCCAGAAAAGACCGGTTTGTTTATGCTTTATTTTAAAATCAGAGTAATCGTCACTGCATGCGTCATCCCAAGTTGCATCTGGGGGACTCCGGGAGCTGTCAGGAGACTTGCCACGTCGTGGCACTGCTTGCCACGTCGTGGTCTCTGACAGTTTTGGGGTTTTGCGCCCCGAACTTCAGAAATTCATAACTTTCGCATACGAACTCCGTTTTCGACATTCTTTATATCGACGCGAAGGTGAGATTATGATCTACAACTCTCGTTTAGACTCCATTGGCTAATTTTGACTTTATTTTTAATATATTATAAGTATATTACTTATATATTATCTTTAGTAGGCCGGGACAGGAAAACTCTGTTCGAAATTCATAACTCCTTCATCTGAACTCCGTTTTCATCTGCCTTTTTATCGTTGGACTACTATCGAAGAAATATTTGACTCTCGTTTAGATCACTAAGGATAGATATCTATCTACCTTAAATTCACTATTTACGTCGCGCTGGGTCGCGCTAGGTCGTGTCGGTTCTGTCGCGAAACTTCGACAGGTCATAACTTCTTTGTTATAACTCGGATTTTGGCGTTCTTTATATGCACGGAAACCTTGTGACATATACTAAAACTTGGTTAAGATTAATACTTATAAATAATCTTCCATAAAAAAGTCATTTTTGATGCTTATCGTCTCTAAATTGACTAGCCCGGATCTACGGGCGTTACAATTATCTCCCCCTTAGGATGATTACGTCCCGGAATCATCAATGAAATAGGACTTGCATAATGATTCCACATGTTATCTCTTCATCCTAGGTAATAACCGTAACTTCAATGTTTCCTCGATGGAGTATTTAACTCTATGGCTTTCTTGACCGCAAATGATGCCCAATCTTACATTTGCTTATCGTACTATGCTGTACTTTCAATCATAACTTCAAAGTTACAAAATAAGTCCTTATTGTGGACTCCTTCTTCTTCTCAGGATAAATACTTTCATTTATCTATTGTAACAAACCGATGAGTCGTGTCCCGATGACCTCTTATCGTAGTCGGACTCAATTGATATGACCACTAGGGTCGGAATAACAATCGTCTTACTAGTCATTACCGAAACAATGGTAATGACATGCTTGAATAAAATGGAATCAATGACTAGCTTCTTGGTAACCTTGCGACTTCCCATGATCCAAGCGTGAGTCCTGTGCTTCCAGTAGTATAGATCTCTACTACTATTCACACCTACTCATACTCGTCCCAAGTATTGTCTCGCAATCCCCAAGTCCTAAAATCACCAAACAATTTAACACATACGAATCTGTCCAATTAATCATATAAATTTTCCTAGACTCTACTAGGACTTCTTCCATGCGTATCTTCTATCATTAATCATGCTGCAACTCGATTGGTGATGGAAATTCCAGATTATGGAACAACTTCATGAATTACACCAATCGTTCCATCATCCTGCCAATCGAATGTGTACTTCAGACGTATCGTACTCCTCTAAATGTACTGTTATTTTATAAGACATATTCTAAAGGCAAGATACCACTCTTATGATATCTTCCGATAGGCGTCATTCACTATCATAAGCCTTTCCTTTCCTCTATTTACTCAATTCTCTACGAGTCTTCACCATAACGTTTTGTACATCCAAGCGGACGTTCGGTGCACCAGGCGAGAATTTAAGATAAGAAAGTTTTATTTACGATAGACGTATAAATCTCCTTATCACTCCGTAACATTTACATGCTAGTTCTAATACCGTAGTCGTACGCTTAGAATCCTAAACGCATAAGATTTCCAGATCTGGTCGGCAACAGACCATAAATCCGAACAAATAACATCATATATGACAAACATATAACATTTAGCACATAAAAGCATTTTAGGCAGCTTCCTAAAATATATTAGTGCTCGTGTCAATTTAGGTGTACTACCTAACATATTTTGGACACACTCCTCACAATCATTACTTAGCATTCTAAGTTTAAGTATAGAAATCCTACAAATTCCTAGTTCGCTTAAACTAATGCTCTGATACCAACTGTGACATCCTCAATTTCACGGCCAGAAAAGACCGGTTTGTTTATGCTTTATTTTAAAATCAGAGTAATCGTTTAAAGAAAACGGTTGCGGAATTTGTTCCCAAAACAAGATATGATAATAACTTATCAAAACATTTCTCAAAGAGAATGTATTTCATTTAATTATAAAACCTCGGAATATCATGTTCCGATACATACCAAAAGCATAAACAATATAAAATGACCTTACAACAGTTATTTATAACTACTGATCTATAATCCAAATTCTCTCGTCAAGTCCACCAACTTATATCCTTGTGCCATTACCTGTAGTGCAAAGAAAACTGAGTGGGTCAGGCTTGGGAGCCTGGTGAGCATATAGGGTTTTCAACCCACAATAATACATCTATTATATTCAATTATCAAACAATCAACCCAAATACCCATCCTCATATCTACTTTATTTTCTCAAGGGTTTACCCTAAGAATCCACTATCCTTCATTCATTCATTCCTAAGGATTTACCTAAGGAATTGGCACGAAGTCCATTGCTGCTAAAGTTTATCTATCAGGTACTAAATCCATAGTTATCAGACGCTAACTCCATAGTCGCTGGGGTTTACTCAAGCGGCGCTAACTACATAGTCACCAAGGTTCACTTAACAATAGGCGCTAACTCCATAGTCACCAAGGTTTACTTAACAATAGGCGCTAACTCCATAGTCACCAAGGTTTATCTAACAGTAGGCGCTAACTCCATAGTTACCAAGGTTCACTTAACAATAGGTGCTAACTCCATAGTCACCAAGGTTTACTTAACAATAGGCGCTAACTCCATAGTCACCAAGGTTTATCTAACAATAGGCGCTAACTCCATAGTCACCAAGGTTTATACAATAGGCGCTAACTCCATAGTCACTAAGGTTTATCTAACAATAGGCGCTAACTCCATAGTCACCAAGGTTTATCTAATAGTAGGCGCTAACTCCATAGTCACCAAGGTTTATACAATAGGCGCTAACTCCACAGTCACCAAGGTTTATCTAACAATAGGCGCTAACTCCATAGTCACCAGGGTTTACTCAATAAGCACGAAGTCACATCGTCACCAAGGTTTACTCGATAGGCACTAAGTCGCATAGTCGCCAGGGTTTACTTAATAGGCACGAAGTCACATCGTCACCAAGTTTTACTTGATAGGCACTACTTCATCTACCCAACATTTTTGTAGATATAAAATACATATACAGTTTAAATCATTTAACACCCGTATAAAAACATCCATTTGAAGCCCATCTCAGATAGACAAATAATATATAACACATAGCACATATTTCATAGCTAATACTTTATATTTATGTGTTAGAAGAAAGTAACCACACACTCACACGTATAAACAACAATATATATACACATAGCACGTATTTTATAAGATACTTCATATCTATGTGTAAGATGAAAGTGACTATACACTCACTTGGTTAGACGATGCTCGGACAACACTACAGCTCTAAGAGTAGTATTCTTCGGTGAAACTGGGATATCTTCACACACCGGGTTTCTCACGGACAGAGCTTCGGCTCGGAAACTCTTTTCTTCTCGGGATCTTCGGGCTTCGGGACTTGCTTCGGGTCTCGGGGTGGATACCGGGGCTTCGGGGGGTTAAAATAGGGCTTAGAGGGTGTATCGGGAGTGGGAGAGAAGGGATGGAGCAACCATAGTCGGCTGGCCCTTCAAATCTATTTATAGGGCAAATTTGGCCCTTGCCACGTCGTGGGATCCTTTTTCCACGTCGTGGGCTTGATCGTCACTGCATGCGTCATCCCAAGTTGCATCTGGGGGACTCCGGGAGCTGTCAGGAGACTTGCCACGTCGTGGCACTGCTTGCCACGTCGTGGTCTCTGACAGTTTTGGGGTTTTGCGCCCCGAACTTCAGAAATTCATAACTTTCGCATACGAACTCCGTTTTCGACATTCTTTATATCGACGCGAAGGTGAGATTATGATCTACAACTCTCGTTTAGACTCTATTGGCTAATTTTGACTTTATTTTTAATATATTATAAGTATATTACTTATATATTATCTTTAGTAGGTCGGGACAGGAAAACTCCGTTCGAAATTCATAACTCATTCATCTGAACTCCGTTTTCGTCTGCCTTTTTATCGTTGGACTACTATCGAAGAAATCTTTGACTCTCGTTTAGATCACTAAGGATAGATATCTATCTACCTTAAATTCATTATTTACGTCGCGCTGGGTCGCGCTAGGTCGTGTCGGTTCTGTCGCGCAACTTCGACAGGTCATAACTTCTTCGTTATAACTCGGATTTTGGCGTTCTTTATATGCACGGAAACCTTGTGACATATACTACAACTTGGTTAAGATTAATACGTCTAAATAATCTTCCATAAAAAAAAGTCATTTTTGATGCTTATCGTCTCTAAATTGACTAGTCCGGATCTACAGGCGTTACATTTATGTCCATTTATGATAGATCTTCTATATGGTGTTTCTTCGGAATTTTTGAGCCTTTTAAGTTAAAGGTGGGCTTTTGATCTACTACAGAAGTAATAGATGCTAGATCTTAGCTCCATTTTTAATACCCGTGATCATAAAATTGCAAACTTTGTGGAGTATTTTGACCCATGCATGTATTAAGACCTTTATTAAGCTCTTTTTGAGCTCTTGATCCCTATTAAGCCTTGCATGCATGTAAAGTTGTAAACTTTACGTGATAAGTGGCCTTATAGAATCAAATCTGAGGGTTTGGCACTTTGTCTTCGCCGATTAAGTGCTTAAAGTGAGGTTTTGGTAGTATGGGGAGTACGTTGGGCGTACCCAGCTGGAACGTTACGCATACTGACCCCGGACAGAGTACGCTTAGCGTACGAGCTTAGTACGCCCCACGTACTCAGCAGATAGGCTTTTGGACTTGTTGATCTCATTTTGGGCCATATCTTGGGTTTGTAAATTTTGGTCCTTGTTGGGCCATCAAACTTCTGTTTTGGACTTTGGCTAGCATGTTTGGCTTCCATGGATTTAGGCCCATGATGGGTCTTGGGCCCAATTTGGAAGATCGGACCATAATTTGGGCCTTGGGTTGCCATTTAGGATTTGGGCCTTTTGAGTAGTTGAATTGGGTCTTGTCCTTGGGCCAAGTTAGATAAAGGGTAAAATGGTTTTTTACCTTAGTTATGGGCCAAGTAGCTTAGACTCTTAGTTATAGGTCGGAATCCAATTATTAATTGGATGTTATTTTGATAATGATAGCGCGGGGATTTTCGGACCAACAGTCAAAGATTCATTTGAGGGATTCAACAGCTTGAGGTGAGTTTCCTCACTATTTTTAGTGGGTCGAAGACACAATTGATGGCCCATGGTTTATTATGTTAGGATGCAAGATGTATGTCGGGTGGGGCCCGATGACAATCATGTATGCTATTATCTTTGTGATTATCGCATGTGTTGGTATGATTACATGTTTATATGTATACCGGGCAGGGGCTAATGACTGACATATCTGTATACCGAGCGGGCTCGATGTCGGGCGGGGCCCACTGTGTTTATTATGTATGATATGTGGTATTTTGGGGAACTCGTTAAGCTTTGTGCTTACGGTTTTCAGTTTATGTTTCAGGTACTTCTGGTTCGAAAGGGAAGAGTCCAGGATGATTGTAGAGCACACACCACCTTATTCCGCATTTTGTGATTTATTCTGATGTTTTTTTGATGTATTGGTACACTTTGCTCCACCTTGGTTTCATGATGATGTTTTGGATTACAGTTTTATTAAATTTAAAAATGAAATTTTTGGTCTTATGATTGGGACGTTACAAACCGGTTAGGGATGCACTTTTAGTTCAAGCGTTTTTAGTCCACCATGGTTCGATTCTCTGTCCCAACGCTTACTTTTAAAATTTAATTAACTAGTTTAAATTTTGCAACATAATATATATACGTTTACGTAGATAATTAACAATAAATCTTGTAGTTTAGGCTTCAGCTAGCTGTAAGTGGTGCCTTATGTTATACCTATACAAAGTAGGTTCTAATCTTGATTTCCTCACTTTCCTTTTTATTTTTTATACTATCATTTTCCTTATATTTAAGGGTCATTTTTCTATTTTCCGCACGGTGTCCTATCACTGGACCGGCCGTGAAGATATCACATGGGAGCAAAGATACTAAATTGTATGTTTGACATGTATGACGATCCATGTTGTGTTGCTAACTCTTCACTTTGGTTTACTACAATTTTTGACATGTTTAACCTTATCTCATTTGTTTTTTTAGCTATATAGCCAAGTCAATCAATTTATAGATATAGTAACTAGTATTGTCACTTCTAATTGCAACACAAACAAAGTGAAATGCCTTTTAGTGTTGTAGTGATTATAAAATACAGTAGTGTTGCTTATAATATTGATTATGTTAGATTGAATCTTCAAACCCATGGCATGCTTCTCAAGTCATTCAACATGCATACAAAAGGCTACATGTATGTCTCTAACATTATGCTAGAACATAATCCTGTCAATGTTCAGGTCTCTAATCAAATACTTTATGTGGCATGCTACCTTATGTATTCGGTCACTCGTGATTTAACGTTTTGAAGGAACCTAATTAAACAAAATTCTCACAATATATCATGTTACCAAAAATTTATCTTAATATCTTGTGATCTATAATAGAATTAAATTCTTTGCACCAAATCTTTATATATTTTGTAAATTCATGGTCCATCGAAGTAATGATGAAGGCTTTGCATCCTAATGCATTATCCAAATGACAATTTGGATGTCGTGTTGTGGATTTACCAATAATATGACTTTGAAAAAATGTGTTGTTTAAAAAAAATTAGTAAACATAAATGTATAAACGTATAAAATGGTAGATACATACTACACGTTTCATATGTTGTAAAAGAGACATAATATATAATATTATTTAATTTAAAATGAAAAAAGAGAGAGAAAGTTGAAATTTTGATTCAGTTAGTGGTGATTGCACACGCGCATAACAGTGTGAGTGGGATAAGAGTATCCATTAACGCGGAGATTCAGATCTGATCGAAGTGTCAAGAACTCAAATATATAAAATTTTATTATGACCCCCTCAAGTTTCAAAATACACTTCAGATACCCCGTAATCCACTTCTATCCATCTAGCAAGTCCACACAATCTACCGACCAATTTTGTGGCTTGAATTTCGGGAAAGGAGGAATAACAGGATTCGGAAGTTGTAGATTTTCATTGAAATTTATTCATTTTTTTAAAAATTAAATAAAATTTAATAGTTACTGAATACTATAAGCTAACCATTTAATTAAATTGTAATTAATACATACAAGCATAATTCTAGCCATTGTTAATCAAGACTCAAGAAGCTTATAAACCTTGTTTTGGGTATTTGTCGGTCTTGAGGTTAAACTTCATTCATTGAACTTGATTATTACGTAATTATATGTTATAAAAAGGTTTTATAATCATATACATAAAAAAATAGTACAAGAAAAAATAGTGAAGCCTAGATACTTATTGAATTCATTTCTCTTGTTAAAATTTGTCATAGGAGTTTGTAATATGATTGAATTCAATTGTTAATAAAGTTTTTGGGATTAACAAGCATGTTATTCACGTTTTTTTTGACTCTTTCAAAAACAATAACCACCTAAGTGTTGACTTACAGCAAATGACTAAATTATGTGTCCTATTAACAAGCATGTTAATCCTAACATCGTCCTTTTTTTCAAATCTGTACGGTTACATGATTTCTGATAAGGGACTAGTTATGTAATAATAAAATACGTGATCCGTTTATATATGACTACTGGAAAAGTTTTGAGGGGTGTAAATGTAACATTTTCTCCACCAGAGTCCACAGCGATATACCAGGGAGTCGGTATTCTGGAATCTATAACAAACCCCGCAAAATCTCTCTCTCTCTCTCTCTCTCTCTCTCTCTCTCTCTCTCTCTCTCCTACACATATATATACACATATATGTAAGTATCTGTCTGTTGTATGCCACCGTCTGGTCGGCAACGAAGCTTCAGGTGAATGACCGTTCTCTCTCTCTCTCTCTCTCTCTCTCTCTCTCTCTCTCTCTCTCTCTCTCTCTCTCTCTCTCTCTCTCTCATACACATACACTTGCTTATATTCTTTTTTATTTATCCTTTAACCACTTATAAATACCCATTCACCTGCAATTGCATTCACTATTTCTTTATTTCAATCAGAATTCAACTGTGCAGGAAGCAAATTAAACTTCGAGTTTTCTAGACATGGGGATTTTAGGAATTAAAAGAGACTCGTTTCTTTCTTTAATGGCACTTCAGTTTTAACTGCTGTCTTCTTCTACTACTTTTGTACATTAGGTCTCTCTCTCTCTCTCACTCTCGGTGTGTGTGTCACTTTCTTTCTGGTTTCTTGATTGCCATATGAATTATTTAAGTTGAACCTGCATTATTTGATTGTAAAAGAATCATGATTCTATCATGAACGTATCAAAGTCTTGATTTTATGTCGTAGAATGATGAATCTCGCAGCCATTTGACGCGTTTTCTTTTTTGGTTTACAGATTCTTCGGCGTCACAATGATTAACGTGATGGATTATGAGAAGAAACCCATGAACGAAGTGGAAAAAAGCTTGGATTCACAGTTATGGCATGCATGTGCTGGTGGAATGGTGCAAATGCCGCCATTAAACTCTAAGGTTTTGTATTTTCCTCAAGGTCATGTCGAGCATTCCGGCACCAGAAATTTTGATTTCGGTGATTCCCGGCGGATCCCACCTTACATTCCGTGTCAAGTATCCGCCGTCAAGTTCATGGCGGATTCCGAGACTGATGAAGTTTATGCTAAGATTGGGCTTTTTCCATTAAGAAATGTTCAAAGCGATTGTGATTTTGATGACCATGTCGAGAATGATGGGTTTTTAGGGTTTGATGATAAGAGAATTAATGAAAACAAAGAGAAACCCTCTTCTTTCGCCAAGACATTGACTCAATCTGATGCTAACAACGGCGGTGGATTCTCTGTACCAAGATACTGCGCCGAAACTATTTTCCCAAGGTTGGATTACGCGGCGGAGCCACCGGTTCAAACCATCTTGGTGAAGGATGTTCACGGCCAGATATGGAAGTTCCGACATATTTATAGAGGGACTCCCCGCCGGCATCTTTTGACCACCGGCTGGAGCAATTTCGTCAACCATAAGAAGCTCATAGCTGGTGATTCCATTGTGTTTTTAAGAGCCGATAACGGCGAACTCTGTGTTGGAATCAGGAGAGCAAAGAGGGGAATCGGCGGAGGCTTTCTCGAGAACTCCACCGCTAATTCTTCCCTATACGGCGGAGGGTTCGCCGGATTCCGACCACAAAACGAGAACAACACCAACAACTCCCAGAATGACCAAAGAAAATCGAGCGCTGAATTAGTGAAAGAAGCTGTGACTCTTGCAGCTAATGGGCAGCCATTTGAAGTTGTGTACTACCCACGAGCAAGCACGCCGGAGTTCTGTGTCAAAGCTTCGACTGTAAAAGCTGCAATGAGGATTCAATGGTGTCCTGGAATGAGGTTCAAGATGGCTTTCGAAACCGAAGACTCATCAAGAATCAGCTGGTTTATGGGCACAATCTCGTTAGTTCAGGTCGATGATCAAATCCGTTGGCCTAATTCGCCTTGGAGGCTTCTTCAGGTAACTAATTTCTTGATTTGATTCTTAATTAATCATTTTAATACGAGTTCTTGACATCTTTTGTTGGTGTTCGTGGGATGAATTGAAGGTTGCTTGGGACGAACCAGAATTATTACAAAACGTGAAGCGAGTCAACCCGTGGTTGGTTGAGTTGGTGGCGAGTATGCCGGCGATTCATCTTTCGCCATTTTCGCCACCACGAAAGAAGCTCCGGTATCCTCAACCTCCGGATTTCCCGCTGCTTACGAGCATTCAGGGAGCCAGGCATAGTTGTCAGTTTGGACTAGATCATCATCGTCTCCGGTTGAACCAAATGCATCCGTTGATTAATCCGTTTCCATATGGGTTCACGAATCATGTTCATGACAACTCTTTCACCAGATTCCCTTTTCAGGAACGCGATGAAAACATTTCCTCTTTCTTAACGATCGGAACCCATAACCCCCCAAAGACTACTACAAGTTCGAAGAAAAAAGACAATGAAAATCACAAGAGAAAACCCATGTTCGTGTTGTTTGGACAACCGATTCTGACAGAAGAGCAGTTATCAGAGAGTGGTGTCTCCGGTGACACAGCAGCGAATCTCTCTGATGGATCGGTGGTTCTTCAGACAGGTTCTGTCCGGAGCTCTTCCGAGGAAGATGGGCCATGGCCGGAGACAGGCCATTGTAAGGTTTTCATGGCGTCAGAAGACATGGGTCGGACCCTTGACCTGACAGCACTTGGATCTTACGACGAGTTGTACATAGAGCTTCGTCACATGTTCGGTTTACAAAAACCAAATGCATGGCGGAACTTGGTCTACCGGAATGCTGCCGGAGTAACAAAATCCACCGGCGATGAACCTTTCAGGTAATGGTCGTACACAACATGCAGAAATTCTGACATTTTTTGTTTGGATACTAAAAAGTGGAATTTGGTTGTTGCAGTGAGTTCTCGAAGGCGGCACGAAGGTTGACGATTCAAACGGATTCCGTTAAATATTAGGAAATTATTGTTTTTCTTTTTTATTTTCTTTGATGATGTGTACAGTCTAGGTTTTGTCTCTTTGAAGTTTTTTTTTTTTAATTATTATGTTTGGTTGTTTTTTGATTAACTTATGTTAAATAAATAATTTGTTTAATGATATAAAGTTATGTTAGGCAAAATATTTATGTTAATCCCAAAGGATTAGAAACAGACAGCTTGCTCACGTGTGGGTGGTCCGGCTTACGTGCGTTTTGTTTTAATGCGTGGAGTATATCAATAACTCTTTTTTTTTTTTTCTCTTAAAACTAAATATGATGATTACAATAATATATCATAGGTCAGATTTGGATGTGTAAAACATAGATAATTCAGTAGTTTATTGTTGGAAAATGACACAAAAATACGGAACTCCTTGCATGTAATATCGTGAAAATTGTTTTTTTTTTAAATATAGGAGTTAATAGTGAAAGAAAATCACAAAAATGAAAAGTCTTTTAATAAAATAATATTTTAAGTTACTAGACAAAATAACCACCAATTTTTTGTAGATCCATCGTGAAAATCAATTGTTGCTATCAAATTATGTTTTGTTTTGATCCATCAGAATTTTTTTTAAACATATTAAATGTTTTTATTGTTGGGATTAAAAATCGATAAATAAATCAGACACCACATGTAAAAAGGCAAAGAAAATAAAAACACAAGGACTGAACCCGGATTTGTTGAAGATAGAGATATCTTAGATGGTCCAAATGATAAATATTAATGAAGTATTGATGTTGTAGTTATCTCTTTGTAGAGATATTCAAAAAATGATTTTTTTTTCTGCTAAAAAATCATAGTATGAAATGGGCTGTTAGATATTAAGAGATTCAAATACTTTTTCATTGTTTAAAAAAAATGAAAATTTTATATTAAATATGAAGGACTAGTTTTTAGAAGTTTTGAATTTTTCAATGGCACCATTTCACTATTAATGCTCATTTTTGTATCAACATCAAAGGGGTAGTTTTTTTAACGGTTTACCCTATTTTGACAATTTTTGTGATTTTATCTTTATTAATCTATTATCACAAAGCAAATTAAGCAAGTTTTTTCTTTTTCTAATAAGTGCTTCATAAATGGTTAATATTGTAAAAAAAAAAAATTATATATAATACAATAGTATTAAGTAGGCATGTGTAACAAGACTTGCGGCGTTTCGATGGTCGGGAGGACGTCTCGATCTCACGCACACACCAATTAATGTGATTTAATTTCGGGATTTATTTTGTATTTTATTTATAATTTATTAAATTTGAAAACCAAATTGCACGGCTGTTTCCCCTAATTGCACACCCACCGATAGGCTTGCCTGTCGGAAATAAATTGTCTCAATATATTATATAATATAAAAAAGGATGTTTCTTATATATGAAAACTAATAAGATTGGTTGAAAAGGAAAAAGGCTAAAAGATATACTATGTCAATATAGAATATAACTGATTTAAAGAAGAGGAATCTTCAGAGATACAAGTAAACAAATAAGTCAATCACTAGAAAACTAAAAATATCGAAAACAATATAAATAAATAAAAGGAAATTAGAAGAAGAGGAATCTTCAAAGATATATACCACGAATCGAAGAAGCTCAAGATCCCATATAAGATATTTGGTCAAAAAGTCAAACATACAAATTTCTTATCTTGTATATTTTATTTATGACTTGATGTAATATTATTGTGTTTACTTTATACAATATGAATGGAAGGACATAAATGTCAAGACGAAATCGAAAAAAGTCAACGCAACACCTAATATATGGCATAGCTTTGTGTTTTGTAATTCAAAGTTATGCCAATTTTAAATTTTTGTTACTCAAGTCTCGATATACATTCTCGAGTATCATATGAGATGTTAGGAAAATATAACCCAATATTTTACAAAAGATAAAAAAGTAAAATATGTTTATTAAGACATATGTTTAACATAGTTTTCTTCAAGCAAATCCGCCCTATCTATATGTTTGAATCTAATGATACAACAATAAAAAAATAATTCTGGTAGATTGTTTGAACCCTCACTTGGCCCGAACCCTCTTAAGCCATAAGCGCAAGAGAGAAAGACGAGACTATTTTTTATTCATTCGGTGTAATCTAAACAGTCAAGGAGATATTCTATTTATACTATAAATCGTAATTGATGTCATTAAACATCAAAACGTGATACAATTAAATGACATAATTAATTGGTAGATCAAAACTTTAATTCGGGTTTGTAACTGTTAAACGAAAAGAAAATAATTGCAAAAGGATACTTGAATTTTTCTGGTAGACTAGTGGTGCATTCATACCCACATGATGCACGCTAGCACACAAGTTCAGTGAACTGCAACCAAGGCTTACAAAGTAGCTTGTATTTGTAGTTATAAACTCATTTTCTTTCCATACTCCAACTCAATTCACTTTTTTTTAATCTTTTTCAACTACCTTAATTTGACAAGTAATTGTTAATTCAAGTTTAATCCGTTTTGTACGTGTAAAATATCAAAACGAAGGTAGCACGGAGGAGAACACGAATATATAATTATTTGTCCTTTTTTTATTACGTTTTGAGTTCAAAATTTATGTTCAAAATGTGCAAAACCCATTTTTGGAAATTCATAAAACTAATTTTCCAACACAAAATAGTCACAAAATGGTGAAATATCTTCTGGTATGATAAATAAGTCTACCTACAAATGGACACAAACACCATAAATAAAATGTACAATGCAATATTAATTCTTAAACAATACAAACAATTACATAAAAAATATATACAAAATGTGAAACTTATTCTACCAGCTTTTATATATATATATATATATATATATATATATATATATATATATATATATATTAGATGTGTATCCGCGCAAAACGGCAACGATAAATAGATCTTTTGACGAATAGTTTCTTATAGAGAAAATAATTATTAGGTTTTATTGTTAGTTATTATGTAATAAAAAAATTACCACTTTTAAATAAAATATTTATATTTTGACCTTATATTTATATTGTTTTTTTATATATTTGATGTAAATTAATTAATATCAATATCTAGTTTAAGAAATATAAATTAATTAATATAACCTTACTTAATTCAAATCTTCAAATTTTTGGCAAGTATTAATGATTTAATTATGCATAATTGATTTATAGAAAAAGGTTTATAACTTTTATCTCTTAAATTTCAAGATATGACTAATATGCTTTATAATATGATATTTTTTTTATATATATATATATATACTAGTTTATAACTCGTGAAAATCACAGTTACAAAATTAATTAAATATTCATAGTAAAAAATTCAAAATTATTAATCAATTATTTTATATAAAATTTTAAATACATTATTAATTAAGAGATTTTTTTATTAGTTATGTAAAATTATAATTATTGATTCAAATAAATAAGATGAATTAATTTATCATATATATTAGTGAACTAATGAAAACAATAATATAAAATTTATTTGTGAACTAATGAAAACAATAATATAAAATTTAAAATTTAAAATAAAGAATAAATAGATTGATAAATGATATCACATTAATTAAGAGGTTTAATGAATTTAAAATAGAGAATTAATAGAATGACAAATGATATCATATTAATTAGGAGTTCTAATATTATGACACTTGGCAAAAGGACTGCTCTTTTATTAGTATACTAGGCGAATGCCTGCATGTTGCGCAGAAACATCTAAATAGTTGAAGTCTTTACAAATATATGATTTTTTAAATATAACAATAATAGTGTTGTTAAATTTGATATAATAATATGTATATACTAAATTGATATAATATATTGATTATTTTGAATTATATGATAATATATACATTTATTAGAACTTCTTAATGTCAATCGTTTGAATGATTTCTACCCGCGAGTTATACATGAATAAAATTAAATATAATATATGATTTGATGTTATTTATAGTTGTTTTTATTGTTAATTATTTTTTTAAAATTTATTTGCTTAATGTTTTAATTTCTATCATTATAATTATTTAAAACGTCAAACATTGTTTTTTTTTTATTTTAAAACTAACAATATAATCATTTATATACAATTGTTTTTAACTATTGTTATTGTAAGTTATTTTAAGTTACTTATTTGAAAACTTTTAACAATTATAAAAATATATTTAAGAAATATTTTAGTTAAATTGAAATTACAATTTAGTTTTTGCTTTTATCACTACAATTTATCACTTTTAACTTTTTATAAAGTATTATTTAGTTTTTTTAAATGGAACTGAAATTTATATTTGAGTTGACATTGTAATGCGCAGAAACACCTATATAGTTGAAGTCTTTACAAATATATATTTTTTAAAATATAACACTAACGTTGTTGTTAAATTTGATATAATAATTCGTATATTAATTTGATATAATATATTGGCTATTTTGAATTATATGATAATATATAAATCTATTATAACGTCATAACCTCAATCCTTTTTATGACTTCTACTCGCGAGTTATACATCAATAAAACTAAATATTATATATGGTTTAATATTATTTATAGTTGTTATTTTTAACTAATTTTTTAAAATATATTTGCTTAATGTTTTAATTTCTATCATTATAATTATTTAAAACATCAAACATTATTTTTTGATTTTAAAGGAAACAATATAATCATTTATATAGAGTTATTTTTAACTATTGTTATTATAAGTTATTTTAAGCTACTTATTTGAAAATTTTTAACGATTATATAAATATATTTAGGAAATATTTTAGTTAAACTGATATTACAATTTAGTTTTTGCATTTATCATTATAATTTATCACTTTTAATTATTTACAAAATATTATTTGGTTTTTTTAGTGGAACTAAAATTTATATTTAAGTTGACACTGTAATATTATATTTAAATTAACAATTTAAGTATTTTGTCCAAACTGTTCAAAAATTGTAGCTTTAAACTGATAATGGTTTACATGCAACAACACTTTAAATCTAATAAATTAAGTATAATATGTTAAAATTTAAAGACATAACTTTATAAATAGAAGTAAAGATATTATTTTAAAATTGAAATTTAGTCTAATTATGATTACACTTTAGGTTTGATATTTATTTAACCTTATTAACCAACTTACAATCATTATTAGAAAGACACTACAATTTATCACTTTTAATTTTTTATAAAATAATCTTCGGGTTGTTTAAATTAAATAAAATTTATATTTAAGTTGAGCCTATACTGTTATATTTTAATTAATAATTTAAGTATTTTATACAAATTGTTTCAAAATTATACATTTAAAATGATAATGGTTTACATTCAATATTATATTAAAACTAATAAATTAAGTATGATATGTTAAAAGTTAAAAAACATAATTTTATAAGTAGAATTAAAGATATTATTTTAATATTGAAATTTAGTTTATATATGAATACATTTTAGATTTGATATTTATTTAACCTAATTACCAAATTATAATTATTATTATAAAGAAATTGAAAAGTCATGGGAGTTTCAAATGAATGTGGTGAAAGGAAAAAATAATGGGGGTTTCAAATGCATGAGATTCAAGAAAAAATGCTAGCTTTATAAGTATGTATCATATATATATATATATATATATATATATATATATATATATATATATATATATATATATATGATCTAATCATTTTACCATCACTTAATGGTCTATTTTACACAGTCTACTAAAATTATAAATAAATAAATAAATAAAAAACAAACTGTGCAACGACATTTATGATTAAGAGTTTGATACAAATAGATAGAACTCTTATTTAAAACCCTAATCATAATGCACTAATGCATTATAAATATTATTCGAGAAATAGATGGTCCTAAGGTTTCCAAACTTAATTTCTGCTTAACAAAAACCCCAATCCTAATGCATTATAAATATTATTATTAACAATATTTATTATGGATGAGCAAAATACTTCTTGGCATCGAATCGAATCGGAATCAATATGGAAACGGAATATATAATTCGATTCGGTTCTCAATTCCTCGATATCCATAAGTTTGGCTCTTGGTTTTTCGCTTCGGCTTCAACTTAGTCTTGTTCCTAAGCAAAGCTCAGACCTAACTATTATTCTAACTTGCTAACCAAAAAAACTTGGTGGACCGATTCTTACAAAAGATAGACAGAAAACAATAAGAATAAAGTATTTAATAATAATAACACTAGCCCGCAACAATGTAAAAGGTTATTATAATACTCTTCTAGGTAATAATAATAATAATAATAATAATAATAATAATAATAATAATAGTAATAATAATAATAATAATAATAATAATCATTCAATAACGAAAAAAAGTTCCGTATCATTACTCTTTTACCAAAAAGTCACATTAGATATATTCAACAACGAACTTTTAGCTTTTGAAAAAAAAAAACTTTCGTCTGAGAGTCGAACTTAAACTTTTATTTTAAACAAAAAAAGAACTTATTAACTAATAGCTACTTCAAGTAGCTTTGGGAACCTTTTAGCTTTTATGCAATTTTACATCATATCCAAAGTCTTCACATCTTGGCTTTGGACGACATATTGCAGGTTGATTAACCGGTTTTGGTTTTGTTTTGGTAGTCGATTTTGGTTTAATAATCAGTGATATCTTATTTGCCAAGCGATGGAGTAATGTCATCATTCTTTGATTCAGTTCAACCAATTCTTTGTGCCTCCTATTCGATTCCAACCTCATTGATGTCAAATCTTTTTCCACAACTGTTAGTTGCTCATCTACTGCGATTTATGTTGATTAAGTTCCAACTCCAAATTTGATACCTTAGTCATGGTTGTCGGTGTGAAATTATCTTGATGAAGAATAAATCAATGAATTTTATGTGAACAGTAAATTAATGTACAATTTTAAATCAATGAATAGTGTTTGTTAGTGAATAGTAATTGATGAACAATTTCCAAATGAACTATAACTGCAATATATTTTCCAATGTCTCTCGCCCTGATACCATTTTGATACAAATCAAACTGAATTCTTATCCTATCTAATAAATGAAAATACTTTTGACACTTGTCAATTTTTCCTCAATTTTGACACATGTCATTTTCTAGGATTTTAAAAATTGTTATTTTCCACTTTGTCATTTTTAAGGATTTCAATTTTTTCTTAAAATAAATTTCCAAAAAATTCTAATGGGTTATATATATGTAAGGTTATCATTTTATTAATTTGATGATAAATTCTCATAAATGATTCAAACGATTTGATTTCTTTCATAAATGTTTCAAAAGATTACATTTTTATAGAAAAACATTATTTTATAAAATATTTAATGTTTATATTCATATTAAATTTTTATTTTTAATAAACCCGTATGATACACGGGTCTTACACCTAGTTTAAAATATAATTGGAAAAAATAGCGCCTACAATTCAATAAGTCGTGGTTTCGAAGGTTTTCAAAATTAATTTTTGCCTACCAAAAACCCTAACCCTAACCCTAATGCCCTATAAATACTATTATTCAAACTTGCAAAGCAAGGAACTTTGTCAATAGATCCTTGCTTATTTTAAAAAAATAAACCTCTCCCATATGGCAAGTTTGTATCATAGTTATATAGACAGACAACAATCGAACATCAAACAATCATGTTGAACATCCAAAACTATAGTCTAAACATAATAAATCAATAGACAAGATTCTGATCATAAATTTACCTATCAACAATCAAAAAAGCTTTCCAAGAAATCGATATCAAAGTTTAAATTTGTATGGTTAATCAGAAATTAACACGTAGGTTACTTATGAAAGCTAAGGTATGTGGAGACGTTGACTTCCCAAACAATGAGCACCATGAAGGAAGCTTCTCAAGAACCCTTTTGACTTTTGGAGTCAATCTATCAACATCTGTCCTTAATTTCAACAAAAGCTCATTCTCATCATTTTCCACCTGAGTTCCATTTTTACCCCAATAAAGTGTCAAACCAAATCTTCTAGAAGCATTCTTCCCTCCAGAATACTGAATAATATGCCATCCATCGGCACTACTTTTCGTCCCAGTTTGTATCAATTCCTCACCATCTGAAAGAACAATGTCAAAAAGGGGGAAAGGGCAAAAACGTCATTTTAGTAAAAGAGTTAAAGACAGTAGTAGTACCTTTGAGTCGAAAATCTTCTATTTTATTAGTATTGATTGCAAGAGACCAACGTGTTGACTCTTTAGTATCGATTGTAACTTGTGTAAGTCTTTCATCTGTTGTTGAATTATCATTTTCAACATTTAATGTTGGAATATCTGATTTACTCCATCCATTTACCGAATTGCCCTCGGTCCAACAACTATATGAAGCAGTGAAAGTGACAAAATCAATAACTTTTTCTCTTCCACATTCAAACCCTTCACCAATATGTTCAATCTCTTTTGTTAACTTTCCAGGGGTAGTTGAAAACAATGAAATATAAGAACTCGGTTCTTTGTTTGCTGATGTGTCCACAACATGAACAACCTGAAAAGCAAACGTATGCATTTTTTACTATGAGTGAGTAAATGTGTGACTTATAGTCTTTTACTTCTAATTAAACTGCAAAAAAAGGTTTGGAATTTTCATCTGTTTAGGTCTAATAAAAAGGAATATTTTCTTATTTTTGGTCCTTATGTAACTAGTCTGTTGTTAGATTTTTTGAAATGACCATTTTGCCCTTGGAGCAAACTCAAAAAGGACAGTATATCACATAGTGACATGGACAAAATTTGTAATGTACTACTCAATACTCATAATTTTATTATTAAACTCTTTTCTAATTATAATGGACAAAAAAAAAATTACATTTACTGCTCTTGAAATGTCTTCAGTGAATGGTGGGATGATTCCAGATATAACTGATGTTAATGAAATGCCAAACACAATGAAGCTTCCAATTGCAATGAATTTCTTTGCACCTAAAAAGGACAAATAAGTAAACAACCAAAAAAAAAAGATTTTTATAAATAAATATTTAAATAAAAATAAAAAAACCTGATATGTGTATGTATGAAATGAGGTACACCAATGAAAGGCATACAACAGCTGATATGTACACAGCAAGTAGTAAACTCCCTAACCACTCTGGATTCCCTCCAGGATTCCTGAATTCATATAAAATGTAAAAACATTTTCAAATACAAAAGAAATCAAAATTACAAAAATGCCCATGGAGTGAATACCTGTCAAAACGAACACCCATACCAACAACTGTCCCTGCCAATCGAACAAACATCCCTCCAGAGATTAAAAATGGTATAAATAATCCAAAAATCAATGTTATTGTTTTAAGTGCCTTTGGTGCTCGATTTGGGGATAAAGTTGCTTCAAGCAATCCATCTGAAAAAAAATCAAAAATTCAAATCAATCAATCACAATCTTACTTAAAAAGATCTAAAGTTAATCAATTAACTCATGCACTTACAAGCAAAAGCTGGGGAGACAAGCCATACAAGGGCAAAATAGGAAGATCCAACTTTAAAATAATGCCCCACAACAAGAATAATAAGCCATTGTAACAAACCACTTTTATATAGCCACCTTTCAGCTTCTAATTTGGCCCAATTTTGTTTCACCACATGAGAAAGAGAAAGAGAAAGAGAAAGATTCTCCATTTTTTTGAATATGTATTTTTGTAATATAAGATAACCAATGTGTTGACCGGTCAAAGCCCCGAGGAAAGCAGGGGAAAGGAATAAACCTCCAACTAGCCATGGATTTGAAATGAAGGGAACTGGAGATGATGATATGAAGGGTAGAATGAAGGCAACAAAAATTGAGAAACTTAAAGAGAAAATCCACATCAGCAGGATGCTAAAAAATGATAAAGATAATGAAATAGCTGAAGTTGAACCACCCATTAGAATTGATGTACCCCATATCATCATGGATTGCATTATCACTGAGTTGTATAACATGTTGGCTAAACTTTGTTTAAACACAACCATGTATGTTCCCTGAATCATCACATCAAAATTTATTATATAAAGATTTAATTATTACTATTGAATATTGATTATTGAAAAGTTAAATTAAATGTACCAAAATGTCGAAATATATGGCGGGATCATGTTGAGTTTTCTCATTGGATGCCATTTTAGTGAGTTGAGAAGATGAAGCAGTGTGAAGAAGAAAAGCAAGCATGTTTTCTCCAAGGTGTTGAAGGGAACCCGGTTTTAAAAGTTTCAACTTGTCATTCTGCAAAAGATTATTACTTTTAATTTGATATAATATTGGAGAAGTTATTTATAATAATAATGTTTTGAAATACAAGAATACCTTTGTGTGATATACAGCTGTATTATCTGCATAAGCAAAGTCAAGACCTGAAAGACCACCAACTTCTTTGTAAACTTGAAAATCAGTAGCAGATTTTATAACACCTGATGTAAAAAGATCCTGCACCACTAAACAAAAATCGAACATAAAAATCATGAATTTGAGATATATAATAAAAAAAAACTAACATTATATGTAATTTTTTTTAAAAAAAAAAGGAATATCACCTGAGCAAGAATTTGACCAGAGGGGTATTTTGCTACCAATGCATAGTTCTCAATTGCCCATGGGTTCGGACCAGTCTGTCAAAATGAGCAACAAATTAAGTGACAATTGACAAATGAATTTAGAAAAATAAAATTAAAAAAAAAAAAAAAAATCTTATTAAACAAGACCTGAAAAATAGCAGATGCTCCACCGATGCCCATGGCTTCCAAGTCTATAGCCATATGTATGCTACTACTCCATGGATGCTGTAAAGATTTTATAAGTTAAGTTATAACTTAAAGTTAAACACATGATTAAAAATAAGGGTAAGAGAGAAACACCTGAGTAATAAAGCTATGGGCTCCATTTAAGCCTTCTTCTTCCCCAGTGTTGAACAAGAAAATAACAGAGTTCTTGAAACCATGAGCCCATTGGGAGATTCCTCGAGCAAGCTCTAACATAACAGCTACACAAGAACTACAGTCACCAGCTCCTTCCCTTTATAAACATAAGACTCCATTTTCATTTTGAAGTTGATAAAGAGAATAAGAGGTGGATCATAAATGGAAGAAACTTACGCTGAGAAGACAGTGTCGATGTGGGAAGAAACCAGAATCGCACTATCTACTTCTTCAGATGAATATTTTGGCGAGATTCTTAAAACAACATGTTTAAGATCTGAATAGACAAGTGTTTTCCCCTTGAAAAGTCCACCGACGAGTATGTTAGCACCAGAACTTGCGTGAAAAAGATCAACGTCGACGTCGACTTCCCAGTGAGCTGTCGTCTTTATTTTCTCAGCTTCCTCTAAGACATACTTCAGAATGAAATCGGAAAGGAGAAGAATTAGCAGACAATCGTGTAGTTTAACTGGTTAAAATCGATCGTAAATTCGTAATTGTACCTGTAAACCAAGCTCCAAAGCGTCAGAACCAACAGGATGAGGACCCAATTGAGTCAACGCTTTGACGTGCTTCATTGCCGACTCCTCGGAAAACCCTCTTTTCCCTACCTGATCGGCGGAAAGCGGCTCCGGTAAATTCTCGAATTGATAATGATGAACTGCCCATATTCCGTGTATGACTAAGATAAACAAAGCGAGAACTGCATAAGGTGATCTCTTCGCAGTAACTACTACATTCTTAATCTTTGTCTCGTCTACTGGCTTCACACCATCACTGGTTTCCTTTGATGTAGCCGGAGAGTTTTTTGACCGGTTTCTCATTCTATACAGTTTGTAAATTGATCGAACACCTGGAATGCAACAAAACAAACACCACTTTTTATATATCGGGCCCTCAAATTAACACCAGTTCATGTACTTTCACTTAAAATTTCGATATAACGTTTGCTTGAAAAGGAATCTAAGCAGTAATTCAAGGGAATTTACGATGAATGAGTGTCTTAATTGGGTTTGATTCATCTTTCAACATGGGACTACAACCAAGAATTAATGAGTAAAATTGAAGGAGAACTGAATCAGTGAAGACGAACCTTGTTTGGTGTTTGAAGCTTTTCGGATTGGAAGATTGGATTTGTACGAGAACTAATCATAGAACATGGGAGATTTATCTTGTTTGTTGAGAAGATCGGGAAAAGTTGAGAGCTTTGGAGAAAATATTTTCTATTTATAAAGGGTTGTAGGATTTGTTGTGGTAAATCAGTTTGACTTTTAGTCAGACTGTAAATGCAAGTGACGCAATGCGATTGGATGGGTATGTACTTATCTTCCAATAAATAAGCCCCAACGCCAACCCTAGCATTCGCAACGCCCAATTTTCAATAAAGTGATCGCACACAAAATTGAATAAAACATAATAAATGTGTATCTAGCTAGTAATAACTAATAACAATCAAAGTTCTACTTTTACGTTCATTAATAGGATGGATGGATTACAACACCATTCGATAACTTAATAATAGAAAAAGTTTTTTCTTTTCGTCGATTTCTCTTAACGAGAAACTAAATATCCTCCTACCTTTTATTCTACAAATCCTCCTACAATTTAAATGATGACATGTGTCATATTAGTATCCTAAAATATCATTAAATCTCATTAAATAAACATTAAATATTACACATGTCATCATTTCATTGGGTAGGAGGATACGTAGGAACAAAAAGTAGGAGGATATTTAATTTCTCTTAACTTTAAGTAAGAAAGAACTTGAACCTCCTTTGCAATCAAAGAGTGGAACTTGTTCATTTTGGGGTAGGTTTTGTAATTTGGTAATCATCAAACAAAAATTAGTGGAATTGTAGTTCGAAGAATGTTCCACCAACTCACTAAATTACACCAAATTTCCTTAGTAATCACACACTATAAAGCGGACGAGTAGATCTGAGATAATATTAAAACAGTAGAGATTAGCCATATTATCCAGGTTTTCATGGTGCAACCTCCAAAGCTAAAACATTAACTTTACCATGAATAATTTGGTTCCAACTACAAGATTTAGATGTAAGGGATATTGGGATAAGTAGTGAATATCTTTCCTAACAGAATAGATGAATAACTACAATGACACTTGGAAATGGCTCATCAACTTGGATGGAAAATTCTCTGTGAGCTCTCTCGGAGGTTTGTGGGAATCTAATGTATGCACTTCGTTAGCATATAAACATTTTTGGAATAAATCGGTCCCAATTAAGATCAACTTCTTCGAATGGAGATTTGTGTTGAACCGTTTACCCTCCAAAATTGATCTGGAAAAACGAGGTGTTAGAATGGACTCAATGTTGTGTGAATCTTGTGGGTTGGAGGTGGAATCTTCTATTCACATTCTACTTGATTGTCGATGGGTAAAGGAGATTTGGCTCTTAATACAAACATGGTGTGATGTGAATGTAACTCATGCCACATCAACTGAAGATGAAGATCTTCTCTCAAGAAAGCACAATTACTTTCAAGGGGAATCCCACCAAAAGGTCTTGTATGCTATCTTTCTAACTGCCTTATGGGGA